>NC_082637.1:46210014-46552208 GCF_030936135.1 Gavia stellata
TCCTTCTGGCCCTTCTTGAATATGGGCATCATATTTGCTAACCTCCAGTCCACTGGGAGTCCCAGGTTAGCCAGGATCACATTTGCTAACCTCCAGTCCACTGGGAGTCCCGGGTTAGCCAGGATCACATTTGCTAACCTCCAATCCACTGGGACCTCCCCAGTTAGCCAGGAGTCATTCCATTCCTTCACAGAGGAACAACCCTCCCACCCGCTTCTGCGAGAACGTTATTGTTCTTTACAGCTAGGATCCAAATACAGCCCAAAGGAAAAATCCAGCACGATTTTGCATCATGCTGCCCGAATTAACAGAGAGCCAAGCCCTTAAAATGTAATAAGCTTTTATAGCTGACCGTCTCTGTATTGGCTGGCCACAGAGATATGAGCAGGTATATTCAGTTGCTGATCCAGTAAACCATTTCAGTGTTTACAGTAAAAGACAGGATGATGTATTTACATTTTATCAAGTATAACAATAAAGAATGAAAACAGAGAATTGGGATTTTGATAAGAATTAAATCATTATTATGTCCCTTTGATGGTATTAAAGGATAAGAAAGATAATATACTTGCATGGTGATCAATATTATATTTCTAGTTGTTCAAATGCATGTTTTTGGGTCTATGAATAACTATAATTGTGGAAGTTCCTTTAACACATTGGCTTCCTAACTTTCTGTAATTCTTGCAGTGTACATTAGCTCCTCAGTGGCTGAAAACTTACAACTTTTCCTGACCAATTCATAGAGAAAAACCAAGGTAGACAAACTCTTCCCACTTGTAGCACAAGGCTTTGTGAAGGTGAAGAGAACTAACTTTCGCCTTCATCCTTGACTTTATTTCGCAAAAAAAGCTTCACATTCACTTGAAGTGCTGCCCCCTTTTTTCTGATTCAGGGCCACAGGCATAACATGCAGCTGCTCAGCACCCAGCCCAACATAAACCTTATAGTCTTCAATCAAGTTACAGACTAATGTTTGACTCACATTCAAACAAGTATGAACATACAGGCAGATGACGATAGGTGATAATTCTGCAATTTTCAGAAGAAAGAAAAGGAAAGAAAGGAAAGAAAAGAGAAAAGAAGAGAAAAAACCCAACAAGAGCAAAGAAAAAAAAGGTCCATGTTTAAAGAGGCTTTTGGCACATAATATGGAAGAGTTGACTTCTATTAATATATTTTTCCATTTCCCAAATTACTGCTTTAGAAAGTGAAACAACCTGACAAGTCAGAAATATGTTTTTACCTCCTGCCCCAGATCTGTACACAGAAGCTTAAGTGTTTGCTACCGGCAGAGTTGTGTTAACTTAATTTCTACATTATCAAAAATTAAAAAAATGATCTTTTTGGCCTCATAGTTTCTCTAAGAGTCCAACTGGCAGTCTACAATCACTGGTCTAAAGGGAATAAATTACGGATCTACCATACCTGTGGATGTGCCAAGCTTTGTACTGAAAGGAAGGAAAACAATAGCTCTTATTATCCATGGAAAATTCAGTGGATCTGGCTCAGAAATACCAGACATGCTTTTTAGGTACAAATGAATTTTCTTAGAATTTACTAATAAAATATTAATTTCTTTTTGCATTAAAATAGGTTTTGAACTATTTCAAAATTATCTTTGAAGGGAGTTAGCACAATGTTCAGACCTGGGTCAGGTCTGAAATGATCTGAATGGAATCACGAAAACACTTCAAAAATCATCTCACACACTGAATGTCTAATGTTTAATCATCTATGTTGTTATGGATTAATAACATTGTCTCTCCTTCAGTATTTTACCACCCTTTTTCAAAATATTTGCTATATACGCTGCCAAAAATATTTCCAGTATTTCTTAGAAAAGGGATGCCTGAAACAGATCTAGTCTCCAAAGGTGAGGCCCACCTATCTACCTTCTCCACCTGGGTCCAAGTGTGGTATCTACCACCATGATAGTAGAGACACCACAGGTAAATCCAGTATTTTTACCACAGCTGCCATTGCACTTGCTGAAGAGCGAAGGTTTCCAACATTTTTCAGGTCACCAGGTTGCTGTGAGAACTCTAATCACGAAGAAATGAAACATAAGAAAAATTATGCAAAAACAGGGCTTGTAATTTGGAGCTCCTGATTGTTCCCTTGCTCCAAGCATTATTGTTTCAGTCAAAGCATCAATAATTATTTAATTGCACAAACGATTATGGACTATGATGGATGATCGCAGAATGAACAGAAGAAAAATAATAGGCACTTGCTCTCTGCCCACTGCTCCCTCCCCACAGTTTGCCATTTTGCTCTTTCAGGTTCTTTCTGTTGGTTTTCTACAGTTTCTGATTTCATTTCTAAAAGACCCCAGTCTACATATTCAGGGCTTTGAAACCTTCATGTACGTGATCCGAAGTTCCTCTCTATAAATGATGTTCAGATTCTTTTTTGTGTCTTTGTTTTTTTACTGGAAATTAAGATTGATGCAAGGCATTTGAATCTTCAGGAAATACGTGTCTTGGAGTTACTTATCATCTCTTTCTACTCTGAAATACAAAATTTACTACGTCCAAGTAGGACTGACTTTAATCACTGGCCTTTGTGTAAAAGGCAGGGAGACATACTGATTGACTAAAATATTACTTGGCAATCATTTTATCTTCAGTCATGGATTAAATTGTTTTGTGTGTATCATTTTTCAATCCATCGTTAATATTTCTTTCTTTCATCTTCCTTTCTCTTTCCTGTTTTGATTTCAATTTGCTGTTGCTGGAGACTTTGAAGGGAGCGCCAAAATGACTATCATCTAGAATTATCAGCTGTATGAGCAAAAGTACTCTCCCAGCACTTCTTGGTGATTTTTATTTCCTTTTCTGGCACTCAGTTCTCCACACACACATGCACAATGTGGTCTGTGTCCAAGTCCTCTGCAAGGATGAACTCCGTGTCTGTGGATGTAAAAGCACAACTCTCTTATGCTCCAAATGATCCTGGATTCATGTGTAGCTTTTGCCAAGACAATGGTACAACAAGCAACTGTGCACAGGGAGAGAGTGCAAAAGACTTCAAGACTGATCTTGAAGATGAGGAAAGAACCTTTCTCCTTATATTTCGTTTATTCTGAATTCCTTGTTTTAAATGAGGTTGCAAGATTTCATAAGGTTCAAAGCACGGCATCTGGTCTGTGCTTGTCTGAACTTTTACTGAATTTTCTTCAGTTCAAGCCAAGAAGGTAGGTCCCAGAGCTGTTACCACAATTGCCAATAATTGGTGCTGGATTTGCTGGGTCATGAAGGAGAAAACCAAGAAGCAAGAAACTATACTGTACCTAATCCTTTCTAAAATGCTGGTTTCCAGAGGAAAAGCCAAACTGTGGCTGTCCCTGACATGCTGCAGGGGCAGAGGTGCTGCTCTGCTCTGCAAGACAGCATGGGGATGAGCGCAGTAAAACTGAGCCATACAGGCAATAGAGCAGCTTAATCGCATTTAAACATCAAGAAACTGAGGGTGAGACAACGGTGTGAGAAGAGCAGGCGCTTCACCTGCCTGTCAGGCCTCCTCAAACCATCTCCCTGCGGCTGCTTCATCTTTCCACAATTACGCAGCTCTTACCACCACCACCACACTCCAGTCATCCCAGTGTGATGGGCTGGGAGGGTGTCAGTGCTCCTTAAGAGCCGGGGGACCCCATCACCTCCCAGCGCTCCCAGGGCAGTGCTGCCACTCACAACAGCCTCTGCTCTGCCCTGAGTGGGACCATTTGGCCCACCGTGCCGATAAACGCCTTCCACTGCTTCTCCTTTACTGCTGCTTTAACAAAAGGGACCTCAACTTAAGAAAATATACTGTATTTCTTTAACTGTAAAATTTTATTGTGGGCCATGATTAAATAATTTTCAAGCATCATTGAGTCATGCAGAGCTTTGTTTTCCAGTTTAATGCTATTGGTAACCAAAGCCAGTTATATATCCAGACCACATGGTGCGGTAGTTACAAGAATAGAAAACCCTCTAAACCTTTACAACCTAAAATTACACTTGCAAAGCATTATTATCATACATCTTATTTAAAGTGGGGTACAATGGTTTTTCTGGAGACTAAGGTAACTTCAAAATCTTCCATTCACGTTCATTTCTGATAGAGCAGCGTCCAGGGAACTGTGAAAGAGCAGATGTTGTCCAAATGGGACTAATTTACCCAGACTGTTATTTTAAAACATAGTGAACGCAAATACAGCATTTAAAATTGGTCATGCCTAGGGCAATATCTTTTGCTGAACTTACATTAAAAATTTTAAAGGTATAGCAGTCTACAAAATGTAGGGTTAACTTTCCCAGGCCCTCTGAGAGCTGGAGTTCCTCCTTTAGCCAGGCAGTTTTTGCTTTTGTAATTACTGTTTTTACAACTACAGCATTTGTGCACTTTCGGGTACTCTCAACTTCAGCTCTGAGCATGAGCCCTATTGGTCTGGGCTGGCCAAAACATCTGTAATTTTAGTTATGGTATTTCATGGTCTGTTTCTTCACCTTATTTCTTCAGTCTTTTTAAAGAATAATAGTCACAGTTGGTCTGTGGAGATGTTACATTTTTTGACATCAAAACTCCTCTTAGCCACTTTTGCCTAAATTTTCCATGGAGGAGCAAACATTTCCTGAGTAATTCCTGCTACCAGGTTTATCAAAATGCTCAAAATGCATGGAGGGTTTGTGCCTGCAGCATGCTTTAATGCCACATAGAGACATTTGATTCGGCTCACACACTGGACACAGCAGACCATAACTGTGTAGGTTACTGCTCTACCTTTTCCTGCAGAGTTTACCAACCCTTAAAAAGCATCTCAGGAGCTGACAGCAACAGCAAAGCAGGAAACAAGGGAAAGTCAAGGCTGCTGGTCAGGGAGGTTGAAGGATGTATTGGGAGCAGCTGCAGTTCGCATCTACAACATTCATCACACCTATGCATGGCTGTCTGCATCCTTTATGCATGTGCCTGTCCCTCCCTGTGCCATTCCACGCTGCCCCCCCCAGCTCCGCCACCCTCTCCACAACCCCCACTCTCAACTAGAGGCTCATAATTGCCATGGGAAGGGAGCAGAGCACCTAGTGACCACAGCAATAAGGGGCAAAAATGAAAGGATGGGGTTTCATGGGCTGATGAGACTGTGGAGGCAGGGAAGGGAGAAACAGAAATCACTGGACCTCTGTCACCCCAAGGAAATCCCACCCAGGGTAGCTAGGGATTTTCATGTCTCCAGCATAGAATTAGCAAGGCCAGCAAGGCCCTTGCAGGAAGCATGCAAAGGGTATACTTTATGTTGCATTGGACATCTGACCTAATTACACAGAATTACCCTGTGCTTGGGAAGTGTCTGCATCTCTCTCTGTTGACTCTGTAAGGAACGTAATGTTGATCCTCTGAATCATACCTAAGTGAGATGTCCAAATTTGATGGTGTGAATAACCCTCTAGGAGTAATAAATAAAACCCTGCATAGCTTAGTACTGGCAGGAGGTGTGTTTTGGTACTAGTCATGTTTACTGTTCCCAACTGAATAAGCATTACTTTTACATTTGACTTCATTGTGAGAAGACTTATAGTCTATAATTTCAGCATCTCTTTCTACAAATGCTGTAAAGTTTACTTAGCATTTCAACTGGTTCACTCACTGTGCTGGCCAGCAACATTTGCATGGTCAGAGTTTGGAAAAAGGCATCTTTTTAGGCTGCTACCCTGCATACCAAGAGTTCAGTTTGGAATAGTGATTAATGATGGCTAATATCTCAATTTTTTGTTCCCAGTTTGAGATGCTGAAAGGCCACCTGACCTTCAGGATGAAGGTTTAGTGTTCCCTGAAGGCTGGGCTCCATTACAATGTCTGAGGATGAATATCCCAAATCACTACTCACTTTTGAACTTTTTCTTCTTTTTGAGCTCTGGTTATAAAAGATGAAATGTGCTCTTAGCCTAGTGGTCTGCTATAGGATATAGTAATTCCAGAGGTCTTCCCTGGTCACTCTTCTGCTCTACAACTGTGTTGCTTTCAATCCTAGCCTGATCAACTGATTTATTTACCAAACTTATCTCTGAGATGACACACAGTGACAGATAGAACAGCCTGGAAGTTGCAGAAAGAGTAACTTACCTGTAGATTATTTAGTAAATGCAAAAGTAAATGAGAAAAAACATGGAAAGTGAGAATGTTTTCTCAGAGTGGAACAAAAAGCCACTACTGAGTAATGGCATTTGAAGACGTGAAAGGTTTCCTGCTTGCTGAAAAAGCACTGCTCTTGGCTTTTCCTTGTTCCAGATTGACTAATTGCCTTGGCATCTATTTCTTTAGCTAGCAGTAAGGGTGCAGTTTTTGTGTTCCACCCTTTTCTCCCTTGCTGGTTAAATCACAAAAACGCAAGGCCGAAAGCATTCTTGACTCCCCTATGTATGTTGCAGCTGGTTTTCTGCTGTGCTCTACCTTCTGTATTTCATATGCTGTATCTTTGTCTCCTCTGCAAAAAAGAAAATAAAGGCAGTAAAAGGGCAGTGTTAAACTCTTTCAGTACCCACTTACTGCACAAAGAGCATCCTCCAAGATTCCAGTTGTCACCATCAAAATAAAGAGCAATGGACGTGCTACCTTTCTCTTGGTCATGCTGCATTGTTGGAGCTGAGACAGAATAGCCCATTGAAGCTGCTTTTGCTCCTTCAAACTATTCACCAAGGAGTAAGGCTGCTTTGATACTGAACTTGAGATGTGAGAGAGGTCTTAAAATTAATCCTTCCTGCTGTTATGTGCATTGCTTTGTCTTACTGCATGGCTACCGAGTCAGGTTTGCAGAGTGCAGGTAGGCTCCATGGAAATCTTAAGTGGTGCATCCGGGTTCATCTTCTGTAAAAAAGGAGTGCGCTAATATGGAGCAAAGCCTGTTATATGCACTCCATGAGCCTACAAGAACAGATGCCTTAGAAAAGTAGACAGATAGAAGGAGAGAGAGGGAGAGAGACATAGGCACACAGGCAGGCAGACATTAGAAAATCTGTCCTTGACCTTCATATGCCAAAGAAATTCTTTTTGTTTGAGGTGGGGGAAAGTCAATCCCTTAAGGGAAAACAGAGGAGGGGAGAGAGGTAATAAGGAAATGAGTCAGACACAAAGAATTGTTGGCAAATACAGACACTTCCTAGTAAAGGAGGACCGTTTTCAGCTGATCTAATGTAAAAAACCACAGATAATATGTGCCTGTTTTTTATTTAGTCCCCCTTGTAGCTAGAAATATTACAGTTTAATAAATGGGGAAAAGGTGAGAAGCAAGACCCATTTCGCTCTCTTCACTGCTTCCCCACATCACCAAGTGCAGAAAATTGAAAGTCTGAATCAGTGTTTTTCTTTGGGTTTAGTTTTTTTTTTCCCCTCCCCAGATAGAAGCTTTGAGAAGTGGTTCCACTGTATCCATTTAAAAAGAGGTAAAACATGTGGTTTCTTCACAGGGCTGTTTCTAATCAGATTGAATTAACTTGTGTAACTGTGTAATTATAATGATGATAACTGATATTTTATTTTAGATTTTATTAAGCAAGGAACCCTGAAGTACTCTAGATTCGTTGATAAATCCCTGAGGTCCTCCCTGCTACAGAGGTTGGTGAGCCGGAAACAGCCACAGAGTCCTTCCCAATCCTTCCCAGCACTCAAATTAATTGCAGTCCGAGGGGCTGGCTGGAGATCTACCTAGATCCTAAACATTACAACCTAACCAGTATAAGATCTAACAAGGCATAAAGCCTGTGGCTTATCACTATTGTGAAATGAAAGTTGTAGTTAGTAACAGCAGAAACATTGGGGGCAGCAGCAACTCAAGCATAAACAGCCATGGTCAAAAATTAAGAAAGAAGCTTTTTTGCTTGCTTGGAAACAAACTATGAGGGAAAGACAGGACATTATATACTCACAGGAGTATACAACTGCAGGCAAGGATGGCCAATATTAAGCAAATGAGAGATATGGGTGGAAGACCTGTAGTTTGTGAGAGAAGCTGAGCTGTAAAAACATGGGTTAATTGGTTAATGTATTGGTGTTAGCCTTTGTCGCAAAGTCAGGATCTTCAGTCAGTGAATGTTTGTTGAAATCCTGTTTTCTCCTGCGAGGTACTGACTGAATTTACTGTTCTAAGACTGAATTTACTCTTCTGATTTAACTCCTGTTAGTCTGGGGAATCAGAAATTGGGATGGCACATCCATACGTTGGCCCCCAAGGTACAGAGGTGCCATACTTCTTCCAGTGACACCTGGAAGGCAGAGCTCCTTCTCTGACAATGTCACTGGGACTTGAACAGCTGTGCAACACGGTGGTTTTTATTAACCCCATTGCCCATAGGGCAATCAGTCCCATTCCCTTATGATGTGGGAGGGGATCCTTTCCTTATCAAATATATTTGATTCTTTCCTATATTAAATATATTTGATCTTTAGTAAATTCGATCTGTAGCAGCTCTTCCAGAATAGTTCTTTGGAGTGCAGTCCTAGGCCATTGGAGGCAAGTATGATTTGCCATTTGCAGAGTAATGCATCATTTTCACAGTGATGTGCTTACAGCAGTGTAAAGTCACTGTATTGGCTGTTCTGGGGGGGAGCAGAGAGGGGAAGGTAAGGGAGCTGTAGCCCATGGTCCTGGCTGAGTTCCTCTGGCATGTGTTTCATAGGAGATCAGGCTAGGCTAACCTATATTTGGCCCTTCCAGCTTTGACCTACAAGTCTGAGTTTAAGCAGTTGACAAAATTCCATTAACTTCTTTCTTTGCTACAGCTATGGAGAAACATTGTGCCTAGATGAGGAAAACTATGCATAAAGAAGAAAATCCCTTAACTTTTTTCCTTGAAGGCACGCACATCTCTTGATGCAGGGTTTATCATGGGCTAAGGGGTGACATTTTTATCGCACCTCATGGTTAAAACACTATCTTATGGTGTATGAGTGTAGTGACATTTCTTTATTCTTTACAGTATTGTCATGGGTGTTCCAAAACGCTTTTCTTCCAGGAGGCAAACATTTCTGCCTGGGATTGAAAAGGTGTTGGTCCTCAGTTTTGCTCTGGATGTCAGACAGAGTGAGGGCAAACCCAGCCGAGCAACACCTTCTCCCACTGTCCTCGACATTGCTAACATGCACCTAAATTCTAACAGCCCTCTAAGGATGTCTATATCTGTCTCAACATTCTGCATACATCACAGCTAATGGCACATACATCAGCTAATGGCACAGAGACATCCCCACTGGAGAAAACCCAGAGCAACCATCCAGCCCCATTGCAATTTAGGATAAGAGAACTCCGTATGACTGCTCATCCTGGCTGCTAATAGTCAGCCCATAAAGCCTCAATGTCAGAAACAAAATTCAATGAGAAAGTACCACTGGCATTGTTCAAAAGGCATATTTTTTATTACAAACATGTTTCAAAATGGAAAACATCTCCAAATGCATTTGCAAATATATGTATTTGACAACTCAGCTCTGTGCTTTCTGTGAGTTAATACAAAATAATTCTGCTTGGTTTTGTTCCTTCCATTCTGCAATTGCCATAAACTTTGGCAACTAAACCTCCTAAAGAAATTACCCCAGGCACAACTAGTTAATTGACTCATTTATTGGTTGCCTGAAAGTATGCACGTAAGCAATTCCTCCCATTCATCCCTTTTTGTTTCTGACAGAATATACAGTGAAACGTCACTGAATGAACTACCAGAGTTCCATTCCATTGTCTTTTTAAGCTCCTTTGGTTGTGGAAAAAGTACTGAAGCAGATGACTGCCAGCAACATAAATACTGATTCAGCCCGTACAAGTAACCTTTCACTGACAGGACTCCATCAGACCTGTGACACAGGTAGCAGTGTCTCAAGAAAAAACAACAATCCCCACAAACGTTAAAACCTTTTTGGAAATAAGATGTGGTCTGTCCATCCTAATTATTTCAGATGTGTTCCAAAGCATTTCAGAGAGCAGACAGAAAAAAAGAAGGGCTGCAGTGTGCTCCTTCCAACTTTCTACTATCTGTCATCACCTGGGGTATTCCTTGAGCTGTCATCTTGAAACACTTTGTAGATGGAGATACTATTGATGTTAGCAGGACTTCTGAGCAAAGATGAAGGATACTAACATCGGTATTTTTCTGTAAAGCTTCAGCTTGAACTTTTGATTTACCCAGGGCTTTTGAAAATAATCACATGGATGTTTGAACTGTGAAAGAATCAATAGGTGAACTATTTCTACAACTAGATATGCTGGAGAAAATATTTCAACCAGCATATGCATTATCAATGTAGGTGCACATCGACTAGAGTTTTACTACAGATCAGCGTTTGAGAGACAGTTTTGTTTTCAGTCATACTTGTATAAACCTACTGAGGACAGTAAAGTTAAAAAAAGTCTGGCTGAAAACTATGTTTGGCCCCATGTGTTCACTAAGCATCAAAGGATTTGTGCTTTGCTTTGTTTGACATTGCTGAATTTAAGGATATACTTTCAATCTTTCAAAGAACAATTACAGTGTCAACATCTAAATTGGAAGTTGTTGAAATACGGGCACTACTGTTCCATTTTCACTGAGGGTTTGTGTCTCCACAGAGGCACATGGCTAACCTGACACGGCAGTCACACAGAATAATCTTAACTCTTGCAGCTGAAGTCCCAGTGAATCAGCTCCATTGTGTGGAAGTACTGGCCCACAGACACCACACTATAAATTGTCTCATGGTAGTTAAAGAGCACATTGTCCTCACTGGGTCCTAATTCTATATCTTCATTTAAGCACAAAGACACCACATTAGGAACTGAACTGCAGCACCCCTGAACTGCAGGTGCTTGCCTCGTCCTTACTGTCTTTCTTGAGCAATGGTAATTGGCCACTGTCAGAGATGGAGCAGTGGGCTAGGTGGCCACCATTGTGGCATTCCTGTTGAGTACCTTGCCGTAACAAGCACCCTTACGGGGACTTAGGCTGAAAGAAGTACAACCCTCACTCTCATCAAGAAGCCTTCAGCAGACCAGTAGCTCCATTGATTTTAGTGCATATATTTGGTAAAAAAAGGTGATCCAGATCTGGCTTGTATGGCCACATTTTTCAGGCTAAGCAGTGACTGCCTTGGAACTGAAAGCATTACTGTTAAAAATCTGCTTAGACAAGTGAGCAGGACAGCCAATCAGATATGTGGCATTTCCATGGGATTCTGGCTTCAGGGCTACCTATCAAATGGATCATTAATGAGTCAGGTTCTGACAAAAGCGTAGGAAGGCCTCAGGAGAAAGGTGGGGAGATGAGCTGGCATTCCTGGTGTTGATGTCCCTACTTCTTGCCATGAGCTTCACAAAGCGTAAAAGGGCAAACAGCCAACCAAAGGTAGGAGCCCTGCCTCAGTAATTTCCCCAGAAACTCTGTCAATGTAAGACTCTTTTCCAAAGATCGTGGTGGCAGAGTGCATTGTTACTCTACCTGCTCAAGGTCCTTCACTGCCTGGCATTTTTTTCTCAAGATGGCAAAGGAAGCTACACCACCCACAGCATCACCCCATAGCTGGTGTCCCATCTACTCCAGCCTTCCTCCCATGCCAAGCAGAAAGAGGCAGGAGCCAAAGGCATACTCATCTGCCTACTCAGTTGGCAGTCTTTTACAAATGGTAAGTTAGTAAATTTTGGTAGGCAACAGAGCAAATAAAGATCAAAAGAGAAAGGCCAGAAGCACACCATGGAAGAGAAAGAATTTTTTTTTTTTAAAAGAAAAGAAGTAGGTGAGGACTTTAATGATAAAAAGAACATGAAAAGGAGCATAAGGAGGAACAGGAGAAAGGAAAGATCAATTCAGGGTGATGTGGTGGGGAGCAACGAAGACAGAGTAGGAAAGAAAAGTCATCATTGCAGTATCTTGCTGAAAATAAGATGAAGTAAAATCATTATTTCAATTCTGCTTTTATTATCATGCTTGATTCTTGACTTAACAATGGATACACAAAAATCATCTTCTGAACTGCAGGTAGGAAAGTGTCAAATTCACTCCTCTTAATTAAGGCCTTAAAAATCCAACATCACAATCTGAAGGCAGCTTTTTCCTACTGTGACTAATTACTGGCTTTTCTTGTTAATTTGAATATAAATTGAAGAATTTCTATTTAAGCAGTCCTACATGCACAGGACTAAGTTTCAGGGCAAGATAAGTGTAGAATCATTTGGAAAAATGGTTCTTTTAATGCCAGGTAGTACTGGTATCTTAGAGATCTCTAAACAGAGATTCTTACTCTGCTAATCAAGTAAAGCTTCATCGATCTGTAATTATTTCTAATTATGTCATTACTGCTAAAGAGAAGTGCTGATGCCTGTATTAGAGACATTTACCCTTTATATGTTTTTATTCACTGCAAGAGATTCTATGATTTGTAGCTCTTTCTGCAAAGGATCTTGGGACAATACCACCTTGACAAATTATGGGGCATACTGAAGAAGTTTTTTCCCTTTCACAAGCTTGTGGGACAGGAGAACTGACCTGAAACTCCATTTAATTTGATGATCTTCTCTCTTTCTAGGATGAGAGTTCAAGTCGTCTAAGTTTCTACTGTCTAAGGCAACTTAGAAATGGAAACCCAAACCTTGTAATCTCTGTAGCAACTGTGGAAGTGGTAGGCAGTGTGACAGCTCCTAAAATTTGCCTTACCATCTTTAGGTTTCTCGTATCCACATGTTACTTTTTGTCTTCTCTCTTGACCCAGTGATCATTTTGTTGCATCATTTTTATAGTTTTTCTAGAGCAACAGAACAGAAGTTGGCGTGTTTGCTGCCAGCGTTTCCTAAGTAGTTCACATTATCTTATGCCAACCAGGAACAAATAAATAATCTTAAGGGTAGAAATGCCAAGGAATTCAGAATTTGGCCATGTACATAGTATTCATTTTGTCTCATAAAGCAGAGTCTGCTGCAGCATCTTTTACTGTTACCCACCTATCCATTTCAACTGACATATCTGGAGTATGGGAGATGACAAGTAGGCCCCTAAGGAGAGGTCTCAGATGTTGCTTTTTTCTGGTTTTGTGTACCATATGATAGAAATACGAATTAGAAGGTAACTCTGGCAGAATGAAGGATGTATTTCATCTTTGTGTGCTTTTGGTCCAAGTAGTTGCATCATGCAGCTTAATCAAAATAAAATTAGCCCTTTTTTTCTAAATTTGATTTTAGAAAAAGAAGAAAATAATTACCACAGAGGGCTTTATTCTGACCTTGTGCCCTGAAGGTGAGCTTCCAAGAAACAGCTCTGAAAGCTTACTCAGCTTGAAGCATTAATGAAGTCTACCTCCTCTGCCCATTCGCATATTTTCTTAATGTGTATTTATGCACACTCACTCACAGAATGTGATTGTCTACCACACTCACAGGAAACCAGGCTAAAAGAACAGCTTTAATTTTTCTGCAGCTCCCAAAAAGGCATTTTAAAGCACCTATAAGTGTTTTCGAGTGCTTCACAATTAGGCTAATGAAAGATATTACTTAAAAGTTGAAAGTAATTTTAAACATTGTCTCAACAAGAAGTTGAACTTAAGTTCTGCTGATACTTTCTTTCTTTTCTTGAGCCATCTGACTGTACCCCATTTCCTTTGGATTTTGGTCTTTTCCGGTTTGTATTCTACCTTTTTCCAATAGTGTAACCTGAAATACTAACCAAGCACAAGCTTTGTTTCGAAGGTTTTCTGTGACTGGGACATCAGCAAACCAAACAAAGACTTTCAAATTAAACTTCACAGGAAAGAGGCTGCCCTGTTGACATGTTGTTGCAAGATCTTTCTTGAAAACTTCATCACAGCAAAGGAGGCAAGTTGGCAACAGCCAACTGAGCAATGGGCTCATGCCATTAAGCTGAACAATTGGAGACTTTGTCTCTATTACTTAGAGCTGCACAATGTTTTGACGTTTGGAAATACTCTACAGATTCACACGACTAAGAGAAAAACAGGGACATGCAAAGGATGAGAAACAGTGTGTGTTAGAGGAGAGGCTGATGGCTTTCTGAGCCCCCTCAGAGACCTTTCTTCAGTCACCTTTTCAAGGTGTGCCTGGACAAGGTGATGCACACAATGACATGATTCCTCATTTCCAGGTTTATGTGCTAGCTGCAGGACCAAACTAAGAAGATCTGATTTTCTAGGGAGACACAGGCAACACTCCATTGGTGTGAGAAAGGCACAGTCATAATGCTTTCAGCACAGCTTGGATGATTTAAATTGGCTCCAGAAAGTCTTGCATGGTGGACTCACGTTCTTATTGTGGCAGAAAAGCACACACCATGTGAAGAAATTTTTTTTGAGTTTTTTGTCCCCACAACCATAATTTTAAGCGGCCTTTCATGAGAAGGAAGGTGCTGTTCCAGGAACAGTCTATGCTTTCTGAACAATTTCTGAGCACACAATTTCTGAACAGGAAATTGGTTCAAGACACAAGTTATCACTGGCAAACCTCATTTATATGCAGGGAAAATATCACCTACAGCTTTCCCGAGATTGGCCCGTGCTCAACATGTCTTCACTGATTACATATGTTGCCTGCAGCTGTGTTTTGATTGCACACACTGTATCCCCAAGCTCTCTTGCAGGAGAGCGTTACACAGAACATGCTGTTCCATAGAAGCCTCCTTTTAACAAGAAGTCTGTCTTCTCTGCCGTATCTGTCATACCAGACATAAATCAGTGTCAATATACCACTCCAAAAATAGTCTGGGCCTGCTCTACCTTCAGGCAGCCTTGGAGAGTCAGCACGTACTGCCTCTGTCCCAAAACCTGGATAGAGGCAGGTGCTTCTTCAACACTGCCGAATTTATGATCATTTGTCAACTGAAAAAGAAAGACGAGTTTCATGAAGAGGCAAGACCTTCCTGTATTTGACCTTGGGAGGTTTTTTTCCTTTTCCTTTTTGGCTCTGTGTATCTTATCAGTGGCTCTTTATGCCCTCCCAGTCTAACTAATTGATTCCTTTCTCTTGTGATGCTTTTGTAATTGGATTGCAATAAATTATACCCTGCTATTTAAGAATGTGTCAAATATTGCTTTAACTTGTCCAATGCAAAGAATTGAGAATCGGAGCCTGAATCATAAAATGATATAGAATTTTGCTGGGATTAAACAGACACTTAATAATTCTGTCACATCTGCATAAATCCAGTATGAGTCCACTGGCCTCAAGTATTTTCTCAGCATTTACACCACTGTGAACGATGGCAGATTTTAACTCTTCATTCCTGTGGTGAGATAGATGGACTACAGGCCAAGATATACAGACTGCATTGGGAAAGCAATGAGTAATGCTACACAATAATTTGAAGACACTAAATTAAAAACACTGATGTTTGCCTGAGGATGCTGTATTCATGAAGAGCGGTGGCTAAGAAGTACCCCTTTGCCTAGTACCTAGTATTGCAATGAATCTCTCCCATGGATAAAACCAGAAGTTCTTAAAATATATTCCCCTAAACTTGGTAAAGTATTATTTCCTCTACTGAGAGGACTCAGTACGAACATGCTGCCAGGCAAAGACCAGACTTTTCCCAAGAAAGTAATTGTCTTCCCTATCACTGTGAGTCAATCTGGTCTCCAGGCTGCTCCAGTCTCCTCTCCCTGCAGTAGACTGGTCAACTGCGCCAAATTACTTGTCAGGGTTTTGGCAGTGCAATCTACTTCCCACAGAAGAGCAAACAGAGAAGTGCACTCTTCATTTAAATCACTGACTGGACTGCAACCACTGAACTCTTTTATAAAGGATAGAAAAGCTCATGTTTCAGCTGATACTTTACACGGGTACTTCTTTTTCCATTATTGCGGCCACATACCACTGGCAGTTGTGCAGGTTAAAAACAACACTATAATCCTCCACAGGCCCTAGACAGCACTGTACACATATCCTACGAGTAAATGGTTTTTGCTCAACTGCTTCAGAATTTCATTTTTTAAAAAAACCTAGAAAGTACTTTTGATGTTTTGTAACACTTTACCTGCAACAAGGAGGTGCATTCATTCTCTTTGTGCACCTATTCAAAATCCTGGGCATGAATTGTTATGACTGAACCATGTAGAATCAAAGCCTGTTTTCTTTCCCTCTCTAAAATGCCAACAGAAGTGTTAGGCTAACAGTGACTCATTAAAGACTACAGAACCTTAGCTGAGGTGGTTGAATTTCAAGATTTAGTTATTAAACCTGAAGAATGACTGTTGTTTCATACATTCATTGAAGATTCATTATAAAGACTCCCTTTAAATGAGGAGTGGACGAGCTGCTACCTCTGGCTATATGCCAGAGTCATGGCAGACCTTTTGGTGGCATGTGTTAGAAGTCAGGTCCCAGCTAGGGAAACCCGACCACAAGATGGATGGCTGCTGTGGACCCAGCACTCTTCTCAGCATGGAACCATAATTGCAGAAAGTCTTGGTGCTCGTGGTATAGAAGTGGCACCCTACAGTGCTAAGAGCAGAACTTTGCCCATGAGAAGTATGCTTATAGCTCTTGTTCTAGTGCCTGTAGTTCACGTTCCTTCGCTTTAATTTAGGACATGTGGACAAGTGCGCACATACCTTTGACATATCTGGTGCAACTTTTGATTGAGGGTGAGGGTTTGCTCTGGAGACAGAAGAAAAAATTCTTCTAGGTTCTGTGCTAAATTTGGTCCACCAAGATTTGCAGCAGTGACTGTATGATGTAGACTGGTTTTTTTGAAGGCCTTTAATTTTGTCTTGTATCATATTTAGGTCTGTATTTCTATTTACTGGGTCTAATTTAGGAATATCCTCTGTTTTTCTGTCCACTTCATGTACATCTTGGAAAATAAATGAAAACAGGCATGATTCAAGCAATACAAAGTTCTAAATAAGGAAAAGAGAGATAGGCGCTTTTGGAACTTTTAAATGAAAACCTGATACAGGAAGAAGGAATGAGTCTTACAAATAAACTTCCTATGTGTTGAAAGATCAAATGGAATCAAAAGTTGAGCAGTTAATATAACACATATTTACTGCCTATGCTCCAGAACAACAGCACTCTCCTTGCAAGCAGAACAATCAGAAGGAGCCTGCAAAACTTATCACTCAATGCTTCATAGTTTATTCTCCGTTGTTCACATTCATATGCAGCCAAATCTTCAAGTCTTGACCTATATTATACTCACTCCCTGCCAAGACAAATTGACGTTAGCCCTATATTATTGCTAGTGCTAGAGCATATGAAATGTTAAGAGTCGTGTTTTCACAACTACTGTTTCTCAATAGCGTGTCTGGGAATTTCATGGCCTTTTGAAGGAATTCAACATCTTGTTCACAGCAAAGCTCAAAAGACAGCCATGCACCCAAATCACTTACGCTACTTTGAAAGCACTACTGCAGAAGGACTAAACTGAAGACACAGTAGCTTGACCAGAGAGGAGCAAGGTTTCAGGTGGAAGTCCTATAGAAGGTATTTAGTTTACGAGCCAAAGTGAGATTCCTATGACTGCCAACCTGCCGCATGCTCTGGCTTGTGTCTGACAGCCGTTCAGCGCTCTGTCTCGTGTATCATCGGCAGAGATCTTGGAGCAGGAGCTGCGCTGACAATCCTGACGGCAATGCTCGGGGCGGGGTGCATGTCATTCCTCTCTCACAGCAGAGTTGGCTGTACAGCATGGTCAGTCGTTGAAACTTGCTCCGGTTGGTAAATGGAGCAGGAGAGACTTGCAAGACTCACAGGGAGAAGGCGTTTAGCAATGTTCCTCCTCTGTTTTAATGAGCACCCTCCAAACACAGCAGATGTTACTTCAACAGCTCCCAAGCTTCTTGCAATGCCATGCACAGTGCCAGACCTTACTGGCAGGAAATATGAATTTCTATGCCATGGTTTTTGTTTCTGCAGATCTAGCCAAGTCAACGGCATACTCAACCCTTTGATATTTGTAAATAAGCTAGCACGGCATTTTCACTGTAGGAATTAACTGAGTACCTAATTACAGTGATGGAGAACTATTCTTTTGTGGCCTAATTAGAATATTGAAATACTGTACTTAACCTCCACTAAGGTCCATGTATGTCTGCATGAACAGTCTTTCTTTAAAAAACAAAACCAAAGCATCAAAATCACACATGGGCTTATGTGTTGGTAAAAAGACATGAGCAAACTTGCATATAGTACGTCCTACCATGAAGGTATTTTCTGTGAATTGGGCCGTAAGATTGCAATTCTAAGCAGCCACACAATTAATTCTTCAGTTATGCAGTCCAATTAGGACAAATGCTTCCTTTCTAGTTTAATTAGAGATGGGTAAGCTCGTTTGAGCTTATTTGTATAAAATATGTGCTCATTAAACAAGGCCTGGATTTTGTTCAGCTTGTTAGAAATGTCGTGAAAAAAGGCTTTCTCACACTGCCTCTGGCCTTTTTAACCCTTTAAAGACCACAAGTCTGACAGCCTATCAGCTATCCTCAAAGTAGAGTACACTTGCTTCAGCCAGAAAAAGAAAAATGGCGATTGTGCTACAGTTGGTATATTTGTAAACTTCATGCTGCCACGCAGATATCACTCATTACAACATCCCTCCCTGTGGGCTAATGCAATCGATGATGGATTCGTAGGGTTTGCTAATCTTCTTTTCAGAGATCGCTGGCAGCAGAATGAAAGAGAAACTCTGGGGCTGACACACACCCTGTCTTTGCTAAGAAAAGAGCAGGGGACCTATGAACCAGTATGTGAATGTCTCTGCAGGGAAAGAAGTAGAAAGATTTACATAAAAGCCACACAGTATGAAGCCACAAAGGGTACAAAGTCAGTTGAAATGTCCCAAGCAAAGACAATGCTAATGGTTTGACCATACTGTCTTCTTCTTCCCTCCTCTTACATTAATTATTTCTTTTGTGAGCTCATTTATTCATCAGAGAGTTGTTCACTTCTGTGGTAAAGGCACCTGTGTGAATCTCATGCTGAAAAATGCCCTGAGGTATAACGTCATTTACTCAAACCATACCGGCAGAAAATTGAGCTCTCTGTGATTGTCATCCAGGCGGATTTTCTCCTGACATGGTACTTTGGCCTTAGGTCCTTGAAGTGGGAGGAAGGAAATATTGACCCACATCCCAGGCTACACGTGGGCACAGAGAAATGAAGCCTCACCAGAGTATCCAAGCCTTGGCAGAAACCATGGCACAGGAGCAATACCAGAGTAGGAAGTTCCCAGATGGCTAGAAGAGGCACGAGGGCCGGCTGTCAAAGATTAAAGTCTAATTTATCCCTCCTGGGGCAGCACATTCCTCCACACTGTCAGCAAAATGGACAAATGCAAAATGCAGGCGCACAAAGTGAGAGATGGCAGCCTCAGCAAAACGAGCTCTAGGGCACGCTAAGGCTATCTTACAAATGCAAATCCAGCCTTTTTCTCCTGCACGTGAGGGGGATTAAGCATGCAACGAGTGTGCATTCAAATATTGTGTGCATAAACACAGCCCTCGCCCTTTGAAATCCTGGCCCTAAATGTCTCCGGTATCTGCCGCAACGCTTGGAGCCTGGGTTTGAGAGGCAGTGAAGGAGGCGAAAGCTTAAGTGTGGCTCCCAGGTCTCCAGAGGATTTCCACAGGGCAGGACAAAGCTCGAAGACTAAGCGAAGCTGGGATTTGGAGTTTGGAACCCATTGTTCAAAAGCCGAAAGAAAACAGTCACGGCTCTGGAATCATGACTGTCTTGGCCTGAGAGCTTCCTGCAGCCATTTGCAGGTTGACGAAATCTCTGAATCAGAGGGAAAATGTAGCATATATACAAGATACTGTTCTAGGTTGTGCATTTGGGACCGCATCCAAAGTCTACTGAACTTAATGGGATCCTGGACTTCAGAGACCACGCAGTGGTACAGCAATGATATACAACTCAGACCTACTGGCAGGGGTTTCAGCTTTCTCCAGTGCACGTGCTGAGCTGCTTACTGTCTCAACACCCGTGCTCTCAGGATTGCCTGTGGGCAATACGTGGTGTGAAATAAAGACACTGTAATTTTCTTAATTTTATTTAACTCCTGCAGATTTATGATGACATCATGGTATTTATGATCTTGTATTTTCACAGGTGTCATGTCATCATCTCTGAGTCTGAACGATTGCTTCATTACAGCTAAATGGGATGGGATGGAGGGGAAATGCTGGTTTTGAGCTAGGACCTACTGGGACCTGTCATATTGTATTAAAAAAATAACCAAATGCAGACCTTTTTGCAGCCTTGTATCAGAGGAAAATAACAGCAGAATCTCTTTTTAAGGATGTGCTGGTCCCAAGATACTTTTTGGTTTCAGAGGGAGAAAATTTCCTAAACAACCTGCCAAAACACAAAGGGGAGACCTTCTTAACTGCTAACCTGAAGAGCTAGCACAGAGCTGTTGCCTTTTCTCTCTCTCACTCTACTGACAGACAGCTTGTGGCAAATGGAAACACTAAAAGAGAGGACCATGCTCTAACGAGCAGAGGGTCTCCCAATTGTCCCACAAGGAGATCTTCTGGAAGAAAACAGCGTGAGATTTTCTTACTTTTGCAAGTGAATGATGCTTCCCCACAAAGAAAACATTTTTTCTACTCCCATATTCTGCTGTGGGAGCTGCTAGGGGGGCACTTCCCTGGCACTGTGCTTCTCCCTGAAAGTGGTAAAGACTTCAAACACTTTGCAACAAGTTAATAAATATGTAGGTGAAAAAGGAGTGGAGACATGTCTGCCAGTATCAAAGGGATTTCAGAAGTTTTTATTTTTTGGTCAGGTACTGTAACAGTCCAGATAGTGTTAGTCTGGCCATGAGGGCCAAATGTAAGTCTAATTCATTTCAGTTAGGTTCCCCCAACTTCACTTTCTCACTGGTGTCTTAACTGTATCGTGGCAATTTTATTTCAGAACTGGACCTGGGCATCAGAGAACTGACTGACCTAACTCCCAGCTCCCATGTGCCTTTGCTCTCATTTTAATTCAAACTTGACTTCAGCTGACATTATCCACTGAGCCAGGTTAAAAATGTGTAAACCAGTTACTTCTGGTTTTCAGGTGGTATAAGTTACTTATCTGTAGCAATGGTAGTATCTGATGTTACACAGAGGAGAAAGAAAGCAGAAGAGCTACCCGAGAGCACAACTTTAAGGCCAACCATTGTGTGCTCTGCTACGGCTAAAAGCTTTTCAGTCAAGTAGTTCAAATAATTCCATGACATGTAAATATTCTCAAGAACTAGGTGATATATCTTTCTAAGCCTGATTTTAAACCATTTTTTCTGAAAATAAAGCACCTGCATTCTCTTTAATGAAGTGTACCCTTACTTTTCTGCCCTAACCGCACTTCCATGTACTGACAAAGGGATGACACAGCTATTCCAGTTAACACTTGTCCAAATATGCTAAATTTGCCACAAGCAATTGCCCTGTGGGTGAAAAATTCTTCGAGTGCTCACACAGCCTGGAGAGAGGGAACAACTGCCTTGTCACTACACCGAGCACTTGGACCAGGAGCTACACTGTGTGTCAAGTTAATGAACATTTACAATTGCAAGAGGTTAAAGGTGGAAGGGGAGTGTGGATGATAGAGATGCCTCAGGATTTTGGCTGACAGATAACAGGGAGGGCTGAGAGGTCTGTAATAAGCTAAGAAAAGCTCCCTGCGAGAAACCTCGTGGGGTGAGGAATGTGCCCAGCTACACCTGCTGGAGTTGCTGCTTGTCCCACTGCATCTGGGACTGAAGGGAATATTTTTCATCAGGGACAGAGGGCACAGGGATCTACCCGTCATTGCACTGAACCAAGAGCTACTGAACTGCTATGCTCATGAGCATGCTAACAGGGTCCTGATAATTGGGGCTGAACCTGAGCTAATACCAAGGGGATTTTCAGGCACCGTTATTGCTTGTTTCACCAGTCAGCGAGTCAAGGAGGATGCACAGCTCCTGACTTGGTACCAGACAGCAGCATTGTTCCTCAGCAGAGGTTCTTCATGAAGATAAGCAGCCTTAGGACAAGATGGATAAGCCATGCATAGACTAAAAAAAGGGATGAAATTAGATGGCAGGAACTAATAGTCATTTTTCACAGTGGAAGGAAGTCATCAAGGGAGCCCTAAAGGATATGAGCTAGGACTTCTGATCTGGAAAAGGAAGTGAAAGATACTAGAATCTGCTCATAATAGCTAAGCTATTTAGGAGGTAAAGATAATGCCTAACTAAAAAGAACTACAGGAAAGCCTCACAGCACTAAGACATAAAGCAAGAAAATGGCAGATGAAATTCAGTGTAGATAACTGTAAACTGGTGCATGTTGGAGAATAAAAGTTCCAGCTTTACTTATACTATAAGGAGCTCCAGGGTGGCTGTTTCTATATGGAAATAGGATCTCGGTTTTAACAGAAAAATAAATAAATAAATAAATAAATCCAACCACTGTTCTGTATGGGTCAAAATAGCAAATGAAGTGCTAGAAATTATTTGGGAATTAGTAAATAGCACAGCAGAAAATGTCCTTATGCCACTGTACAATCTTTATTCTCTCACACCTTGAGTACAGTGTGGTCCCTCAAGGACATAGAAGAACTGGAAAAGACAAAGAGAAAACCAACAAGAATCATCAAATGCTTTTGTTCAAGGAACAATTGAATAGACCAGACCTTTATGGGAAAGGCAATTGAAGTGGTTGTTAGTAGTTGCTAATAAGGCAATCAGTGCAACGGGAAAAAATAATAGGGAAAGTGTATTCACCATTTCCTCTGTAGCAGGAACCAGGGGACATCAAATGAGATGAGTGCAGAAAAAAAACCAAAAAATACCTTTGCACTGAGTGTGCTTTTAAGCTGGGGTTCTCCACAGGGGACATGATCACAGTGTGCATGCTAAGTATGTAGGATTTCAAGAAAGAATTGCACAAATTCAGAGAAGAAAAATCTACCAGGGGCTACTGCTTATGAAGGCCCAGGAAATTACTGAACTGCTTATCATTGGATATTAGGAAAGTATTCAAGAGAAATATGTCTCTTTCCTCAACATCTGGCATTGGACACTGCTGGAGACAGGATGTTAGGCGAGGTCAGCCTTTAGTTCTGATGTTTTTTCTAAGCTTTTGGTCACCTTTCTGTTTGCAACATACCACAAACTACCCCTCTGGCACTGCTATGACACAGCTGCAAATGCTTTTATACTCTCACCACCACCACCATGATGATCCAGATAGCTGCTAGCATATGAAATCTGTTCTTATCCTTGAGCCCCAGTAGGGCAGGCCATTCCCCAAACCAAGGCAGCATGTGACTAACTTTGGGTATACCAGTCATTGACTTCTGTAGGACTTGGTTTAAAAATAAATATCTGCTTAAGGATTTTGCTGAAAAAGGAAAAAATTCAGCTAGTGTTTCAATACGTTGCTGAATGCAGCCCATCGTGTTGTATTCAGTTTGCATGGCAAGGTTTTGGTAGCGGTGGGGCTACAGGGTGGCTTCTGTGAGAAGCTGCGAGAAGCTTCCCCTACATCCAACAGAGCCAGTGCCAGCCGGCTCCAAGACGGACCCACCACTGGCCAAGGCTGAGCCCATCCACAACGGTGGTAGCGCCTCTCTGATAACATATTTAAGAAGGGGGAAAAACAACTGTGCAACAGCAGCGGGAGAAGAGAGGAGTGAGAATATGTGAGAGAAACAACTCTGCAGACACCAAGGTCAGGGAAGAAGGAGGGGGAGGAGATGCTCCAGGTGCCGGAGCAGAGATTTCCCTGCAGCCCCTGGAGAAGACCACGGTGAGGCAGGCTGTGCCCCTGCAGCCCATGGAGGTCCACGGTGGAGCAGATATCCACCTGCAGCCCATGGAGGACCCCATGCCAGAGCAGGTGGATGCCTGAAGGAGGCTGTGATCCTGTGGGAAGCCCACACTGGAGCAGGCTCCTGGCAGGACCTGTGGAGCTGTGGAGAGAGGAGCCCACGCTGGAGCAGGTTTGCTGGCAGGACTTGTGACCCCGCGGGCAACCCACGCTGGAGCAGTCTGTTCCTGAAGGACTGCACCCCGTGGAAAAGACCCATGCTGGAGCAGTTCATGAAGAACTGCAGCCTGTGGGAAGGACCCACATTGGAGAAGTTCATGGAGAACTGTCTCCCGTGGGAGGGACCCCACACTGGAGCAGGGGAAGAGTGTGAGGAGGAAGGAGCAGCAGAGACAACGTATGATGAACTGATCGCAACCCCCATTCCCCGTCCCCCTGTGCCGCTCGGGGGTAGGAGGTAGAGGAAATTGGGAGTGAAGTTGATCCCTGGAAGAAGGGAGGGGTGGGGGGAAGGTGGTTTTTTAAGATTTGGTTTTATTTCTCATTATCCTACTCTGATTTGATTGGTAATGACTTAAACTAATTTCCCCACGTCGAGTCTGTTTTGCCCATGATTGTAATGGTGAGGGATCTCCCTGTCCTTATCTCGACCCATGAGCTTTTAGTTATATTTTCTCTCCCCTGTCCAGCTGAGGAGGGGAGTGATAGAGTGGCTTTGGTGGGCACCTGGCGTCCAGCCAGTGTCAACCCACCACTCACGTTTATGTCTTTCAACTGCAAGAAATCATACCACCAAGCAATCAGAAATATGTATGGAAGCTAATAACTCTTTCCCAACAGTTTTAATTCATCCTCTCTGTGTCCCATGTTTCAGAATGAGTTTTTTGCTTCTAATTGGCAAGTGCTGACAGGCTTCTTTATAAACAACATTGTATATATTTTTAAATTTTTATTTTTTGCAGACAGACAGGTGCAGGCCAAGACTATGTCTCAATATATGTAGCTAGGTAGTTCTTATCTAGCAAGATATTGGTTGCTGAATTAGAGAAAATACTTCATTACAGGAAAAATCTTTATCCACAGTAAAACTGGGGAAAAGATAATGGCAAGTCTGGGTAGTCTGGGTGAATGAAGTAACAGAGGCTTGCAAAGAGACATGATCACATTTCTAGACTGTTCTATTACTCGTTCACCTCAGGATATATTTCTTCATCTTCTTTTCAATACCAGTTTTAAGCCTTCGAAGAGATGATTACTTTATGTAAAGGATCCAAAATGATGAAAAATTACTGTGAAGCAGGGAAATGTGGAGAATTCCTGAGAAATGTACTGATGCTAGATCCCACAACTTTGAAGACACAGTTACTACTCTCCAGAAACTGGACCGCTTTGAGGAGTTAAGACAGAAAAGCCAATAGCTCTAGGCAGTTTGCCCAGGGAAGATATGACATCTCTTCTCTATAGGTGACAAATACTGCAGGCAAAGCCAAAACCTCAAATTTCCCCCCATTGTCTCATGGGGTACTATGGCTGTACAAGATCGCTCCTCAGCCTGTCTAGACAGGACAAATTACCCACCCCCAGAAAAGTTTTCCTCCCAGGAAAATGAAAGTGTCTGGGGACAGGGGACACAGTTCAGCCTGTGAACTGCAGTAATGCTAATTGCTTCTTCCTTCCATGATACCAAAACCAAAGTAGGCCTGTCTTTGGGTTTGTGGCTGTGGAGCAGAAGGGATCTGCACGCTCTTTCAATCTCTTCTGCATCTGTGCAATCTGATTGACCCTCATGCCACTCCTAAAAGACAGGGGAGTGAGGTTATTCTAGTTTTGAAGAATTTATTTGAAACTTCAAGCAGCCTGAGCTCACTGGGCAGCACACTACTGGCAGCAGGGGGTCTCTTCATTTCCAGTTCTGGGCTTTCATCACAAAATCGTCTGCCAGGACCAGAGTTCAGACAGCCTCTAGGCACTTCTCTGGAGATCCAGTCAAACCTTCCCACGAATGAAAAGCGGCTGCAGGCAACCCACATGTGTGCGAGCCAGAGGAAGAAAGCAGGGATGAGAAATTTAATTTCTCATTGTCAAAACTGAATGACTGGAACCTCATGTATGCTTACATTCTGAGGACTACATTACAATAGAGTTGACTATGTCTCTGTATAACCATGGTCTTCAAGACTTTTCTCCACTTTGATCAGGGTAGAGCCATGTCCCCTGCAGTCTTTTGAGTCACATCTTCTTCTTTTGGTTGGCAGACCATGGCATGGCACTAGGACTCACTGAGGTTTTCTGGTCTCTAAATACATGCCCCGTACAGACCTTCTAAGCTTTCTGCTCTCATGGGAGGACTTGCCATTTCTTAGCTGCAAAGATGGCTACCTTGTACCCTGCATGTCCTAGGCACTAATCACCGTGCAGGTCAAGTTGTGCTACAGGCACCTGTATTCTGCATTCGGGAACATGTGACGAATGCCAGCAGGCAGGTAGGTACTTCTAGGACTTGTTTCCTCCTTAGCAGTTACTGTGGAGCAGCAGAGAACAAGGGGTCCTGAAACAACACATGCACACGTCATCTTATCTGATCTTACGCTTCATTACAAGCTACGTTAGACAGGCTTTGTGTGCAAAAATAGATCAGCATCTACTCATATTCGTCAGCAGCCCTGGGACTTAGTCTGGTTTCAGTTTAACTCCTGGAGTCTCTCTCTCTCCCGCCTCCCCTCTCAGGGAGCTGAGTTTGGATTTTTTTTCCAGAACACCCACCCGCCTTGCTTGAGCCTGGACCCAATTACCGCACAGCTCAACGGGGTCTTTGTGATGGGGCCCATGCACTTTCCCCAGCCAGAAAGCCAGGCTGTCTAGGAGACTTCTCCAGAAGAGTCACTCCATTGCTGGAGTGGCAGATCTGCTCAGCCTCGTTGGCTTTGAGCCGCTTGGCTTGTGACCCAGTCTACCTGTGGCAGGGGTATTCAGGCTTTCTGGTGCACCCTTGCAGGCGCAGCACATCATCAACACCCTTGTCACATCTGGGGCTATGAATCCAAAATTACACTACAGGTGCCCATGGTGGTATGGCTTGGTCACAAGGCTGAGCTCTCGGTGGCTCTTGACTGTGTGTGTCCTGCAGAGCCATAGGTGTAGCTCCTACCTCTTACATTGGCCTTGCCAAACCAGTCATCATGTAGCTGCCATGCTTATGCTCCCTTGCATACCTGTGCAACACAATGCCATCCCACGTGAAGAGTTGTGCCCCTCCTCTTTGCTCTTCAGTTGTCTCTTTCACCCTGTCTTTTCCACTGTTTCAGCTCTGATCCCTCTCTCTGGCTTCCACTCAAACTCCCTCTTTCCCACTTAAAACCTGTGGCCCAGTGTATTTCAGGTGGAGAGGATTTTGTGACTCTGAGTATGCAACGAGGCTATGCAAAATAATTGCAGCCCCCTCAACCCATGAAACATGTTATGACTGGGTCATCTCATCTGATTGATTCTGCAGCTTTGGAAAAGCTAAAGATATGAGCTCAACATTTGCTGCTCCTTGCTATTTGTATTTATTTATTTTATTTTATTGGCCGGTGCAGTGAGAGACTGCGGAAGTGCCTGTTTGGTTTGACCAAACTTCTCTGACAGATGTTTTCCAATTGTGAAAGAATCTGACCTTTATTAAAATCAAGACCCTTTTAACGTTATGCCCAAACACTGGGAACAACATCATAGTTTAGCGGTGATTTCCGTATTTTAAAAGGTAAATTTCTTGTTGGGATAAATACTACTTGTATTTTTTCTTGTTTTGTTTAAATTAAAATCCAGCTCTATTGGCTGTTCTTAGTCCATTTGCCTTCTAGCATGGTTCTGAGCATCTTTGAAGTCATAAAATGAGACATCTCAATTAATGGCAGAAAAGTGGTTAGTAGAAGCAGAATACCAGAAACCCACTAACTGACTAATCAGTTATTAAAGAGACTTTGTCAGACCATAAATAGCAGATATCACATTTCCCTATAAACAAATAGACTTCCCTACTCTGACACCAAGGGCTGACATCTGGGTTATGTTTGAAACATCACAAAATGGGTTACACATATCATTTCTTCCAGACCATTCACAGAGATAAACCAGATTAGATGAGGTAAAAGGTGTTTTTGGTCCTCTGTTCCCCATACTTCCTACAGCTTTTTGTCTCTTTTGGGATACTCTGTATGCCAGCAAGTTCTTCTGCTTATTTATTCCAGTTGCACTCAAGTGCACAATTCATTATGGGCAAATTTTCTTATAGCAAAAGGAAAGCCATGTTGAAGTTCTGGCTCTGGTGAGCGCAATGTTTACTCCGTTTACTGAGCATCAGTAAGAGAATGACTGGATAGTCACTTTCTGCAGGTGACACGCTCTTCCAAGCATCCTCTTCTTGCTTTCCCTTTTCTCAAGGCTGCCCTTGGGCCACACAAGTTTTTCCACTTCTCTCTACTGAAATCACATCCTTACTGCCACATATGGACCCAAATAGCTTCTGACAATCTTGTAATAGCAAAGTACTAGATTGAGATGGTGTCCTTAATGACAAATGAAATGAAAATGCTTGTTACAGTGATACAGGTCTGAGCAGCTTTTGGATGCTTGGCCTCAAGTTTTTAAAAACACACAGGCACGACTACTTTTCTTGCTTGACTCCAAAATCTTAAGTATGCATTGTGTAAAAGAAAAGTTGGGCTTTTATTATGCCATTTTATATAAAGATTATAAATTATAAAGATAATTTATTGTCTCCCTCCACTACTTCCCAGATTGAACTGTTTTTTCTTTTCCACCCCCAAAAGCTATTCTCCCCAAAAAAGAGTCCAACACCTATCTGGAACAACACAAGCGTGAATAAAGTCCAAAAGTATGCCTGTACTCCAGAAGATAAAATTTTGCAGAACAACTTCTATTTCTATAGTGTAGTCAGTCAAATAAGAAGAGTGAATGGACTTCATGTTTTAAATCCAGATTCCATTGTTTGAGCTTGAGTTTCAAAATATTAATTGCTTGTATACTGAAGGGGAAAAAAAGAGTAGTCCCATGCAAATTTGGCTATGGAGCCATATTCTGTTCACGTGATCATTTTCTCCTGCTTCTACACATACAGAATCTTCAGCTTTGAATTTTGCTTTATCCTTTGTGTTGAGCAAGCCAAAAATAAAAGTGCAATTCAGATACAACCACAAAACAGTTCACAAAGCTGGTGAAATACAAATTTTGCAAGGTTTTCAGCAGAATACCGTAAGTGGGTTCCGCATTAGGAGACACTGGACACAAGTTTGCTTTGTAGATTTGCAAACCTGTGACTAATCAGAATTCATTTATGAAGTGCATTGCAAAACCTGAAGCCAGCTGTGTTTTGCGTCATTTAGGGTTTATTGGGTACATTTAGCTGCTCCAGTCTGAGAGCAAAATTTTTTTTAGTCTCTTCACTGGGCAATGTTTGCACACAAAAATTCCTGCAGCAACCCACAACCATCTTTAAAATTTTATTTCTCTTTGTAGCTGAAGACTTCTAGGTTATAAATATGAGCTTATCAAGACTGTGTGACACTGCTTTTCCTAAGATATATGAAGGTATCTGCACTTAGGATACTCCATGCAGTCACTGTCCACACTGTCTGCATAAGAAAACTAGTGATACCTGGATGTCCACAATAGGGAAAGCAATGAGAGAATTCTCTAATATATTCTTTGCTTATACTTATTTCTCATGGAGATATTCATCTGAAAAAAAAGACAGTAAAGAAATTTATTTTTGTAATTTGATTAGCTAAATGCATACTAACTAAAGGACAGCAATGTATTCTAAAGCTCAGTTAGAAACATGCACGTGTATTTTAAATGTATAGTCCCGAGCATCCAGAAGCTATTGTGTTCTGTATCAATCATCCTGAATAACTTTTTAAATTGATTTATTGTTAGAAAAGAACCTCAGAGTAGAAACTGTAGCAATAACAAAATATTTTATGCATTTGAAAATCCACAAAGTATACCTTTCTGCCTTTTCCATACAGCAGGTAAATCCATCATTTTTCAAAACCCAATTAGCTCACACCATGGGTGATTTCACTGCAAAACTATGGCTTTATTACATTTCTGAAATTCCTGTAGCCAGTGTCAACCAGAGAATGTTTAATATCATACCTGACAGAGATACAGGAATATAAAAAACATTTATCAGTTATGTTAGAAGCTTCTGAATGGCCTTTCTACTTAATTCTTTTGCTCTTCAGGGTTTTGTCTGAAAAACTGCTCTTCTCAGTTAAGAGACAGCCCAATAACTACAGTGAGAAACAGGCCTTGGATTACTTAAAATAGGTAAAACATTACAGCCTGTTGTCCCTAGAGAGTGGAGCTGCACTCATATATAGAAGGGAATTGAATCAAGGACCTGTTTTTTCCTAGGTTTCATACTCCAATAAAATCTAGGTTTTACTCCAAGCTTACGGTAATTTCAGTTGTTGTATAGCCTTTTGAAGGAAGAAAGAGATTATAACCGAAGCATGGTTTGAATCTGTATGATCCAGCACAATCCAAGCAACAGCTCAGGTTTGGTCTCACCCTTGTACATTGATCAATACCTTATGCAAACACACTGACCCATTAACCTGCACAGAAGGAGCCAGTATCATACAAGAAAAAGCTCCAGCAAGACTCTTAATTTCACAAAGAAAAACTCTCATTTCAGAAGATAAATGCGTTATATGGTAACTACTATGTACAGAGTAACTACCATGAGAACAGCAATCTCTATGCAGCACCTGCGTCCATTTTATAAAGTACCTTGTTGAGCCCAAATGGGGTGGAGTAAATGGATAAATTAAAAATCTGTTTCACCTGTGGAATCTGCTTATCATTATAAAAGCCTTAATTTAGATACTGGAGATGTTTGGTAGGATTTGTTAGGGAATGTAGGTTTTGAGAAGTCTTTGCTTAACTGCGGTTTTATTAAGAAAATGTTTGTTAGTAGCATTATTCTTTGCAAGTCAGCTGTCATCCTCTCTCTGATGAATAGCTAGCAATATCTTTTCAAAAGTTCAGTTTATCTGTGGAATTTTATCTATGTGAGAGAAGTCTTCTGCTACAGATTTTTTTCTGATTTACACCAGTATCTTTCTTCCTATACTCTGGCTCTTGCTCATAAATTTACTTGGGTGCACAAAGTGAACAGAATTTCAGAGCCAAAAAGTGATTTCTGCTATTTTATATAAGCTTGTATGTCTCTAAAGCCCTGGTTCTTCTGTTCCTGTCTGTATGAAGTACACTTAGGAAAAAAGGGGAGCCGAATTTTCTCCTGTGCATTCTTGTAGAATGCAACACTACAGCTAAAATGGCACTAATTTTTCACTTTTGCACTATATTGACATGTTCAGAAAAGGATAAGGACAACAAAAAAATTATATATCTTGAAACTATTAACTACACACAATTCCTGTGAAGAAAAATTATACATCTTGGAAATATCCTTAGCTGCATACAATTCCTATAAAGTTGTGTGTAACTTTTAGGATTAGACCTGGTGGTCAGAAAGGACCTGATGTTGTCCCTGGGCAGGCAAAGTCCACTCCTGGGATCCTGTAGCATCTTTGTGAAGCTGCTGGGGACAAAAGTGACCATTCTCCAACCAGATATGAAGGAGAAGATGTATATGGGTTTACGTACACTGATCCTCTTCATTCAGGTTGGAGTCTGAGCTTCACTATTCCCTACATCCTTTATAAAGCTAGATACAAAAACACAAAACAAAAAATGGTTAGTAAGCATTCTGCCAAATAATTTTTGGAGTAGAAGGCAGCACACTTAAAATGTGTTCTTGAGAGAGTGCAGGTGTGTTGTACACATAGTTTTCCCGTGTATTTCTGCTTGTGTGAAGCCAAGCTGGGAGTCCCTGAGGAAAGATGTAAGGAAAGCTCATCAGGGACTGAGAGTGGGTTATCTGGAAGAAGTGCTCCTTTTGGTTTCCTTTTTATATCTTATTGAACTTCCCACTCGACGAAGAAAAGGTATTGATGTCTCTTACTGGCTGTTTTTTGGGAAAAGAGCAGCATGCTGCTTGGCTTAAACGCCTCATGTCCTGTACTGACTGTGCTGTGGGAGAGTCTTTTGAAAATCAGAAACAAATAGGAATGTTTGTGACTGCTTTAATCAGGACGGAAAGAAGTGAGTAGCTGGAGAAGATGCAGGTTTCTGTCAGACTTTCAGAACAAAAATGGGGTTTTTTGCCTAAAACCACCCATATACAGGTGGAATCTGACAGTTTTGTTCTGGACAAATGAGCTCCCTATTGCTCTGCAATTTTTTTTCTGATTTCTCCCACAGACTGCAGAGGAAAACATCATGGAGAAAGACTGTGGAAGAATCAAACTCTCACAGCGTTTTCCAGGCTCTGCCCTTTCTTCCCTGCTGGCTGTTCACCCTCCTGCGTGGCTGCAGGCACACGGGGAAACTACATAGGTCTAGTCTAGGATAGGGGACTGAAGAAGCACATGGAGGTCGGTCATGACAAGACTGCCACAAGACCACACTAACAGCACTGAGATTTTCCTCAAAACCAACCAAAGGAGATGAGAAATGGACTTCAGCCACAGAAAGAGAATATCCCTTCAAAGATGTTATGACTTACTTTTTAAAACGTTTGCTGCTGGAATGCGGCTTTAAAAAAGGGGTACCTGCTTGACAATGTATCCCTGCTCCTGCTCTATATGCTTTATTGCTTCATTTATGAAGAACTGACATTTACAATGTAATTATTTTAAATTATTTGAGTTCTTTTATGTCTAAATATGCACCTTTTAAAAAGATTTTTTTCATTAAAATATATAAAGCAAAGAAATGCAATATATTTTGGGCATTAGATCAGAAGACTTTAGTTAGGTCTTTTTTCCGTGTCACCCCCTGAGGGGAGTACACATTAAATTGCATCGTTTGCATGGCAAAATAAGTACAGCTTTTCATCATCAGTGATTCTCAAAGAAAGCTTAGTTTTCTAATGGGACACACACTCCTCTGCTGGATGCTGCTCTGAAAGTAATCTACGCATTTCTCCATTAAATAACTGTGAACATGAGGAATATTCCTCCTATTGCCATTGAAAAAGTCCCTGAATGAGCTCCTGAGGAATTTGGGCTGAAGATTGCTTTCAGATTTGTAACAGATTGGTGTTTTTTTAAAGTGTGTGCACGCACACCCACATGCGCATGTGTGTGTGTGCGTGTGCACGTGTGTGCATGGATAGATATAAAAAATCCTCATGGTCAAACATCAGTCAACTGGAATATAGTCTGTGTTTTGGCTTAGATTGGCAAAGAGGAAATTAAATGCTTCAAAGGATTATCAAACCATTCTGAAAAATGGAACATTTAAATGAGAACAGGAAAAACATGAAGCAGGACAGGAAGACAAAAGAGAAAGGCATGCGTGTAAAACTATACCCAACAGATAAGTGTCCTGCTTTCAGACTTTCAGTAAACACTGACTGGCAAGCTTGGTCTTGACTGATTGTGGGATGTGATGATTTTAAGACCTATGCAAGGCCTTATAACCCAAGGAACACCTCAGATGAGTTAGTGACCACTTTTCTCTCGCTTTCCCTTTCTCCTTCCAGTGCTACCTTTAATGTATTTCTTACATATGGGCACTTTTTCCATCACACACCCCTCCCTTCCTAATTTTCATAATACAGAGTTTTGCTTCACAACCCAGAGCTGTGTTAGGTGAGAGCTAGAAGATGCAGCTCCTGGGGAAGTGAAGTAGGAGTACTCAGCCCCCCATGAAGAGGGAGGGCCAGTCTCTTTATTCTGGCTGCTACAGAGAGATTTTCCTTTTGGTAACAAGGAGAGGATACACCTCTTTTCTCCTTCCTTTCTTTCAAATGGTGGTGAAGGTAATCCGGATTTTAAGATCCGGTCTTTAAGATCTTTAAAAGACCTGTCATTACTATCCTTAAAAGTGACTCCAAAAGTTACTCTAGAACCTTTGGAGTAACGTGTTTTAAGAAGCATAGGCAAGGCTGCACATACATATGCAGTAGCTAGTTGATAAGAAAGTCAAGGTTTTACTCTGCCCTCAAACTTACTGGGTTAACATCTTCAAAATAAATCCTTGGCCTGCCAGAAAATGCTCACAAAATGAAGACTACTGTGCCCAAGAGAATCCTCTGCAACAGAGCCCTGAGGTTTGGGGGCTTCTTCAGCCCTGAAGCGCCTTTTCCTCTTACCTGCTAGCACTTTCTTTGATGACGGGGTATGACATTAGCTTATGCTTCTGCTAAACAGCCCTCAGTAGTCCAGTTTAAACTGTAGGCCTGGAGAGGCTTTAAATTCGAATCCCATTATAATTAACTGGAGCGAGTCTCAACTTTCTAAACACCCATATCTTTTAGCTTGAGTTCCAAACTGCTTCCCAAAGTAGCTACTTCCAGTGTGCTTCAGACTCTAGCAGATTATTGCACTTAGATTTGTGTTATTGTTCTTAGTTTAGCATGTTTATCACAGCTTTCTCCAGCCAGTTGAACTATTTTTCTCAGAAACTGGTTATCTAGGAAACATTTATTTTTTGTGGATGGATCATTCTCAAAGTGAACCTATTTTTGTAAACATCATAATAATTAGCAAATATTTTCTGAATAACTTATTAAAAAGTTAGCCTCCGAGTTACTGATACATTGTTCATATCAAGTTTGTTTTCCATTCATAGTTCCTAAAACACCGTGTTTTTATGCTTTTTGCAATTTTCTTTTCTAAAGCATGAAAACAGCCGTAACAAATCATGGCACTGTACTCATAACTACTAGCCTTGCTTGAATGCAAATAAAACTCCACTCCTTCTCAAATAGGAATCCCTTCACTTGCAAATAGCAAGTTGTATGGTGGAATAAAATGTTCCAGCAAATTATCCAAGCCATTTTTTTTTCACACTCATTTGCTTAAAAGACAATGAGGCTGCAACCAGACAACAAAGTTTAGACTCTGTCTGCAGTCATTCTGGAAATGCTAGCTATTGGAACAGTCATTTGTTTTGGATCTGTTTCTATAATGAAGAAGAAATTTTTTATGGATTTGATGACGAGCTGCTCTTTTTATCCAGTCTCTAGTGCCAAGATGTGGTAGATGAAGGCTTGAACACTGATTTTTAGGTAGTTGTTCTACCACCTTTGCCCAGGTGCTGTGCTTCTGGTAGGCATTGTGCTACCACCATACTTTCCCTATCACGGAATTAGTGATGCCATCAGCAGCCGTGTCAGATGACTAGGACTATAGGGTACATTTTTACTACATGAAGCAGATGCCCTTCTTTATTTAACGTTGATTAAAAATCAATCTGTCTTCTGAGTCTTCCCATCTGCAAAACACACAGGCTCAGGAAGTGCGGTTGGGATTTTGATTAAGCACATGTTTTCCTTTCCTCTTCTTTTAAAGGTATGAATGAAACATGAGGAAAATGACACCCAAACTTCTGTGGCGTGTGAAGGTTTTGAAATGCTCAGCCAACTTTTTTCTTTTTTTCTTTTTTTTTTTTTCCTTCAGCCATATTAGAGTATTTCTTACATCTGGGTTTCAGGAGAAACAGGAAGCTGGTGAGCCGAATGACCATAGGGATTGCCTTTATGGATGTTTCAAAGATGTTGGCAAGAATAAGGTAAATCACCTCAGATCTCAGCTCTTGAGGCTTTGGTGAAGAACGCGTTGCTGGAAAGGTTTCAGAGAACTTTGGAGGAACGCCCTCAGCAGGGAGATGGTGGTTGCCATAATCATGTGATCTATAGCCTCAGCTGCCTAAAGTCCACTCTAGCTGCAACAACTACCGGTCCTTAACCAAACCCTTCTTTCAATAATGGACATGTTTCCTTGCTGCTGTTCCTGTCCATTCTTCTTCCCACATCCACATCACAGCATGAAATCGCCACTAACTTCACTTATTTAGGTCAAACCCATACACAGAAGTAGCCGAACAGAATATATCCATCTTCCTCAGTGACTTAAATAATGAGATGGAAAAAGATACTGGGGAAAACAGTTTATCTTCCAAGGCCATCACTATTTTGAGGTAATTATTCTTATCTTCCCGAAAGGGAAAAGACAGTTTTAAGAGAGTAGTGTGATTTCTGCTGTGCTGTATGTGTTGATCTATTGACAGTACTTGAAGGCATTTTGCTGCATCTTCCTGAGTGTGTGCCAGCCTCGCTGGAGGATGGGAAACTGCATGGACCATACTGGGATTTTATTATGGGCCCTGGGAAGGTAAAACCTGAAAAACCCAATAGCAAACACGTTCCCCATAGGCAGTTCTCTTACTCCATTGCAGCCAGTGCTATGCATGTATTGCACGATAATTTCTATCTTGTATTGCATAGTAATTAAAAGTCAATTAAAAACAGCTCTCCTAGCACTTTACTTGATACTTGCGCTGTATAAACAGGAAACTTTGAATCGTGTAGTGAAGAATGCTCACTACAAAAGCTAACACTAATTTAGGAAAAAACTGTCATGAGCAGCATTTTTGTATTTTGTAGTAAAAATCTCCTGTTTATTATTCATAGTTAATTTCAGTGTCTAAATAAGAGGTAGAACAGTAAAATCACGCTTAGTTAGAGCAGTTCTACCTTCGGAGAGCCTAGTGAAGGACTTTTTATATGAGCTATTGTAACAATACCCACATTCAAGAGAAGAAAAAGAAGAGTAGAATAATCCAGTTATCCCATTAGAGATGACCAAAGTTTGGAGATTCATGGTTTCATTCATAGGCTGGGTAAAATACGCCTTGAACACACCAAATCCCAGTTCTGATGCATGTGATTCTGGGATCAGCACATGAAAAATAATGAAGTGTATGGCTTCATCTTTCCCTTCCTCCAACAAAAAGTAGAAAAGCTGGAAGTCTGGGTAAATAAGGGTCAGACATAGCAATTAATTCAGGAGGAAGCTGTTTGAATTAAAAATATGAAAAATCCCAAATGGTGGATAATTTTGGATTTTGTTAAAAACAAAGCAAAGTTGGAATCCCAGCTTGATTTTTCTTTCATTACTTAAAAATTAAAATTGCCCAACTATTTTTTTTATGATATTTGAGTCATGTCTTATTCCTTACAGTTGTTTGGGTTTTTTTTCTCTTGTGCAATGACATTATAAAAGATGAGAAAATACACTTTTTGTAAAACTGCAATATAATGTAAAATTTTGAAAATATACTGTACAGTTAAAAACAAAAGAACCAAGCATGAAATCAATGGAGAACCTGTCTACAGTCATGTTTTCCCATATGAATGCAACAGATAAAAAATGTAATAAATTCATTCATCTACACCCACTTTAAATATCTGAGCTGATCAGCAGTTTCACTGATGTGCGGCCAGACTTTGAAGTCTATCTTAGCTCTCTGGAATTTGACCAGCCACTTTCCAGACCATGTAATGCATTGCAGATCTTTCCACATTATGTATTCCAGATGGCCATATTCTTTGTGCATTTTGCCTTTCTTATTTAGGTTACTGGGGTAATTTGGGAATAAAACTTGCATGCTACGAAGTGACAACTGACATATTGTTATGCTATCATGCTGCTTAGATACCGATGATGGACTTTAATGAATGTTTATGGAGTTTGGGTTTGTTGTTTTTTACCCCTCTTTCAATCACTTTTATGCTCCTGGATAATGAGACGCTGAATGTGGCAGATTCTTCAAGCATCACATGTAATGCTTGAGTTTCAGAGGTGCAAGCACCCACAACCTTACATGAAATTAACTGGAGCTGGCAAAACTTAGCACCTTTTGTAGATCAAGCCTCTGGTGAATGCAAGTTTCTCCTAGGATTTCTGCAATAAGGAAAGTAGCCCATAAATTGAATTAGCTGAGGCCACCAAGCTTACTTTAGGGACCAGATTATCCATATCATTGCAATCTTCTGCCTGAGGTTGAATTCAATCATTCTCACAGACCTCAGCAAGATCTTATCTACCACCACCCAGAAAATAGCAGGTAGGCAGCCAGCTAATATAAGGCTCTCATTCTCCTAAAAGGCTCTGAGGGCATATGACACCTTGGGAGATACATCTGTATCATTTGTCACTCATACCTCAAGACGCATCTTCCTCTTCTGCTCCACACTGTCTGTCCTCCTTCATAGACCTGGAACAAAGCCTTGGGTTTCCTAAGGCTATGTTATTCTCATCTCCCTGCCCTCACTTTGCACTAATGTCTCATTCCTTCCTTGAATCTGATAAGTCAGAAGAAGTTGGAACCCATTCGGAAAAATGTAACTCCAGAAACCACTACTTCTTGCATGTTTTACTACAGTAAATGAAAAAAGGCACAGACAACTGCCAAAAGCCTTAGAGGAACGTAGATCTGAATCCTGCAAACTCTTAGGCAAGAGCACAGGGAAAAAGGCCAAATGTTGGCAATATTGGGGGCTATTACTGCTATTAGCAAAAAACGCTGTGGAATACCATCTAAAATATATTGCCACAAGTTTTATTCAGTAAACAGATTAAAATATCATCACTGTGGACAAATAACTTTTGTCTTTTCTAGTGCAGTGCCTCAAACAGCATCTGTCTTTAAGAAAAGATATTTCTGCTTGAAGAGCTAGCTAATTGAAATATCTTGGTTTATATTGGTACTCAGCTAATGCCATCTGGAAACAGGTGTGGCTAGGAAAAACAGGTTTTTCTTCAGATGGATGTTCTTTGCTGCAGTGACCAACTGTGGCCACCAAAGCTTGTATCAGCACTGAAAAAGCCTGTGAGCTTGTAGTGGGGCGTGGGGTAAGAGCAGATTTGTCAGTGATACCAGAACCCATGCCGTTTTCAGTCTTCGGTCATTTTGACTGTTTACTTTGCAATGTATTGTTTCCTTGAAAACCTCCATTACTGACCTCTTCCCCATGAACAACTATGGTCTTTCAAACTTCAAACTGATGAAGACTGAGCCTCCAAATGACTGGCTTCCTGGCACAGCAAATGTTGCTTAGGTTGTAAAGGCAAAAGTCATGGAAGACTAACTCCCCAGTATATTGTCTGACACCACAAAGAAATAATGGAAATCCCTGCTTTCCCTCCCACCTGTGATTTTGGTCCAGCCCCAAAAATGGCACTATCTGCGGTAGGTCATTCGTAAGTATAGCCTGATGCTCTTTATGGAGATGGGAGTGGCACAGCTGAGGATACATCACCTCCAAATGTCATTTTCTGTCTCCTGCTGGAGACGTTTCCCAGCACTATCTCAGACGCCTCGTGGCTGCTTTCCTGGCCTCCTGTGATGCTGCTGTGAGAGCCAAGCGCCCACCGGGGCTCCTATTTTCAGGAGAATTCTGGGGAAAGGTATTGGCATCAGAAAGGTTACTGGATGTCCCCCAGGGAGTTATGACTGCTTGACTGTTTGTCCTATGGTTTTCTTGAGTTCCCAGGAACTCTCCCATACCCTCTAAAAACACATTTTCTTCAGCGCTCTACCTGCCCCTCAGCTGCATACCAGAGGACAGAGATGCTACAGCTGTATTTGTAGAGGCATAGCATGGCTACAAAGTGGAACTACAATCAAATTTCACCCCAGACAGTGTATTTTGTGCACAGATATTGCACGATTGTTTCCTTAGCTGCTGTATTTGAAAATAAGTTTTTTCTGTGTTTATTCAGGTTCCTTCCGGAGCTTTTTTTATTTTTACGGTATTCATAAGGAGCACTTCAAACCAGAGCAATTTAGGAACTCTCTGAATGTGGTGTTAAAATAACAAGCCTTCCCCAGTAAATTTCAGTAGGTTGGTGGGGGTTTTGCCAGCACCTGTGACTGACCAGCTATTAGCGGAGAAGCAAGCCACAAAGCTGAAGGGTGCTTATTCCACGTTCTGTGACAAATCTTGACATACAGAATAACACAATCCAGCCTCCAGAGACCAGCTTTTATTTTCTGCCTTTGCTCACCAAACAGGAAATGAAGCTGTCTGCATATTTGCTGCAGGGTATCATATCAAATGAACATACAGCCTCCTGCTTTAAAAGACGAAACTGCACTCTTTGCTACAGTAATATTTGCACAGGTCCCCAAAAAATCATCTTTCCAAGGTTTTTAGGCACACAGTTGCAATCTGTGTGGAGATCCTTACATTAGCCCTGAGTTTGTTTTTTCAGCTTAATGCACCTGCCACTACCCAAGCCACAGCTCCCAGCTGATGCAGGGAAGAAGGCAGGAGCCAGGGATTCACACGGACAGAACAGATTAATTTTCCTGATGCCAGAGCCAGGGGCTGCTGTCTCTGAGTCCGGGATACTGTCAGTCATGGGTGGGCTGGATGTCAGGTCGTGTTTCTGTGACACCTCTTTTTGTCCTTTTGCCTTAAGGGCTGAATGAATCACCTTCACTTTCACTCCTGATTCAAGAAACAAATTGAGCTGCTAAATTAAGTGTTGGGAATGATCAAGCCTAATGGACTGAATGACTTCTTCTTCGATATGGCACCAGAGCCTGTATGTGAGCAAAAGGAAACAAAACATCACAAGTGACTGTTGTTTGATTTGCTTATAAACATTTTTGCATTATTGCCATCAGAATAGCTAAGCTGAGGATATACTCAAAGCTCTGAGTGATGAGGAGCAATGATTGACAGGGTTACATCTCTCCAGTTGTACAGTTGATTGAGCCAAAATGGGTTAGCTAAGCAAACCTAGGAGCTGCTACACCCTCATTTGGCCTACGAGTGCTGTCTTCAACCCTGGCAATCCAGCAGCCCATCCACAGCCATGTTGCTGGCAATGCATGGCCACCACTGCAGGGAGCAGAGGACAGCAACTGCACAACCTATCCCAAGCAATGCCATTCCTGCTAGGGACTCAGACCTTCGGCTTTGCAATGTCCCTGGGGAGGCAAAGAAGTGGGTTTCCTCTTTTATGCTGAAGCACAATGTAAACAAAACATTTCTCTAAGTCATGTAAGAAGTTTTTGTTGCAAGCAAAACCAATGCAAATCTCCCACCTCCATCTTGTCCCTCTGTCCCTTTAAATAATGCATTTCTTTAGTAGCTGGATCTGCCTCCAGTGCTGAGACATCAGCTGCTGCTGGAGAAAGCTTTTATATTTAGTGCCTTGAGTCAGTAAGGACTGAATTCTCCTTTATCGTGGACACCCCATCTGTGTCGTTCCAATTATTCCAAGAAAGTGTAACCTCTGATGGGAAAAGCTACTGTTTAAAATATGTTGACTTGATTGTATGTTAAAACATGTACCCTACAGCTACACTTTACCTGCACTTGTCCAGACACCTGATGCCGGGAAATCTAGGCTGGCACAGTACTAAGGGTAATTCTCCACTTACTAGGATCTGATTCTAATCCTAGTTAAATATCCTGAAAACTTTTCATGTATTTCAGTGACAGCAGAATGGCAAACAAATGCAACTTTTACATAGTCAGGTTTTGATTTACTGCTTATGCTGAAAGGCATCAATGAGAAACCACCTCAGTAAAACTGAGAGTTGATGCATCCATTTTAAAACTGTTGCAAGGTCTTTCATTTGCTGTTGACAAAATTCCCAAGATCCCGAAAAGTAAATAAAAGTAGGACGGATGACAGATGCACATCACACACAGTTAATGATGGATAACCCTTGTTCAGCTGCATTGAAAATATCTGAAGGTCTGCTCCTCTGCACTGTTTTTCATACAGATTAGCTCCCCCCTCAGAAACGCTCAGTTGTTGTCCATGATCTTGAAATGTGGATTTCACTGAGCATCCCTACTAGAAACACGGTAGCACAAAGACTTTACCTTCTTTTTTCTCAAACCATAAACTCTATGACAAGTAGACTTTTATGAGGGATACGACAAGGAGACTTTTATGAGGGAAAGGGGCTGCATATGCACGTGCGCCGCCTCGCGTCGTCGCCCCCCCCCCCCCCCATACACACATGCCCATCTCACAGACCTTCAGCTCTCCAAACCCTTAGCCCTGTGTGTAACAGTGACAACTGTATAACGGTTTAGCATCCTCTGTCTCTCTCTGGAATGATTGTAGATCCCTGACTTCCACTAAGAGAGCAGGCGAGCTGCATGGGCGGTCTGTGGCTGGGCGTCCGGGGCAGAGGCATAGAGAACCTCATGGATACCCACAGCAGATTTACAAACCTAAGGGTCTCCTCCGTTGCTGGCATACAGTTGGTCTGTGTTGTAGATGAGCATTTGATGCAATAGACTCCTGTAATGCAAACTGTAGTAGGTATGTAAAGAGTTTTCTTTATTCAAGTTTCCTTGCTTAAGCACTTTCATTGTTACTAACAGGCTTGATATCACTTATTTAAGTATAAGCCCATGTGAGTACACTGACATATGCAAGACCTCAGTAAGCCCACGGCCCTACTGGCTGCACTTTAGGGGGTATCCTATGGCAGATGAGAGATCCCGTGGCTGCATACAGAAGTCCCTCTAGAAACTGCACTTTAAGATGAGATAGGAACAGGGGCCTGGCCTCAACTTAAAGGGTAGTGTTGTGCTTTGCTGTTTAAGAGCAGAGGCAATGCCATGAACATGAAGAAGGGAGGAAGGCATAGTGCTAAACATAAATCACACCAGTTGTTGCAGACTATGCTGTGGTAATCTGATCCAGCAGAAAAAAAAAGGGGTGAAGGGAGCTGACAAAGGTTTACATTCCAGGGAGGGAATTCGGGAGACCTTCTATTCAAATGCATATGGAGACAAGTGATCTCGTATCTGGTATTACGTGTATGTCTGTCAGTCCAAAAGTCAGGCATACAGTGAGACAAGGCAATTACTAATTACTTCTCTATAGTCAAAGACTATTCTCCACTTATAGGCACCTCCCTGGAGGTATTCAAGGAGCGTGTGGATATGGCATTGTGGGATGTGGCTTGATGGGCATGGTGCTGTGTGGTGTGGGTGGGTTGTTTTGGTGTGGGTTGTGGTGTGTTTTGTGGGGGGTTTTTTTTGTGGGTTTTTGTTGTTGTTGTTGTTGGTTTGGTTTTGTTTTTTTTTAATGGTTGGACTTGATGACCTTACAGGTCTTTTCCAACCTTAGTGATTCTGTGATTCTGTGATTCTCCTTGCCAACATGAGGATGTCAGTCACAACTCTAAATAGTCAAAGCCAAGTGAACAGCAAATTTTGAACTCCTCCCCACCTTTATTTCTTTCCATATCACAGTCCCACTAATGGTACTACTGAAATTTCAACTCAACCTATGTCAAAAGATGACCACGTGTTAGAAAAAGCAGCATCCATATCTTATTTGTGTATTCTTTTCTGAATCCTCAGTGGATGATAAGTAAGGATTGAAGACTGCCAGGCACATAGGGCATGGGAACCATTCGCAAGCTTTTTTTTTTTTGCAGTGAGAGGCTAGAAGGTTACACGGCTCTTTTCTAGAAACAGAAAAAAATATGTTAAAGTTTAAATAACCGAGATTAAAAAATAAATTAACTGAGTTCAATGTGTTTCATTATCAAGAGATATGTAGAGATACAATGACACAATGATGACACTATACTAGCACCAATGCCCCGTCTACAGCATGACCAAAGCCATGTCTCCAGAGGAGCAGAACAACAGTCCTCCTCCAGGGACACTGCTTAACAAGAATATTTGTCACAGTTTTGACGAGGAAAAGGAATCATTTCCACCTATGCCCTGGAAAGCTCTAGCCTCTGATAATGATTTCTGTGTTGCAGCCTGGGTTACAGAAGAAACTTTTCAAGGACCCTAATAAATGTTGGCAGCCTGTCTCCAGCTTCAGGACACTTTTCAAGAGTTTGGGCTGTCTACCCAGAAGGGGAGGTGCTGTTGAGGGGGGGGAGCAGGTGAGCCTGGACACTTTCGAGCCATTCCTCTTCTTCCCCAGCATCACTGCGGGGTGAGACTGGCTACATCCCTGCCTTGTCCTCTTACTGCCCATTTATAGATTATAGATATTGCGCAGGAATTTGTCTAATCCTTTTTCGAGGGCCTGCTGGCACTGCCTGCCTTCTCACCCTCCCCTGGCAGTAAGTTCCAGAAGTTCACTGTGTGCATTGTAAATGAATACCTTTTTATCTGACTTAAGGCGATCTCTGAGTTTCAGTGAGTGCTCCCTAGCTCTAGTATTGCGAGATTTACTGAACAGCACGCCCACATCCAAGTTATACACCACCTTTATGATTTTGTAAACTTATCATATCACCCCTCAGCCTCCTCCTCTCTGCACCAAAGAGTCCCAGTCCTTCTAGCCCCTCCTGCTAAGCCTGCTGCTCTACCAACCTAAGCATTTTGCTTTCCCTCCTCTGTGTGCTTTCCAACTACATGACACCCTTCTTGGGCTTCAGAGACCAGCTCTGCACACAACACTACAAGGTTTTATTAGGTGACAAAACAATGCCCTCTGCCATCAGGACCCTTCCTGTTGTTGCCCAACATCTTGTTGGCTTTTTTGGGCAGGCAGGAGGGTTTACTGAACTAAAATACAGCAGAGAGCACAGCTGTATCCAGAGACTTCAGGGCTTTGGCTGCAGAGAACTGGTCAGCAGAGAGGATGTTCACAGAGTTGCTGAAAGCCCCGGCTGGTGTGTCCAAGGGCATGTGTCGGGTGCTTGTGTAAGATGAGATAACAGCTTTGAGAAGGAGAAGAAACTGATGCCAGCTTTCGTTCTGCATCTTAGTAGTTCAAAAGCAAATAAGTGCTTGTTTTGCTGTCTCTTTTGAAGAGGAGCAGTGGCCTGGACAAAGGGTCACTACTCAGGATGAGCCACGTTTTCTGTGGATAGCATTTATTGGCTCAGATTGAAATGTTTTAAGGTGAAAATTAAAAAAGAAAAATGGATGCCTCAATGTTCAAACTTTCTTTTTCTTCAGCGTTGAGACAACACATGTTTTCCAGCGCAGCTCTCAGATAGCTAGCCAGCTGGCTCACATGCTCAGGGTGAGTTGTCAGTGTCTGGCAATGTCCTGATGAATGACCTATTAGTGGTCAGAGATCGGAGACTTGATGGTGCTCATGCTGTGGGATTGCTCACAACCAGAGGTCCCAGCATCCCGTGAGGAGCCACAGTTGCCACTTCTCTGCTGCGTCATAGCCAGTGCGTTATGAAAGCAAAGTATCAAAAAAACCCTGAACTCACATTCAAACCACTGCAGTGCACTTTTTGTAAGAGTAGATTTTCACTAAAAGCCATATATCCCATAGCACAGCAAACCACTTTAAGCAGAACTACCTAAATGCTGATTACAATAAGTATTTCCTTCAGGAATGTCCCTTTTACTTGAGTTTCTTTATGTGTCCCAAAAAATCAGCAGGCTTACTTACAATTCGCAGTGGAGCTAACAGTGTTTGTTAAGTGTTGTGGTTATATGAAGCACAACTCATACTCTAATTTATCATTCACATATTTTTTAAATCTATTTCTCATCAAAACCCCTCCATTACAGGTGCACCTCAGGGAAGAGAGCTAATAATCTGACATGATTCATGTAGTGAGGACCCAACACCTCCAGCCATTCTTTTCAAGTGCTGTTGGCATTAGTTAATATTTTCCACCTTTACTTTAGTTAATTTCCTAGTTTTCTATAGACAAGAAAAACATTTCAATAATGACACCCACAGCTCCAAACCACTACTTAGCACATAATGAACTAATTTAAACCAAGTCAATTTGATTCCAATTTTCCGCCATGTGAAACAGATGCTTTTGCCAAGGCCAAAAGCCAGACATAAAGAACAGTAGCATGTGAGCACATTCCTAATTCTAGGTGTAAATCATGCCTACATAGCACTATATTTCAAACAACATTAAGTATAAAGTAAGAAAATAAATGAACTTACAGGCTTAACCACTCTGGATTTGCCATTTCATTCCAGGTCACTTCACAGTCCTAAAATTTTGCTTTTTGTAAAGTTTTGTTTGCTTGCTTGTTTGTTTGTTTGTTTGTTTTGGTGATGAAAGAAAGGTTCAGTAGCAGTTTATTTTGTTTGTTATGAAAGTGTGGGTTTGTACTAAAATGTTGGTAATACTTTGATGAAAATCTCAATCTCCACAAGACTAAGCTGCTGAAATTTAACCTTTAAAATAAACTATGAAGTAAAAATAGCACCTTTTTTTTAACCATAATGCATTCTACTCATACTGAAGCAATGAGGACTGCAATACATTAGACAACCTGTGTCTGCAAAAGATGTGAGTCCTTTGAGCATTGAGTGTATTTGCATTTCAAGCTTTTGTATATTTTTTATCACCGCACAGCATCAAAAGCAGGGTTTAGATTTATTAACAAAGCCAAAATACACAACAGTATCTGTCTAATACTGCCACGTGTGGCTAACAATAGGACTGTAATAACAAGGTCTTCATTTAAAAGTCGAGGCTCCACGTTTTTAAGTCATAGATTACACAGAGCACTTTCTAACACAACTGGCATGTCTTAACAAAAAGGAAATGCTAGCATAGGAAAACATTTGATGCTTTCAAGTCATTGTTGGTGGACAAGGACATGCGCTCTGCTGTGCTTTTGGGAAGGGAATACATATCCAACCAGCTCCCTTCTGCTACTAGGGAAGGTAGGGCTGTATCCTAGCAAAACCTTTGCTAAAACAACATTTTGGCTCCCAGGAGGGAAAAGGAGCTAATCGGCTGCTGGGCACGTTTTGCCTAAGCAAACACAGCAGAAGGCTGTCAGCAGCCCTGGGATACGTGGGAAGTGATTGCCTGAAGGGAAGAGGTGGTGTAATTTGCTATATAGTGTTTTCCTATTTCTTACCAATCCAAGGGCAGGTTCAACCGTTTATCCTTGCTTTTATTGTCCGATTGCTAACTTTAAGCTGTTGTTGAATGCAGTCCGTAAGTGAATTCAGAGCCAAAAGAGCAAGTAAAGCCACACAGAGCAAAAGTCTGAGATGGTAGGAGCTGAGCACACCTGTCACATCACAAGGTCATTTAGACAAGGGAAACCATTTGAGAACCTTCATAGAAAGGGGTATTTAAATATAGTCATAACTAGTATGATCTGCAATCATCCTGTATGGATACAATGTGAACTCTGACACTGTGAGGGACAGAAGTGCGGAAAATCACACGTTCAGCAGGTAACAATCTAAAGTATATCAGTGAACCTGACCTCTGTGTACCTGATAAGTGGATTAGCATACGCCACTGCTTTGTTTTGACCCACGTTTCAGCCTTGATGCTTGCATCTGCTCTCACCTGCCACGTGTGGTGTCTGCTCACCCAAGCGCAGCACTGCCAGCAGCCTTTGCTTACCACGTTGCACCTACTCTAGTCCATTTTACTTCACATCCCGTATGTGTACTGGGTGGATACAGCTCCACAGGTAAAAGCTAAGGTTGGAGTGATTGTGTTAATGCAGTCTCAATACGATCTGTCATCTGGTGTTGTTCGGGCAGATGATAAAGGCCACTTTCAGATAAACAACTTCCAGAGCACAATAAGAGCAGTACTGGTGAGCCAACGTTCACACCACATGTGTTTCAGGAGTTTTATTTCGGACTAGCTCTGATCTAGTTTTGTGTTAAACGTCCATTAGCAGCGGGACTACAGTTAACGTGCTGCTAGGGTGTGTCTTCTGGTTTAGTTTAACCGTAAAGGAATGCAGTTTTTGTGCCCTGAGACCAGCCAACGATCTGAAACTCCATGTGCTAAGCAGGAGTGATTGGGAGACTCCCTTGAAAGTGCTCTCTTACCTAAACCGAAACACTAATATTACCTAGTGGAACTAGACCAGCAGCTCCTTCTCCGGGCCAGCAGTTCCTGTTGCTGCAACTGAGAACTCATAGGAATAAGGAGCGCTGATCAGTGAAGTTGCACATCATTTCATGAGACTGATGGTCTCCTCACTGTTCTGGTTCCATGATAGTGTAACTCTATTGACAGACACTGACAAAACCAGAAATCCTTCCTAAGTATAAGCTTAGTATATAATGCATACATTAAATAAAAGTTTAAAAGTAAATGCTATATGACACAAATTTCATGTACTCTGATGTAAACTCTTCCTCAAAACAACTAGATACCTGTATGGAAGTTCAGGTCAGACAGTATCAGGTGATTCAAGGAGGGAAACCAACCCACTTGTTATTTGTGGAGTAGGTGTCAAGGGTGTTATAAACGACGCCGACTGGCGATCCGGCAGCGTTATTCCCATGACCCACCGGGCAGCTCCAGGGAAACCCAAGTCTTTGGATTCCGGGGGGAGTATGGTTGCAAAGCTGAAACTGGGGTAGGGAGTAACACTGTGATTTCACCAGAGCTACCACCACCTGTGCCAGACTTGAACCTCTTCCAAAGACGGAAGACTGTACTGTGTGTTATAACACTGCAGGAAAGGGTGAGGTGGAGACACAGGCAGGATAAATGGCATGGCCAGGTACCTGTGGGTAGCCCGCATGTGCCTGACCTATGGACTGCTGTTTCTGTGGAAGCTTCCTTTTCCTTCTCGGTGACCAGCAGGTGACTCAGCTGTGGTTTAGGTGTAGTTCCAGCCAGGCTAGCTAGATAGGTATTGCATGTTCCCCAGCACACCCAGGGAGCCTGGTGAAAAACAGGCTCCTTTGGGGTTTTTTCAGCATTCCAAATGAAAAATAGAAGGTAATTATTTCTTTGATTTGGAAAATGATACTGGATTTGTCTCTAATTGCAAGAACTACCTGGAGGCTTTACCATGTTTGGGGTTTTTTTTCCTTCCTTCAGGAAGGTCTTTTAGCACAGCACTGTTGTTACAATCCTCCTCTCCCCTAAGGGATCAGCCTTCCGCTCCTTGCTCTGGCGAGGGTCCCACTGGCTCTAACAAGTGTTCACCTTGAGTCGGTGTTACTGACTGGGCCCTCAGTGCATAATGTAATTGGAAACGGGAGGTACACTGTATCTAATGGCCCTTTTCCTGAATAAAAATAGTTTCATGTTTATCAAAACTATTTCTGCTGCATTAAATTCACCTAAAAAGAGAGATTGTTTGTGTGTCAAACATTTCATTTGATGTTCATTTGTGTAAATAACACAAATGATCCATACATGGTATTTTAATATTTTCATTGCAGTGCTTTTTTTTTTTTAATTTCTAAAAAGTAATAAAACAGGTAAGAAAATGCTTTGTTTCATTTCATGAAAAGAATTTCTATCAACCCCTTTTTATTTCAAATTCTACCGAAGTGATTTTTCTTTTTGCTTAGGTCAACTAAAAATCTTTTTTAAAAGCCCTATAACAAGGAATCCCCCTCTCCCCTTTACATTTTGACTGATGAAAATCAATGAAGTCTCTTTAGAAATCTGCAGGTGTGAACGACCTTATTCCGAATCCCAACTGTTTCCCAAATACCTCAGATACCTGATAGATCTGTCACTATCAGCAGGTGACAGGGCACAAGAGTTTCACCAGCTGGTCCAATAAAGAAATGCTGCATCGAAACAGATCTGGTGACTCTTCACTTCTGCAGGTGATTTATCCACAGAAAATTAATTTCTTATTGTTTCACTGTTTCATAGCTTTCAGAAAAGAAAACTGATTCTTTGGAAGCTTCTTAGTGTAAGATACCTTATACCTTATCTAATGTTAATATTTCTCATGACAGAGAATCCCAAATCACTTTTTTTTTTTTACTTGACAGTTACCTCCCTGAAAAAGGCCATTGAAATAATCTGTGGTCAATGCCTAATAACATACAGCTCTGTCACACTGTCGAACAGGAAGACTCTTACGGACAAACAAGAAACTTAGTTAACTGGTCCATCAGGAGGGGCGTCAGGAAAGAAGACTACAACTACTGAACTACCTCCTGCTGTGGCTGCAGGCTCACAGGGGACATTTGACCTGGGGCAGCCTCCTGCGTCTGACACAGACCGGTGGTCCCACTTTGTTGCCCTCTAGGGAGGGGTAGGCACTGCCGCTCTCTACTCATCAGTCCCCTTTTGCAAGCAACAGAAACCAAGAGCATGTTGAAGCACTTGAGGATGATGTCAGGGCAGTGGGCAGTGGGAAGGGGGAATAGGAGAAGGGGACGGACGAAGCACGCACTCCCGGGTGAGATGGGGAAGCACAAAAGTACTAGCTTCAAAGCTGAAGAACCAGCAAAGGTGGCTGCCCTTGTGGGCATCCTCAGGAGTCAGAGCCTCTCCGGGGTGTGAGGAAGCAGCAAGGCATCTGTCACCTGGCCCCTTTCACAGTGCTATGCTCTGTTGTTCAGGGCACTTTGAGGTCTTGTAATGGGACATCCAGCCTGCTATGCTTTCTTTTTCTTTGTTCAAACCTATCCATTTGGCTGTGAAAGTTTTGACCCATTCTGAATCTTTAAAAGTCAGGGTTTTTGTCCTACCGCATTAATAAATATCACTACAAAAATAGCCGAGCATTGCTTTCACTGGACCGTGTGTTAAACACTGTTTTCTTTTTCAAGCAGACTCCTCAGCATGCACTAGGGTTTGAATTTTTTTATCTTCCTAGTTTTATATTTTGCTAGAGGACAAAAAAACCCTGATTCAATACTGTTTACCAACGATTTCATACAAAGAACTATACATACTAATTATTCTTTCTGGAGCCCAGAGAGAAAGAACCAAAGAAAAAATGTTGACTGACCATATGGGTTTAAATGTTCTCTTTCCAAGAGAATTAAACAGCCTTGAAGGTCTTTATTATAGATTATTAGGAGTCTGTAACTGCACCAAAAATCTGACAGAGACAGCACACATGGGGGATAAGAAACTGGAGATATCAGAGGTCATGAACACAGGTAAATAAAATGCCAGCTAAACATGTTGGAAGGCCAATATGAAATTCCAAGAATATAGCTCTGACATTGAAGGATTTCCTACTTGAAAATAATGGGACAACTTTGTATCTAACTATATATAAATGCAAAAGTGTAATCTATGAAAAAAGTCATATGTCTGGGTTAGCATTCCATAAATCACAACCATCTCACTTCAGTCAGTTTTAAACCAGTCCATTTTGAAATATAATACCTAGAACTGAGCCAAGCCTCTTGCTAATGCATTTATTAATAATTCTGGGCCCCTGCTTATTTGGGAACATTCAGGGCCTCAAAGTTCCAGCTGGGTTGCTTCATATTGACTAGAAATATGTCAGATTGTATAGTCTGTGATTGGATGCAAACCTTTCACATGCGTGTTTTCATTTGAACCCAGCTAAGGACGGCCCCTTTACAAAATCAAAACGGATGTGATTAGGTACTATGTATTTCTAATTACTCACCTCTGCTTAGTATTCACTCTAAGCAACTGAAATGTCACATTGATTTTTGCAGCTGCCTTTGCAAACTTCTACCTATGCGGTGTACAACTTTTAGGTGGATTTGTGAATGTGCAGAAATAAAAAAAACAATGCAGCTGGCAGCACCACCTCAAAAAGTTTTTGTACTTTCCAGGACTGAGGAGGCATGGTTTAAATATGCCTATGATGGTAAGGTCAAAAATATCTTTCCCCTTACAAAAAAGCTATACATATAAACGTCAAGTACATGCTAATTGTCCTGTGAGGCCACATCACAGTGGCTCTCTTCAGTACACTTCAGCCTGACAGCATTTGTCAGTCCTGTTTCCTAATGAACTCCTGAATCTAGGGTAGACGTATCACACTTGCAGAATGTGGCATGTTATTTTGGATTGCAGACAGATGTGTACACATCTTCCAAGAGGCCAAATCCTGCTCACTTCACTCAGGGGAGATTTGCCTTGTGGCCTTGGCTCCATGTTCCTAACTTCATTCCTGTGCCGAGAAACTGCTATAGTTCTTAGTAAACACCTCCTGCTCACCCTAGCTTGTTGGGGCTCAGACCATGACTCTGGATGCATCAGGGAAAGCAAAGTGATCAGTGACTATGTTCTTCGTTGTCCCCTGTTGGAGTTAATAGAATAAGCAGAAGCAAGAGAAAGTTAGGGAAAATGGAAATCTAGGATCCTCTTTTTCCTTTATTTGCTGGAGTGTCCCTGGGACAAAAGCATCAGAGATGGACAGGGATAATGTACCCCACTGAGGGTACGCAAACCCAAAAAGCTGAGTGAAAAGCCTGGCTCAGATGATCCTCTGGGGACCGTGCAGCCGTGCACTGCTGCGTTTGCAGTTATACTTGCTGCTCTGGCCACCCAGCCCTAAGTGAGGAAACCACTAACAGGCAGAATTGCACGTGACAGTTTGATGGCTTCGCTCATTCTGATGGCAGCGCTGTGATCCCTGGCTTACCAGCAGAGCAGACTTTGGCACAGCTGAAGCACACAGCTCTCCGTGCCTAGGGCTCTTCCTTGTGAGCCTGGGGCAAGCAAACGTTGGAAAAGAAGTGCTATAAGTGCAGTGTGTTCGTGGGTTGGTTAGAGCTGGCTGAGCTGCCTCTCGGGCCTCTTGTCCGTGGGAGGAAGAAATCACTGCAGTCTATGCCAGTTAAGCTAGACCTGTGCTGAAGGCATCTTCCCACATTTTGTAACCAATATTTTGTGAGCAGCAGCTGGTATAAACTGATGGGACGTACAATGCACAAGTCAAAACATGAGCATAAAACACCACCTAATCCAGGGGAGAGCTTCCTGTGATGCTGTAGAATACACAGCTGTTCTTATGAGCTCTACCTTGCCTCAATGCTACATAGCATTAAAACTTTCTTTTGTTTGTGTCGAGCTTATTTGAATCCAGTCCTAATTTTGTTTAGCAGCCAAAACTCTAACCTCTGTTAAGAGCTGTTCTGCTGCAGAAAGGACAGTATGTTGGTCCTTATTGCTATTACTCCAGTCAAGCATTGTTAAAGTTACAGACGGTTCCCTTAGGTCTTTGCTCACACAAGTCATCTGACACAGGGAATTTTTACTTTTCAAACCTTTTGAAAAAACATTCAGCTAATCTTCTAGGCTCTGGTTCAGGAAAGGACACTCCTAATGTTAAACAGATGCTTTGGAAGTGTCATTTGAACCAAGAGATCTGAAATACATGTTTCCATTAAAGATTGCAATTAAATGTTGTCCTGGATAGGAGCGTGTTCTGGATTTGTGCATTAACGAGGGTGTCCAGGGACAAACAATATCTACTTTTTAGCTTTGCATTAGCTCTGCATTACCTGCCAACAAAAGCAGTGCTTACGCGTGAAGGAAAGTAGTGTTGATTATAAAGTAACCAAAGGTATGGCTGCACCTTGCTGTTTTCAGAGAGATTATTAGATTTAGGTCCTTGGTTGTTTAAGGTCTCTAGTGTTTGCTTGGAAGACCTGAGTCCTTCCAACACTCAGTGCATTCAAGGGCATTCAGTGTTTTGCAGGATTAAGTCCAGCTACCCAATTTTGAAAAATCTCTCTTTGATGCTTGGCAGCTATATTTGAAGTTCATAGCTTCATTTTTTTAAATTATTATTCATGCATGGAGCACAGCCACTTCAAGCACATTCATATGTCTAAAACTGAGATGAAAACAAATATTCTAGGGTTTAATAGAAGTTTCCAATTATTTCTTTTTCATACATGTGACGTTGAAGACAGAGCTTTAGAACACATTTGTGGCCTGTGTCCACAAACACACATGATGAGGGCAGTGTTTGCTGTGTACTACCTGTAGCAGTGAGCACATATGCTAGAGAGCTGGAGGGGTCAAGTCACTAGCTAGTATCATCTTTCGCTAAGACAAGAGAAGTTTCCAGAGTCCTTTAAGGGCAGGCGTTTGTCACACGATACCGCCAATGGCCTTCCAAGTGTCAGCTGTAACATAACACTTCTCAGCTAAGACAATAAATTGGTCTAAATTTAGCAGGAAAAAGACACCTGGCTTTGTACCAGGCCTGATAAGCAAGAAACAAAAGTTAACCAAAAGAAAAAATACAACTGGATTTCAGTAAATCTTTTACAGATTTTTTTTTCATCTTTTGGACTTATTTTTGCCATTTTCTCATCAGGTGTGCTGATGGAAACGGATCATAAGCCACCCCGATAATTGCCCCAGATTCCTGAGCTGTCCATCCTTCAGCGGGGCCAGTGATGAAGGCTGAGGAGAGAGATGCCGGGATGTGCCTGCCTGCCTGGAATGCGGCCGGAGCTGAAAGCTGACACCAGCTCGGTGGAAAAGGGCTTGTGAGCAAAGGCTGTCTCCAAGACAACAGAGTATTTTCCCTGTGATGCATTTACACAGTGGGGTTAAAGTTCTGTGAAAGCAACAGCTGTTGTAAAAACATTGTATTAAATATGCTTAGAACTGTAAAACGCGTGCTCCTCGTATTGCACTTTGCTAAAGAGAAATGTGGAAACTTGTGGTATGTCTGAGGGAGAGTTTCTGCTCTCTCAGAGGCTGTTTTATAAATGTTGTACTCCATTTTCAACTTTTTCCTGCTGAGAGAGCTGCTTCTTCAGACCATTTTTCTCTAAAGTTGACTTTCAAGTTAAAAGTTAATGACTAAAGCATGGCTGGGTCTATGCCCTACTTTCACCCCTTTGAACTATGTCGTTTGCTGAAAAACTGGACTTCCACTCTATGTGTGCTCTTGTGTTTGGGCATAAGCAGCTACAAAGTAAGCCTGCTTGTCCTGGTACCATCCATACATGTGGCCCAGCTCTCATTTGCAGTTCAGACTCACCAACACTAATATTTTCCATCCCCAGAGACCAAATCTCCTGCAATGCTCTCCTGTCAAAGACTTTGCTAACCTCTGGGGAGAAACTTTCCATGTAGATAAAATATTGCCAGGTTCAAAAATTGGAGGGTGGCACAGGCCAAGGACTGCTTCAGAGTTTTCTCTCACTCTCATTTTGCAATTTTTAGTAGCTTTTAAAACCATTACACAGTTTTCAAGTCAAGAAGCAAGGAGCTAGATGCTGTAAGAGTTTCATCCCGTGAGACCCTCCCTGAGTTGGACCACAGGGACACAACGGCAGAGCTACACAGATGCCCAGTGAACGTCTTCAGGTACTGATATGATGGGTGTATTTTTGGTCCTTTTTGTGCAAACTTTGTAAAAGCTGTAAAAGCCTATAGCAAAGTGTGTTTGCGTCTCTTGTTTAAATTTCTGCCATCTCTTCTCTTCCTTCCTTGGGGTTTTGGTTTTACTGTAGTGGGAATCCTTTTACTACTGAAAGTCTTTTTGTGCTGGAACAGATAACTTTATATATATTTTTAATAAAGCTTGCTTTATTTAATAAGAGGTGGACTGTAGGATGGCAATTCCTCTCTTTAAATTCCTACTGTACTTCCTAAAGTTAGATTTGGGAGACTGATATTCTATAGCCTGGGTTTATTTATGATTTTTTGTTTCTGTTTCACTGCATTGGGTCCTCCACCCTGAATTCTGTCTTTTCACTAGAGAGTTTGTCTTCTTTTTCTGAGAAAAATATTGGGGTTTTCCTCCCTTCCCAGAGGTGCTAAAAAAAATAATATGTGAACGTTTACTGAATTTTCAAGCCTACCGGGTCTGAGCCCATTTAGGCAACATGAACCTACCCATCCCTAGCAATAATACTAATAGGAAATTAGTCTTCACCCAAAACAGTTTCCAACATCTGGAGATAGCTTGTCCTAATGGACTTGGCAATGGTGCCAAAAAAACTTCTCCATCCTTCACCCAGCAGCTGCCGTCATCACAACAGTCCAGCTCCCACTGGGATGGCTAAACATTTCTGCAAAGCTGTTTGAGTGTGTTTCAGGAATCCCAGGAAAGAGGGCTTGAGAGGAGGGTGTTGTTTGTACATGCGAACTCAGAGGTACGCCAAAGAGAGGAGCAGGAGAATATTGCAAACCCCATTCTTCCCCACCCCTTGAAACATATTCAACCAATTAAAATAATCAGTGTAAAGATTAATTTTGACCATATGAGTGTATGTGTGGGAAAAACGTGATGATTTAAAATATGTTGTGTTTTGGAAAAGATCATTCAAACACATGCCTGAACACATACATATGAGAGAGAGAAATCTCAGTATCTGGGCTTGATTTACTTCCATGCCCTTGAAGGTACAAACTTCACATATATTCTACATCTGTTGGAACCTGGCAGAACAGGAGTCGTGGGCTTTCTACTGCTGCCAGAGTCCACATGTGTTGGATTATGCTGTCGTCCCACTTCATGTTAGAGACTGGATCTTCATGTATCGTTGAATGTTTGTCTGAAAACACAAGACTCATTCATCTTCAGTGGGAAGACCATGCCTAAGCTACTTCACCAGTTTCAAGAATCTCAGCCTAAATCATTTTAACACATTGGAAGTGCAAAGGTTGTCTCACTTGAGACAGAGTCAAACCCACTGATTTCAGCTGAAGCTTTGGATGTCCAGCACTCCTCAGGTGTGGCTTCTGCAGCGCAAAAAACCGCAGCCACTCAAGAAAATCCTCTCAATTTTGGGAGCCAAACTTCCCCAGGAGGAAGGGAGGCTTTCAAAATGCTCTTTCCAGAATTTGGCTAGAGGAACAGGCTGAGCCAAATGTCTGTTCAATACCGATGGGGTCTGGAAGCATCTTTTTTGAAGCAGCACAAATGACAGCACCTTGCCCACTTTGATTTGTGGCCATTCCAAATTTCGGAGACATTTTGCCATCCCCCACTCCTCAATTCCTCTGTCCCCATGAAGCACAGAGCCATGAGAGAAATGTCTCTGTTCAGTCATAGCAATCAGAGAAATGTTCAATAACCAGAAGGCACCGCAGTGCCCTCATTACCAGAGGGCTCTAACCAGGGAGAATAATTATATTTAGTTGAAATCCTTCCAAACACCAGTTTTTTTGAGCTTTGTTTTTTAATATTTTCTCACAACCCCAGAGGTTAAGGGCCATATCTTCAAACAGAGCCTGTGACTGGCAGTATCTCAATTTGGAAGATGGAAGAGGAAGGGATTCTGTCTCCAGGGGGAGGCAAAGAATGGAAAGTACTTAAAATTAAGGGGCATTTTGAAATAACCTCTCTGCCTAGTTCTCTTACTTCTGGGCTGAGCTTCTGGTAATATCACAAAACTGTTCTTCAGAGGAAGGGTGTGATTTTGTTGGCTTTCACTCTGCTCCCCACAGAAGTCACCAGAAGATTCACCACTGACTGACAACATGCAGTAATTGATATAGTTTAAAACTTCACATTATGAGTCTATGATTCAGGGGAGTAAGAGACACGGTTTTTAAAAACTGTATGTTGGTAGCTACAGAGACAATATATGCATTCAATCACAGAAAAGTTTTTAAACAAGTGTATCTATAAAAATTAAGTAGCTGATTCCCAACAAAGCCAAAGCCTTCATTCTATGATGAACCCATTATCCCACTCTCAACCGGTACACAATTCTTGGGTTTATATCAGAAAAAGGACATTGTACTTTTCTTAAGCCCCAACCTATATGAAATCCTATTGTTACGGCATTCACCACAACAATAGCCCTTTGGAGGGCTCAAAATGCCTGGCTGTCAATTAGGTTACTATAAGGAAGGAGCAGGACATTGTTTACATCACAATGCAGCATCAATGAAGGTATATACATTAGCCAGATGAATGCATTCTGCTGTGTTTCAGTAAGCCCAGTGCAATCAATGCTGATACAATGAATATCAAGCAGATCTCTAGTCACAGACTGCACAGGTATCAGCTGCACCATACCTGGGCGTTCAGTATAACTCAATATGTGATGTGCCCTGCAGACTGGCAATGTTTTGGAGTGCTTTGCTCTGGGGGAAAGTTATAGTTGGGAGGTGGTGTTCAAAGATACCTAACAGCCTGGCACTGACCCATTGAAAATAAGGAAGCAGTTTCATACAGCTTCACCATTTGCCTTTGTTATTAGGAAATAAATCAGCCTTTGTTTTTTCTGGACAAAGTGAAGGAATGTCATTATGACTTATAAATTCTGCAGTTACAAAACAATCAGAAAATCTTCCCATTTAAATCTGAATAACTTTAATTGTTTGGAATTTAAACTTTAGTCTATTGAGTGAAACAAATGCTTAAATAGAGCTCTTCATTGAAATTCCGAGTTTGAGCTAAAACCCGCATAAAAAACCCGTGAGGCTTGTTAAAGACTGAGCAAATCTTACAGTTGCATCATTTCATACCTTTTGACTGAAGATGAGGCAAAACCCAGAGATGACAAAATGGCAAATTACTACGGTTGGTAATGCTTTATTTACATAACTGCAAATGCATTCAGAGTATTATCTCCATTTCATATCACTATACAGTTCCCACAACTCTGTCTGGAGTCTCAGTCCTGAACATACTGGTGCATTAGTAGTTAGTATGTTAAGTCAAAACCACTGAAGTCAAACATATGCAGAGTTCCTTGCTTGCTCAGGGAATAACATCAAACATTTTTATGCAGTGCTCACTCCCAAGTTATCAAAGGTTGTCCAGAGGAATTGTTATGTCATTGAGCTAAACCTCTCTGACTTGATGACAGCAAGATCAAGAAAAGCCTAGCAGAAGAAATGGTGCTGTTTTTGAGAAATGGGTAGAAGTATTGTTCTTACTTTGCATAAAACTAAAAGTAAACCCTTCACTTAAAAAATTGCCTTTTTCTCACTAGGCAGATGAGCTGGCATCACTGATTTGGCAATTGGAGATGCAGGCTTAGAAATTATCTGTGAATAACCTCAGTACTCTGATAGCTATGATTTTATTGGTGCTTTCATAGTGTGAGAGCCTCACCACTTCTAGAATTTCCTTTTTCCAGCCTTTATCTCCAGCTAAGCTCCACCCCTCGTGGATTTTCACACTGTCCCTTCTCAGAGATGACCTCTCTTCCACCTCTGACCTCTTTCAGAGTTTTCACCCTTGCTTTAACAACTGATTTATGATGTGCCCATGAAAGGGTCAAGCCTACTTTTACGGTTTGCTTAAAATATTTCTTTTTTGGGTAGATACAGAAGTGGCGCTTAATAAGTGCTAAGTAAATAAACTAAGGATTGGAGACAGCTTCCCTTTTCTGCTAACTACTAGACGTCTCTAAAACTCTTTGTAACAAGTGTTTACCGAGTCTTCAAACAAATTAACTGATAACTATAATCATTTTGTGCCTAATGAAATGTGTCAAGGGTTTAGGATTTCCAAAAAAGAGTAATTTCAAATTAAGTTGTCTCACAGTTCAGTGAAAAGGCAACCGCTAAAGATAATTCAAGGACTTGTATATGTAATGGACAGGAAGTCTATTTTTCTTTTAGTTTGACAGATCGATCTTCCACAGGAAAAAAAAAAAAAAAAAAAAAGGCAAGAAGGCTACTAGGCATAAACTTTCATTGCCTCCAGCCTCCCTTATCCAAAACTCCTTTTCACCTCTCTTGAGGTGAAGTCAGGACTGCAGGATCAATCAATCACCTCAAAGGCAGATTTTGCTCCTCTGTTTCACTTGTGCGTCTTTCTTTATATGCACCGTAATTTATCATGCAAATTCAGTTGTGTTTTTTATGTGGTCTTCATCATTCACTGCACCTAAAAATCATAACTGCATATATTTCGATTTAAAAAAAAATCAGTTGGATATCTGTGCTGGTATTTATGAAGCTCTAAGGAAATACTGACTAGGCGACAATGCTTATCCTTCTTGCCACAGATCACATCACATATGAAAAAATTTGGAAATATGAAGAGTGTGTTTGGAGGCTCTCTGTTTCAACTTGAATTGCACACTAACATTTTCTCTATAAACTTTGTCACATGTGTCTCTCCCCAAGTTAAATGGTACCAGATGATATTTTTACAGATGCCACAAGAGACATTCTCTTGGTTTCTTAAATGTACTGAATATTTTTCCTGGCCATTAAAAACTTGATTTACTATCCTGACAATTCTAATAGGGAAAGAGACAGGGGTTTCTTGCTAAATTTTTCTCATTTCCACATTTCCTTGAAATGCTACCAAGGTAGAAAACCTGCCAAGACAACACCTAGCGTTCTATTTGGCTTGAACAGAAAAGTTCAGAGAGGCCAAATTTAGATGACCTTTCTCTCTTTAGCATAAAAAAATTATATTAAAATGTTATGGTGCCTGCATGGTTTCAAAGCATAGCCACACACCAGGAGCTGGAACGGGGAGACACCAGGTGAACAGGAATGGTCACAAGGTCTCACTCAGCCCTGTTGGCAGCCTGCTCGCCGCTAGCCACCAGTGCCGGGTCAGAATGCCCATTTCAGTCTGTGCCATGCCTCTCCCCTTGCCAGAGCCAGAAAGGAAGGGGATGCGGTTTTGTTCCCGTCCACCCCATCTAGGAAGAGCGCAGAAGGATCAGATGGAGCAGAACAGAGGGTTCGAAAGGATCATCTCCCAAACACAAGGACTGCTGTTAGGACTGGACACTGTCTGCCTTGTCACCATCTACCTGTGTAATCGCCAGGCACAACGAAGTCTATTCATTAAAGGCCCCACTCCGGGCTCCTTTGGCATGCTTAACACTTCCGCTGACTACAAGGGCCTTCGGAATGTTCAAAGGATAAAAGGCTGAACACTATTTATAGTTTTGCTGCTGTTGGGAGGGTGGCTGAAATCCTAAATTCCTTTCTCAGGCCATGCTCAGTCCTCGAGCTGAATGAATAGTAAAAATAAATACATAATAACCATGAAAAAGATGACCAAATGAAAGCACTGCCTTTGTTTCTGTCGTGTACGTGGAGTGGTGTCACTTGTTACATGCTGGTGTCTGGAACGTGGCTTTTGATCTCAAAAGTTTTCTGCTCGTTTTAGCCCTTTTGCATTAATTCCCCCCTAAATTCATCTATAGGAAGCAAATTACCCTTTCTTCTCCTGCTCAGATCACTTAAGCCAGTAGATCAGTGAACTGATAGGACAGCAAGTAAAAGAGTCGGGAAAAAAGTATACAAAAAAAAAAAAAAAGAAGCTGAAAATACTTAAAAATCTTGACTACACTTGACAAAAACCAGAAGTGGCCTGTGAACTACCCATTAGCTGAAAAGCTGGTATAGATCAGTGTCACTGCATTGAAGACAATGGTGGTTTGTCAGCTCAGAAGCTGGCCAAGTGGACAGAATGGTCTTTTGCTGGCAAAGAGTTTAACCAGCTCGCTCACTCCTTTCCGAAAACTTCTTTCCACTGCCTTCAGTGGAAAGCTTTGACTTGAGAATATTTTGAGTGTTGGTGAATAAACACCACAAATACATTTCTGTGTAACTATGTCAATAATGTACACAAAGTATTAAAGGCTGACTGCGCAGGTTTAATTTTGTCATTGCCCCTCTTTCTACACTATAGCTGCTTTTCAACAGCACTTTTAAACAGAGAAATTAAAAATCCATATTCTGAAACCCTGGGATAAGGGCTTGTTGAAATGTTCTCCCCTCCATGCCTAGCAGGAGCAGTGACTGAAGCTTTGTCATCCTCTGAACTGGGGTTTCAAACTTCCCTCCTTTGAACTCAACTGAAAAAAAACCTCTCCTTGACATTAATTGTGCGGGTGTGGGACCTTTTCTACAGAAAACAGTCTGAACCTGGTGCCTCACACGAGGAGCAGTGTGGGTACGTATCTGGAACACCAACGGCAGCCACCTAGCCTCTGCACCCCAGGAATTTCTGCTTGTCTAAAAGCTGACTTGATCAAACCTGTTTTAGGTATCCTGATCTGGAGTATTAGGAACACATAAAAGCAGAGGTTTATAACAAAAACAAAATGGCAATCACAGGTATTAATGCTGTCATATACATGTATGTATTGCAGCAATAATGACATATATAGTAAGCTTCTGTTGTGCTCGTTTGTAGCCTTCTGAAACAGTCTTACAGCAGTTTGAAACCTCCCATGCTAAAGAGCAGTTTGTGCAAACTACAGACCCTGTGGAGTTCGGGGAAGAACAAAGTTTTAGGACGAGCAGACCTGGTCTTTAAGGTCCAGCAGGGTCAGAGCAGTGCCCTGCGAGCACCTCACCAGCCCCTATCAGGCAGAGGTCACCAGCCCGCAGTGCTGCAGGTGGCGGGGAACACACGGCCACTTCCACGCCTGCCTCCCGCAGTCGGCCACATCAGCTCAAACCACTTCCACCAGCAGTTTCAGGTGACCGATCCCATTTTTCCTGAAGGGGAGGATAAGTAACTCACTAGTTACTCACCACAGGCAGAGGTGTTCCCGTCGTGCCCAGTAGCCAAGACACGTCATTGATCACTTTGTGTCTTGAGCAAGGGAGGGACCCTGCTGCTGCAGCTCCTCCACCCTGTCTGCCTGAAGGCAGTGTGGAGGCACTGGTTCGCTTCTGCTCCTCCATCTCCTTCCAGAGGAGGTGGTCCCTGTCCTCTGAGAAGCACCTGGCCATGCTGCTGAGAGAGGAGACATCTCATGTTCTACAGAAACACTGGAGGAAACTGCAAAGGAGCTACAAACAGCAGCAGGAACAGGAACTCGTCTCTCCTCTATTCCAGTTATCTCACCTCTTGTGGCACCAACAGAGCGCAGGGCTTGCCTGACCCACTGCTGCAGAAGCAGCTGCCATCCCCATGGATCTTGTCTCCTCTTTGGACTTCATCGAGGTAACGTGGGATTTGGCACAGCTGCTAGGCACAGAGGCAGCATCAATCCCATGACAAGCAAGCGGTGTCCTGAGGGGGCTCTGGGAAAGGCAAAGACAACGTGGACCTTCAGAGCAAGGTTCTACCGTGCTGCTGGCGACACCACCCTGGATTTCATTGACTATGGGAACACTATATCGGGTTCAAAAAAAATCTGCACAGAAATATAAACTTTCTTCAGAACTTCCAGTGGAAAAAATACTTCCCTGATATTTTGGTCTTTCCCCATATAGAGTTTGGTTTCAGCTAAAGCAAATAGTTTTGTTTTCTAACATGCTTTTTTCCAAAAGTGAGACCCAGAGAACTCTCCATGGAAATCAACTAGTTTTTTGAAGCAAGCTACGGACCTGGAGGCAGCACTGGGGGCTGGTGGCAGAAGCCTGCAGTAGAACAAAATTCCCCAGAATTTGGACTAATATAAATTAGGGAAAAGCTTTATAAATAAGGGAAAGTCCACAGATCTTTTTCCCCCTCTTCTGCCTCCTGCCGGTTTTCCCACAGGAGGACTGGAGAAGACCCTGAGAGCAAAATTTGTCCCACTGTTAGGACTGAATGAAGACTACTGTTCTGGGCCTATAATCTTATTATTATAGGGCCAAATCCTGACACCACTGACACTCAATGAACCCATGTTTATTTTAGTGGTGAGTCTAAGTTAGGTCAGGAACTGGCACAATGTAAAGTGAAACAGTGATCTTGGCTCGAGTCCCAAATCTTCCTGCAGTTTTGCATAGCTTCGCTATCATGATAAATGGCTGATCTTTGTGGAGGAAAGAAGTCAGTTTCCAATAAGATGTTGAGAATGAATTATCAGTTCAGTTATCTCTGCAACCAGTTCCTGCTTGAATACCCTTTCAGCAAAACATAAGGATGTGTTGTGTCATGACTGTCCCGCTGGAATGGATTTTTAAAAGTTAAGAAAAAATATTTTTTTTTTAAGTTTGGGAGAGGTAATGTGAATTTCCCCTTAAAACATTCCTATCATGCTGCTTCATATTCATTAATTAGTCTGAGGTTTCCCTCGTGTTTAGTTTACAAAGCCACTTAAACCCACGTACCCATTTAACATATTTATGACCCCAGTTTTCTTTCTTTTCTCTGAGACTGTACCGTAATTGTTCTCTGGACTCAGGGACTGCAGAGTGCCTTCACTGATGAAAAGAGACAACATAAAGAAGGAAATGAATGTGTGAGGGATGAATACCTTCCACAAAACAACTGGGTGCAATTTGGCCCATGGCCCCGGGGGTCACTTTAATAGAGTGGAGCCTCAGTCTCTATTGAGTGTATGGGAGACTATTAACTCTTAACAACTCAGTCTCAGGTTATTTATTTATTGCTTAAATGATTTGTTATTGCTACTTGAATTTAATATACCCTCTGGGAACTGAGATGGCAGCATCATGTTACAGAAAAACTACAAGTTATTTTAAAACTGTAATTGAGTTTTTATGAGCACCATAAAATCTTTCTGAACAAATAACTTACCATTAGTCAGAAACTTCAGCAGGAAATCTGTAAAATTAAGGATTTATTAGAACAGTACTATATTTGTGTGTTTCTCAGGGAAAGAGAGAGTTAAATATTTGATGCTTCAAGTATTTATTTTATTATTTGAATGTAATAACACTTAAGTAGCACCTGATATTTTCAAAAGGCCATATAGATACAATATTAACAAAACAAATCATTCCTTTCAGCCTGGGAATACCTCATGTTCAGTGATCTAGACTGGTGCACACCTGTTTGGCATGAACATTTTTTCAAACAACTGCAGTGTATCTGCAAGGATCAATGACAAATCTCCCCATCAGTTCTGCTAAGTGGACTAGTGTTCTGGGTATATTTGTGCAGTTACTGTTTTTCTCCATCCTTGCCTATGCACTGCTCTCCTCTCTGAAATGTTGTATTGGTACACTTCTTTAAGTAATCCACTTTCCCTTTTGCTTTTCTAATCCTTAAAGTCATTAGGACAACTTCCAAACCAAATAGCATATTTTGGGAATGCAAGGGGCAAAGGAAGGGAAGGAGGATTGAAGGCACCATAAAAAGTGGAGGCAAAATGAAATGCTCAGAAAAGAAAGGGGAAAATAAAAGTGCTGCATAAAGAAGGTTAAAAAGTAGGTTTAAAACCAGAAAGAATAAATGTAAGCTTTAGTATTGCTTTAGGGCTGGTGTCTGTTCCCAGTTGCTTCTAACAGTACACCCAAAGGTGTTCATTAGAAACACTAAGAACTGCAGAACCAAAGAGATCTCCTATTTTAACATCTTGTTGCTTGAAATCCTGTTGTGTCCTTACATAAAAAAACTATTCTATGTTAGTTTTTATCTTTTTGAAATGGAGTGATCAAATCTGAATACAATACAGATGTTCAGATTATGTGATTGATGCATATAATCCCATAAAAATATTTATATCATACCCTTTTCTGTCCTTATTATAAACCAGATAATCAGCATTTCTGATTGTTTTAACATATTGTTTAGGTATCAGTTACCTGCAGAAAGTCTAAACAAATTATGTATACTAATTCTCTTTGGTCCTTTGGATTCTACAAGTTTAGAAAAGTATGATTTGCATTCATTCTGTGGTTTTCAACATGCTCAATCCTTCTTGATCTCAATGGACAAGTAAGGAGTAGTATATGATTAGATAACAAAAGACTTGCTTGCAGGATTGCTGGCTACGTCATCTTAAGTCTACTTTCTTACATCTCCAGTGACTAAAGTGACAGTGACAGTAGTTAAAACTGCTTTGTACCCTGAATGAAATTCAAACATGAATGGAGTTATCTTTCAAACTTCCTCCCAATACTGAGAATTATCAATATTCTAATTTTAGCCTTTGGGAATTTATGCATCGAGAAATAAGAGCTAAAACATGGTGGTGTCCATTTGTTTTCTGTTATTCTGAAGTTGTTGGCCCAATTGGATCTTTCAGCAGCCTTAAGTGTTCCTTACTTCTAGTGACTCTTGCTGGCACTCTGACTGCTCCTCACACCTGCCAGCACATCTCTTGGCATGAGATTCATCTCACCTGATTTCACCTAGTCAATGGAGAAACCTTGACATTTCCTGAGGGCACTTTGTATCGCTTATCTTAGGTGTGTTCCTGGCAGTGGAATGAGCCATCTTCGAGATATGGCTGTACCTTTCTTTTGACTAGAACGGCTCATGTATCCCTTAGACTAAATGTCTCTGAGACATTTATGTTTGGCGAGACTGATTTCACCTCAGGCATCCGAGAGATGTACACAGAACATGAGAAACATGCAGTTAATGACACCTGTCCTATCGCCATCCAGCCTCATAGTCTAGAGACAGCCAAAGACGGACTAAGGTTCTTCTGCCTTCCTGTCAGCTGGCTTGTGGGCAGTTCTTTCTCCTCCCACAGGTCCCTTCTGACATTTCCCAGCTTCTCCTGTGAATGCAGCAGCATCCTCTGCATAACTGGCTTATTTTCTGCACACAACCCTCTACACCACATGGTCCCATGCTCCAAAAAACGTAAGCTTCATGTAAAAACAATGGTCTGGGGTCATTTAACTACTTATTGTCAGAAGGCAGGATGCTCACTGCAGGGCAGAGAACTGCAATAAGACAAGGCAAACCAGGGAGAAAATGAAATTTCATACAAAGGAGGAAGTCTTTATTATAATGAATGGCTATTTAACCAGCGCAGGTCTGAAAAACCTGAAGGCTTGGACCTAATGCAGTTTTTCTTCCAAGTATGTGAATATTTTTCTTCTTAGAGCTGTAGTCTGGCTTCATTAACCCTCCAAAGAAGTCTGAGCCCAGAAAATGAAAGGGTCCAATGGCGTACAATACTTCACAGGAAATTTAGTTTTTTCAGGCTTAACATACCTACTAGAACTTAGCGCAGAATGTCTAACCAGAAGTGAAAGGTGAAAGGTTCACAGACAGAAAAATCAACCTGTAATCACAAAAACTGATTATGCCTCCTTTGAGAGTCTTCTCAGATACATGAGCCTTCACTAAAATTGCAGCCTAACTGAAGAACCAGAATTCTGGGTCCAAAAATACTTCCAAGGAGCTGCTTCTGATTAGCAGTCAAAGAACACCAAGGAGTTTGGAAGGCTTCTTTGGATAATCTGAGCTGCAGAAGGGTGCTTAATCTCTCAAAAATCTCCCCTATACCTGCAATTTTCTCTCTCCTACCATCATAATCTCAGCTCTTGCTCCAGCTCAATCAAGAGGCCTCTTAAAACCCCATGTTCTCCTATGTGTCAGAAACCTACTGGGAAGGACAGTGCTTTTACCATTAAACACCAGGATAATTTTTCAGGCAGCCTCCGCAATTTCTTTCTGCAAGCCAGGAGAATACCTAGACTGCTCCATCTATTTAAAATATTGTTACATGATGTGTCTAGCTGAAGCTTATTAATGCCAAATGTCTTGATTTTTTTTTAACATTTAGCATGTTTATTTTCAAACGGACTAGAGCATCTTTAATTAGTCTCTGTTTGTAGAAAATGGCCAATAACAAACCTTGACTAGTTAATTATAATTTTTAAAAGTATGTAGTATAACAATTTAAATATATATTGTGCCTTAAATGTAGAGAATTTTCAGGTGAGTAGAAATACCAGTTAACTATTCAAAAGTTGTACGAGAGTGTTCCTATTCCATTTTCAAATTATTTAGCAATACACTGTTTAAGTTATTACGCTACACTATAACTCAGATTCCCAAATACCTATTCCTCTCTGACATAAATTGTTCTTTGTTCCATGGGATAAAAAAATATTTGAACATTATGATACACCAAATGGCTGCTCCGTGGTCAGAGTACTTCCTTGGCATAAATACCCATAATCCTTGCAAATTTTTCAAATATGACCTTTCTTTTGTAGCAAAATTTATTAGCTATGGCGTAAGAGTAATTTTGGAAATTTCTTATCACTTTAAACTTGGGATTTTATTGGACTCTTGTCTACATAAAGCTTTCTAGGCTGGGCCATTTCCTTCAGAGCCTGCGCCCTGCATCGTCACTGCTAGCAGTGTATGGCCTGTGATGATGACAACTGAAGTACCAGAACAGATTTCTGTACCCAAGTGATATTAACTCTGAGTACTTTACTTGTCTTTCCATGATTTATACCAGTTTTCAATCCTGTAAAGAATCAGGCAGTCCACATGTATTCCTAATGTAATGGCTTTCATTTCCTGCATCTTCAGGGGTAAAAAGCTACCCCAAAATAAAAGAATCCAGCTGGTTTTACTACAATTGTACCAAGGAAGAATTAATTTAAGTGTTACTCCTTAATTTTAGCTAGAGTCTTATCCTACATAGATTCTATTTTTAAAGCATTAAAATGGCATAATAACTGCATACAACTTTCCTACAAAAATGAAATGAAACAACTGTTCTGCTACTTGAACTTCCCACTTTACTTCCACCCTCCTCTCTGCATTGTGTGTGGTTGCTTCTGTAAATGCCCAAAAAGTGGAATAACATCTCACCCAGACAAGCATGCTGTATGACTTTGCCAGTTTGTAAAACGCATCTTTCCACCTCTCACCTTCTTATTTCACGCCCTTTCCTGTGACACTGTGTGTCACACATCTTGCAGATACTGCTTGAGGGAGAACTGCAGAAATCTTGTCAGATGTAGTACGGGTGCAGTATTTCCATAAAGATGAGCTGCTTTTTGCCAATTCACCAAGAGGTTCAAAGAACCAAAGATTTCATTTCCTGAGTATGTTTATCATGCATAACCCAAGGAGAACTCTGCTTCATGCACTATCTAAAGTCCTATCAGGCCAATGTATGCTAGTGACGACTTTGCTCTAAAAGAACACAGGTTTTGTAGCTGTGTCGTCCTCCTGAGGAAAAGGGAATGCCATAAAGCAAAATGATGAGTGTAGTGTCCTCCTGCACGCTGCAACAGGGCTCACCGTAGCATTAGCTAACCCTGCCACTTGAAGAATCAGTAAAGTTGTCTCCTTACCACCTCAGTAAGTGCAGCACCACTGCAAATTGACAGCTCAGGTCGGCGTGGATAAATAAATAAACGCATCAGAAGACACAGAGTAGACTCTGGTGCCATGTTGCAAAAATACAGCTGTAACTAACTGCATAAACTCATTCACTTTCCACCTAATAGAGTTTAGGTCTCCAAAATACTGAAAAACTCTGAAAACCTTTCACACAACTGATTAGGTATGAATAAGTACAGTACTGCCTGCAGACATGCATGTTCTCCCAGCTTTGGTGGACAGGAAAACAACAGGGCCTTAGCTGGATTTAATGGCTGTTAATGGATGGTTATCTGCATTTTTTGGCGAGATCTTCACTTTTGTTGCAGTGAATGGGAAAAGATGGGTATCTGTGTCTTGACAGAAATACAGGGTCAAGTACAGTAACAGTCCAGAATTACATTATGTATATGTCTACACACAGATGAAAAGCATAATGCCACCGCTGGACTGACTGCAGGACTAGACCTTGTTGAAGAGATTGTCAAGGGATGGCTAGAGAGCATCTTCTCTCCTCCAGTTATCAGCGCTTGGGATGCCACTAGTAAGTGTTGTTTTATTCAAATGGATCCCCATAGCATGTTTGAAGCAGCCTGAGATTTTTAAAAAAGTACAAATACCAATAACAATGTAGAGATCAAAAAATCTAGTAATTCAATTCATTTTCGAAAGGCCTCAAATGAAGAATGTTGTGAAGTTATTAAGCTCTGTGTGCATGAGAAGTACAAACCATCACACAGAAAGGTCTGGAGGGAGCTAAAAAATGGAACATTCTGCAGAAAAATATGTACCTTTTTTCCTATTAATGGGAAAAATAGATTTTTCTCAGTGTCATTAAGCTTACTTCCCTGAGATAGACTTAACAAAATGTTTTACAGTAAGTAAACCCACATACTTTTTTTTCCCTAGAATTGGTGTATCTGTCATTATAATGTCTCACAGTGGGCCACAGTCTAGCGAGTAAGAGTTTAAACTGCTTGTAATGAAATATGTAAGTTTAGAAACGTGACTGTCAAGTGCCATTATTCTAAGTCTAACAAGCTGATGGAAAATAGTTCCAAAATAACAGACCATCTACAAAACAGAGATGTGGTGCCAGCTTCTATTCCATAGGTAGTACAGCTGCCCCACAGAAACTGCACCAGCAGCAGCTGATATTTTGAAAACTTAAAAAAAGAACACCTGAACTAGTAGAAACGTGTATCAGAGCCACTGGGGAGCATGCCAATGTATACATAAGGAGACAGATAAGGCAAACAAACAACCCTGCCTTATATAAACCAGAGTTCTGGAAGGTAGCCTATCTCAGAAAAATATGGGCACGCACATTTGGGTATGTAGAGGTGATACGCACACCCATGGACAGTTCTTTAGAGCTGTGTCTAAAGAATGGTTGGATATGTAAAGGAGATTGCATAGTCTACCTCTGGCTGATACAGACTTCAGAGAAACAGGCAAAACTTCTAATCCCTAAAAAGTATAGCTAATAGGAGCAATTTTTTCTTTGAGTAGTCACTGCTGGTATTTATCATAAGTAACAATTAAAAAGATTGTCAGAAGTTGGACTTCTAAAAAAAGTAGAGTGAACGGCACTTAAGTGCATTAGGGGATTCATGGGTCCAGTCTTCTAAGGCAGGCGTTTGCTTAATTAATTCAGATGTTCAGGTTCCATATATATGTTTCACTCTGATCTCAGATCTTATTTCCATCTATTACTTTATTTCCATCACTGCCTCTGAGTTTGTGAAGTTTTTGCTGTGGTTTAAGTTACACCATAATTAGTTCACCAACGGAACAAAAAGCGTGTTGCTGCTGCTAGATATGGAAAGTTTTAAGGATGTGAAAATCACTACTACATTGCTTTGAATCCTCGCATTGCTGGGTCACTTATTATCTTTGCGTTAAAAACCTGCCAATTCAGAAATACTGCTGGCCAAGGAAAGCAAGTGCTTGAGAGAGGAGTCCGGACAAACAGCTGGAGTAAATCAGATATTATACTAATGGCAGACAATAGAAGGATGCTAATTTACATCCTCTGCAAATCCAAACCCCAGGCATTATTCTTGTAAATCACACCAGTTTTTCTGGGAACATAGTAAGGAAGTGTTTTATCTACACTTTCTTGTAACACATAGGGCTTTTTTATGATTTCAAAATTGTTTAGGTTTTATTAGCATGAGTTTACAGCTCTTTGTTCCCTGGACCGTGTGAAGAATGGAAGTGGGGGGACTCAGTGCTATTTTACTTTTAGCTGGTGAATCATAGAGGATGTCTCACATTTCATTAGTGTTTGAGTCCTTAACTCCTCATATTTCTCAGGTTCTTTTCCCCTTTGCACAATGTATGCAGGGACAAGAATGTGTAAGTGCCACAGCTACCCCATTCAGACTTTCACTGAATTGGTGTAATTGGATTTTGCACCTCAATTTGCAAGATACAGTTCCTCTGAAAACCAATCCATTTCGGTGGGCATAAAAATAAAATTAAATAAAAATAATAATAAAGACAGGGCAGGCATTCATAAGGTACCAGGTCTCCACAGTCTTCAGCTGAGAGACCCCAGATTTCAACGTACCCTGAAAAGGGTGATTAATTTAAAGTGAGTGGAGTCTGTTTCTTTAAGACAAGCTCATAAATCGTGAAAGATCACCACTTCTTTTCAAAAGGCTCTCCACGGTCTGAGTTTCCCTTCTGGGTCAGTAAAGGCATTGAAGTTTTAATGGCATGCCATGGCAGATTACACGATACAGCTGTCCCGGCACCGTGAAAATTAAGTTATGCCCCGTGTCAGCAAGGTTTTTTCCCCTTTTCTTTCCCTACCCTCCCCCCTTCACTCTCCCTCTTTCTTTCTCTCTCCCTGTCCCCTTCTTCATTCTGCTTTCTGCTGGGAAGTGCGCATCCGAGGAGGAGGAGGAAGCCCGGCGGGAGCTGCTGCCACGACTGCTGTTGCGCCCCAGCTATTGAGACTGAGTAAATGGAGCTGATGGGTGAAGAAGAGCCGTCAAAATGGAGGCTTTTGTTCCTCCTCCTCTCCCCAGGACTCAGTGGCAGAGGCAGCCCTCCCTGCTCTCTCACATGCAAGCACCTACTCTGCCTTCCCAGTGCCGCCAGACACCCGCCACACTACATCCCTCTCCTCCGCACCCCAGCGGGTCTGCGCTGCCCACCCCTCCACTCGATGGCTCATGCCCCAGCCAGCCCCCTTACACCGCGATGCACTCTCACAGGAGGCTTGCGCTCTCCTTGCTGGAGATGCCTTCTTCCCACATGTCAGGGTCTATGCATTGGCACACACGCACGCGCGCAAGCACACCCATGCACAATTGCAGCTTCGTGCATTAAAAGCAACTGCAATACAAGCTGGCACCCCCCCGCCCCACTATTTTTCAAGCTCCCTATCTTCACTCTGCAAAGAAGGAGGGAGCAAAGAACTTACTGCAGCATGAGAAATTAATCATGTTAGTATTTAGTCTGGCAGAGTGGGGATGTGTGAATGGTCGAAGGAGATGAGGAAGTACAAAGGAAAGAATAATTTGCAAACCTATCTACAGGTATTCTGGGTCAATCATTTCCAGTCTGCTCTTCGTTTTTATGACCTTAAAAACTTCGATCTCTGAATAGTAATTCAAACATTGATCTGGGGCTTGATGGTCTGATTTCTTTAAGAGACCTTCTGAGAGATGCCCACAACCACTGACCGCAGAGGGCCACCAGTTGAAAATTATTGTTCTATATAATACTTTTAATACCTCAAGATACTGAGTTATAACAGGACATAACCCCTATGCCTCTTCAGTCAAGTCAGAGCTGTTTGGTAAATCTTTGTTTTGGAAAATTAGTGAGTTAATTAAGACTTCGAGTAGAAATATCCATTCTGACACAAAGCCAACATGTTGGCTTGTTTCTCTCTTCTAGTCTTTAATGGAGATAGATGTATATATATAGAGAGAGATATATACACACTTTACATATAAACAATTTTGTCCACCTGAATTGCTTGCATTACACCATATGCAGTAACTTATCCAAAAGTTCCTGGCTTTAGACTTGCACACTTTGCAGTTAGCCTTCTATTCTAACCCAGGACAATGATTTCAATGGGATTATTTGTGCCAGGGCTCACTAATGCAGGCATACTTTGATTAAGCTCTTTATTCCGCTGTTTCTGTGTGTATTGATAGTATAGGATGAAGTCTGACTACCTGCATATTCAGCCACCTCTAGTTTACAAATGCTTGATTAGGTATTAAAGTATTCTGCGTTGGAATTAATTTGCTAACAGGACTTGACAGTTTTTCCTTGCCTTCCTCAATTTTTCCTAGGTACAACCTGCTGTTCACAGCCAGCGTATCACTCAATATGCTAGAAGCAAGGATTTTTTAAATTATTGTAATAATAGTATAAACACTGCAGAAATCATCTGTATGTTGCCTTGCATTCCCACAACCATGGGCATGTAACTCAATCGCACAAAACGTTAACGACATTTGCCAACACAGTATGAGCCAAACTTCATGAGTCCACCAGAAAGTGTCCAGACCTGGGACAAAATGAAATTTTTGCCATCACTCTTGAGTGGTTGCCTGCAGTGCTTTTCACAGGTGTGACATGAGTTCATGAGAAGAGGGGACTTTTAGCCAAAGGACTCCAGATCAGGAAACATTGACTAAGAAGTTTTAGCAGCCATGTACCTCCTTGGGTACTTTCCATTTGTAGCTGGCACAAATGATTTGAGAATTCAATCTGTATGATAACATTAGATGGGGATGGAGGCAGAATAAGGGTTTTGCAATTTATCTCTTACATAGGTGGTGCATGGCCATTAAAGAAGAGCAACTTTCACAGCAGTACAACAGTTCTGCTTGGGTAGTAGCAGAGACAATGACATTTGGGACCAATGCATCCCACAGCTTTACCATTGCACTTGTTTTCCTGCATACCTCAGTTTCTTAATACACATCAGTGTTGGGGGAGAGCTGGTTGCTATTCCTATTCGCGTTGTTGCTATTCACAACAAGTAAATCTTTCCCATGTTTTTTGTGATGGGTTCAGGCCTTTATTGAGTGAGGAGAGCTCTGAGCTGCCCAAGAGCTGTTTTGTTGGCAGGGGGTTAAGGAGAATTGTCTGTCACATCAATTATCTGCCCTTGGGCTCTTAGAAAGAAGGTGCCTAGAGACCGGCCACTTCTCTTGCTTGTACATCCACACACATGGACACCAAAACAGCTCACACTTTGATTGGAAGTTGGTCTCCCCCTCTCTCAGCGGTCCTGCAATCCATGTTAAATCAGCTCATTCCTCCTTCTCAGTAAAACTAGACAGGCCCCTGCTTTGAATACACGGGACCACACAAGGGAGAGAGGAGAAATATCTTTCCCTCAACCCTTTCTCTCCTTCGTCATTTGGAAGCCTGTGTTCTAATAACAAATGGTGATTTAAAAAAAAAAAAAAAAAAAAGAAAAGAAAAAGACAAGCCTTCCCTTCTTCCCTTTTTGGAGCGACAGCTCTGAGCCTTGGTCAGGGGAGCCCATGAATTGGACTTGCAAAGGGCCCGGGAGGGGTCCCTATAAATCTTCCCCACACAGAGGAGGCTGTCTGTCTACTTCTGGGCTGCTGCTCATTGTGACGAAAGCTTAACTGCTTTACTTTCATTCAGGGGGGAAAAAAAAGTCACGTAAACCTGAAGTTTATGGATATTGCTTTATTTCTTTGTTGTTTTCAAAGGCATTTGTTTCCTTCACTATTATTCCCTTAGAAAAGTAACTGACACAATTTTTTCTAGTTTGTTTATTGCCCAATTTTCTTTATTCTTCTCTCCTTATGCTGCTGTTTATGAAATAGAAAGTATATTAAGTCACTCAATATTTGTGAGAATATAAACAGCCACTTCTTTTGGCTGCTTATCCTGGAAAGACCAAGACAACTAGTATCAAAATAATAAGAAAAAGAATTCAAAAGTGATTATGTATAACTCCTGTGTGCCTGTGTGTATAAATACATACATGTATACACACAGGCACACAGATACACAGATACACACACACACACACTTGATACCTTGGAGAACTGTCAGCTGTAATTGCCACAAACTAAACATGGTTTTATGTTTTCTCACTGATGCTTTTACCCATCATATTCAGCCTTTCTGCTCATGACTAATTTCTTGATCCCATTTCATGGGTCACAAAGCAACATACCAACCCATTTAGTAGCAGTACATACATACTTTTTGGACATAGTTTGAGTATGATGTCACCAAAATTATGAGAATATAGAGTATTACTAAACTTCACCAATGCATGTGAATTCTTATAATTGTAAGAATGGATTATCCAGCTTTATTGCTGTACAACGTAATTTTTAGCTCCACAAATTACCCTACCATGGAATCTGAATCTGAGAGCATAACAGACAATTTCTGATTCTGAAATTTATGAACAGGATAATGGAATTGTTAATTTCAGCTTTCACGCGTGGCAAATTATCCACGCTCTTTCAACATTTATCTTAAGGAAAAAGTTGTTTGAAGACTGAATCCAAGACTAAGCATTGTATCATGAAAGTGAAGCAAAGATATTTTGAAATAGAAAGCTCACTCCATCTATTTGCAAATAATGTTACAGGTAGACAGTGAATTGTATCATTTACAGTAACTATGAATTTCACCCAGTTCTCAAAATCATTTGACCAAATAAGAAAAATTAGACCTGTAAAATAAGGACAGAGCTGACCGTGCTGGGGGTGTGGGTGTTCCTTCATATCAGAAAGAGGAATAGAGAAAGGCGTTTCCCAGTTCTTAGACTCCGGCTCATTTGGAGTACTGTTTGTGAGCAAAGCGTGTAAAGTTGGGCAGTTTGTTTGCGCCTGCATGTGTGTGCACGGGTGGGTGAGGGGAGTTTGAGAATTCCTAATCCTGCAGCTCTCAGGACCTGGAGAGTTGTACCCCATCTGGGGTAACTGGATTAAAAATCTTTTCTCATTTCAAAGGTTTGATCTCAACAAGGGTTTGATGTGATGAAATCAAAGTGGCAGCTTGGATTTGAAAACTATTTGGATTTGAACTTCCTGAAGTCTGCATCTGAGGGAACAGCTGGGGTGGACATGACTGTGTGGGAACTGCACTAATGCCTGTATAAAGAAGAAAGTTATGCTTGAGGAAATATAAAAATACCCCATTTCTAAAATAATACTGATTACAGTGAAAATAACCGTATAGTAAAATAACTTTTGTCAACTAATTGTAAGTGGCTCTTGTGCTATCTGATTTTAACACAGTCCCCCAGTGACAATACTAGAAGACTTTTCCTTAACACAGGTGAAGCTGAAATAATAATAGCTACAAAAATTATGTATTATATGGTAATTACTACTATTATTTTGTTGTCTTTGTCACTACCTAGTGTTCGAGGACCCCAAAGACTTGAGAGCAGTTCATTGACCAGGGAAGGGCAGATCCCACGTGATTTTGAGCAAGTCACCTTCTCTCTTTCTCAGCCTCAATTCCTAATCTGCAAACTGGGGATAATAATAGCATACCTATTTCACAAAGACTTTCTGAGGGAAGTGTGTTACAATGCTTTGAGGCATTCACAGTCTTTGCGATGAAGCCTTGCAACAAGTTCATGCATTTTTGAAATTAAACACTAATCAAGTTCTCCGTAAAAGCAAATAATAATCTATGGCTCCAGGTGTAATTTCTCAGGCAATTAGAAACACAAGCTTAGAGGGAGGGTTAATAAATTAAACTGCACATTTGTAAGAAAATATACACAAATAAATTGTGCATATAGCCCCTTAAAAGGTAGGTACTCATAATGAAAACATGCTATATGTACAAAGGGCCAAAATTCTTCAACCCTGAAAGGTTACAGTAAAGGCAAACAAGACAATCAATGCTACCTTTTTTTGTAATCGTCATATACTGTCTGTGTGGGATATATTAGCCATGTGTCCTATTCCACACCTACTGAAATTCACTACTTTTTTCAAATGATACAAGATCATAACTTTAATACAGAAGTAATTATGCCCATTTTTTGGTACATGGGAAGGTGAAAAATCCTCAGATTCCCCCTTCTAGCAGTTATTTTCTGTTTAATTTAGACAAAAGCATCATATAGTATAAAGAATGGATTACAAGATCTCTCTCTCTGAGGCTTGAAAGAAATTTTGTGTAGGTCTATAATGAAAGACTGTAAAAACTTATCAAGAGTACCCCAAAAAGCTCACTATGTATGAGAATGAAAAACATCATCAACAGCTCTTCACTGATGACACTTCGGGGTCATCTAACGAAAGACTGAAACTCAACTTTCCAAGTAACAGACCTTTCTCAAAGACCAGTGCCAGTCTGTAGAACCACGCACCACACATATCAAATCATTGGAAACACCAGCACTTTCCATTCTAACTGCAGATTCTCTTTGACCTTTTCTTGCTAAGATAAACTCATAGCATATAATATGTATATGAGTGTCTGTACACAAATACATACAAGAGAAGAATGAAAAAAATGTGTCTTCTGCAAAATTCTCTGTCAGATAAAGATGGAAAAGCGCACACAAGGGATGTCACTAAGCCTATATTCTTGGCAAAATCCTGGACAATTTAGGGATATTTCTTGAGATGATTGAGATCCAGACTTGTGTTTTAAATATACCAACTACTAAATTTTACATTTAATAGTAATAGTTAAATCTTTACTAAAGAAAAAGGAAGAACAGCACACAAAAAGTAGTAGTGCATTATATGCATCTGTAAACAGAATTCAGCATAACAGAACCTGTGCAAGTTAATATGCAAAAGGATGGAGAAATATGCTGCGGCATTAATAAACTATTTAAGTTTTACAGTTCTGCCTTTCAACTGTTTTTCCCTATGTAAACACCTACTATGACCAAGTCTTGAGTTTTCCAGATGGCCTCTGAATCATCTAGTCCCATCTTCTATGCCTAATTGTACTGGTTTTGGCTGGGATGGAGTTAATTGGCTGGGATGGAGTTAGTTTTCCTCATAGCAGCTCGTATGGTGCTATGTTTTGGATTTGTGACCAAAACAGTGTTGACAACACACTGTTTTGGCTATTGCTGAGCAGTGCTTACCGTGTCAAGGCTTTCTCTGTTTCTCAGACTGTCTCCCAGTGAAGTAGGCTGGGGGTGGCAAGAGACTGGGAGGCAACATAGCTGGGACAGCTGACCCCAACTGACCAGGGGGATATCCCATGCCATATGACATCATGCTCAGCAATAAAAACTGAATGAAAGGAGGAGAAAGGGGGTGATGATTGTGGTTATGTCATTTGTCTTCCCAAGTAAATGTTATGCATGATGAAGGCCTGCTGTCCTGGAGATGGGTGAACACCTCCCTGCTGATGGGAAGTAGGGAATGAATTCTTTATTTTGCTTTGCTTTACCTATTAAGCCGTAAACTGTCTTAATCTCAAACCATGAGTTTTCTCACTTTTGCCCTTCCGATCCTCTTCCCCATCCCCTGGTGGAGAGCGAGAGAGGGGCTGTGTGGAGCTCAGCACTCAACACTAGTCCAGATCAGCTACATCTTATTCGAAGTTCTTAAAAATTGACGTCCTGAGGAGATACCTGTCCAACTTTAACCATAAGAAATAACTCACTCCCTTCTTCCTTGCAACAGCCTTTTATGTTGTTGAAAACTCTTATTACTTCTCCTCACTATTCTTCTTTCACTTCCTTTCTTCTCCCCATTTTCACAAAGAGTTTGTCTTGGTTTGGTTTCTAAAGTTTCATCTACACTTTACAAATTTTGGAAATAATGGCTAAAGGTTCTGTCAGAAATTGCTTCATCCAACTTTGTAAGTACTATAGGTTAATCTCCTATAGACATATAAATATCTAATTCTTTTAACTACTGTATCAAGCTGCATTTCCCTATTCTGGCTTGAATTCTTGCCCTTTTTTTACTGATACACTAACACTTTTTGTAAGTGACCTGTTTAAGGAACAATTTGTAGTTAAGGAAGCTATAAATGGCATTAAGCATTCAGGCATTCTTACCATCACATCTCAAAAAGCAAGCAGTGCATCAAGGCCATTTTTTGGCTTCTTGGATCCCTTATGCACTTACAGAATTATTTCTTTACACACTTTGTTTATCTCTTACCTTATATGCTAGACTTTCTGATTTTAGTCCTGCATTTCTGTGCTGTTCTATGCTGTAATCACTGGAGATAATGTACTTTTTTGCAATTCATAAGGCACCCTGGCTGAGTTTATAAAAGGCAACCCAACTTTTCTGCAGAATTAAAACGCCAGTTAATTATTATTTCAGTATTGTAAACACTATTGTCTGTGCTGACAGTCTTAACTGTGCTGTCCCAGTCACCACTTTAAAAAACTTTTTGACAATAACCTATGAAAAAAATTTTCCTAATTTCATAAAGCTTTATGTCATCATAGATATATCATCAGTAGGCTAGATCAGGTGTTCTAGACCTGAGGAATTTGCTCCAAAAGGCATTTCTGACTTGGTAAGAAATGCCTTTTGAATACCTGTCTCATTGAACAGGACCCAGATCATTGATCTTGTGTCATAAGGCACTACCTTAAAATAATACTGACTTCACGATGAGTGAATGAGTTCTGGGAGTATCCTGCAAGATACAGCACTGTTCTAAACTCTCCTTATGGTGGGAAATCACAAGCAGAAGAAGCAGAGCATGCTATGACCTTTTGGCTGAATGCCAGGATGCTGTACCACCTACAGCAGAAAAGACGAAATGCAAGTTTTTGTATTTAAGTGCGAAGATCATGATAGGAGTCTAAAAGGAAAGGGTAGCAATCAGTGCTGGACAATTTATGGGTAAGTGCATTGTGAGAATCCTACTGATGAGAACAGCAAAAAACTCTTTTAAAAAGGTAAAAGATCAAAGTGGAATTTGTCCTTAATAACTAGTAGTGTTCAACGTTTATTTCTTTTCTAATCTATGTCATGTTCATTGAATGGACCACATTAAGGCTACCAAGGCAGCAGAAGGCCCGTGCTATAATGGTAAAAAATAATGGAAATGTGTATAAACTGGGGAATGTACAGTGCAATCCTTTCCCTGGTAAATCTTCCTAGTTACTGGGGGTCAAAAGTAGCACAAAAATCAGTGAATTTAAATTTCCAGCTCTGTATAGGTCACAGCATATTAACCATCTTTTAAAGAAATCAAAGGGAAAAAAAGACTAGAGGGCTTGCCCTATCATGCAACAAACTTTGACAGAAATGAAAAATCTAAACCTCTTACATTCATTGCATTCCTGTCCTCAACTAAGCTTATCCACTGGAAACTGAACTGAGACACTAAAGTCATTGCATCTAGGGCACTAGTAGTGATTTGTGGTCATTACTTTTCAGATACCCCAAGCTAGAAATACTCTGTCATGAATAATTCCCTGAATCAACAGGTTCAAATCCATCCACATATTCTTGAACTTGGAAACGGTCTAAAAGAAGGGGAAAGAGTGTCTTCCTATAGTTCACTTGCAGATCTGCTCCCCTTATCCCCAATGTATTATAATAAAACCAGACGTAGTAAATAAAAGAGAAAGAAGAATGATCAAAGGGATAGAATGGCTCCATGGACAAAGGACGATTGAGAAGGGATGTGGAAAAGCACTATAAAATCACTGTGGGGCAAGGGAGAGATGTCAAGAAACTTTTGGTTTTTTCCACAAATAAGTAGGGCTTCAGGTAGCGAGGCCCCACCAAAGAAAAGGAAAATTTTCTTCAGACTGAATAGTTAAGCAGTGGAACTCCTTGCTGCGGGATGCTGAGGACGCAGAAGGTGTAGGTGTAACATCGCAAACTGAAGGCAGAAAAATCCTGCAGTACTTCCAGAAAAATAGAACTATTGGTATTGTAACTCTTACACTGCTTCTTCATCTATCATATATGTGAAAGAAAAACTGTAAGCTATAAATGAGCATTGTTCTGCTGAAATCTCAGAATAAATCTTGGTTGCTAAGACAAAACCAGGTTGCTGTAAAAATACAGGTATGTGTGTGTCTGTGAAGTGCTTCTGTTCATGTTGAATGAAAGAGGTGCAGTGAAATTGTGACAGTGTGGGTAAAATCATATGGGCTGTTTTGGTTACGTGAGTTTTCCTGCCCCTCCCAAACTGGAAAGGACTCCTGCAATACAAGTTTGCTAAAGGATAACCATGCAACTCTAGCAACTACTTGTTAGTTTGGCAAAACTGAGGCATGACGTTTACATGCACCACTCCAGTGTCGGGAGGAGAGGCTGTATACTCAGGTCAGCACTGGAGACACTTAGCCTGGGGGCCTTTTTGGGATAGCAATGGGAAAAAAACGATGCCCCTGCCAATAGCAACCACACCCAAGGTACCATCTCCATCTTCAGCACCTACCCCAAAACCTGTCTCTGTGTGGTGCCAGCCTCAGCAGCTTGCTCTCCTAACTCTCCATGATGCTCTTCCTGCCTCAGGAGTAGTGGTGGGACTGAGGGAATGGCAGCAAATAAGTAGGTGGTTTTTTGAACACTGGGTAGAAAAAAGACAGGACATTCCTGCAAGTTTTCAACACCACTTCAAAACAGGGAAACCAAGACTAACACAGATATTCAATCCTACAGTTTAAATGCAGCCTATGTCTTTTGCGGGGATTAGTATAAATACTTGATTCTAATACAGGTTAATAAACATGCATGCTAGTGTTTTGTAAAGAGAAACAATTCATGTCTCTATAGCCTAGCTACACCCTGACAGGAAAAATGATTTTGCAACGGGTGGAGAGTTATGTCAAGATAAAATCATAGGGCACTTTGTAGCAAAAAAAAAGAGTTAACCATTCAGCAACTTTTAAAAACATATACTTTCTATATCTCACATATGTGTTGATTTTATTAACATATACTATAGCCAAACATTTTAAGACAAACCATGTCTGGGCAAAGCGATATGCATTTTATTAAATCAATACACACATCAATTTAATAGTTTACTGCTAAATGTGTGGGTGTATTTCATATTAAAATGTCTGTGTCTGTATGTGAATGTGTAATTAGCCCCAAGCCTGTTTTAGTCTCCACATTTAGTTGTGTGCAGGTTTTAATGGCAATACTTTCTTTAAAAGATCTGGGAAAATAGTTGTGGGGTCAGTTCCTACAGAGATTACAGAAAATGATTGTGTGAAGAATAAAATTTTGCTTAAAGTCTCCTCAGTTCTGCCTCTTATCTAGTAGTCACAGTTATGCCAAATGTCTTACTATTTTTTCATCAGGGAGCAGATAATAACTCAAAAGCCTCAGCCAAAAGAAACTCTTTGAAAAGATCTTATGAAATCATTTCTCTTTGCAAATCCATAAAAATCGCCTCGGACTCCTTATCAATAGAAAGGCTTAAAGAGGGTGCAGAAGTCGTTGAATTATGATGTGCTTGTTTTAATGAAATTCCACTCCTGCTGGGATGTTCCCTGCAGATTTTCCATATTTCAGCATGGGAAAGGTTTGATGCTTTCCTGCCGGTGCCAAGAGTTAATTGAAAACATTTCAGGATAAATTCAGCTTGGGGGCCAACACTCCCATTCCTTCATTATTCTTAACAATAATAGAGGAGTAATACAATTATTAATAGGCATGTTGTATCCTCTTAAAGTGGCAGTGTGTTTCTAAAACCGTGTCTTTCACATTCTTTTTCTTAAGCAAATCTGAAACAAATGGAAGAAAAGAAATCTTAGGAGAAAAGCAAGCCTGGCTGGTATATTATACTGTTCATCACTTTTTTGCCACGGTGAGTATTTAGCTATTGTTAAATACAGGTAGTTACTTAAAGTAAAATAAAAAAATGAAAAAAAAAAAAAAAAGATTTAAAAATCACTCATTTAGACTAGAATTTCCTGAAGGTTTTTTTGTCTAAAGTCACAGCCCTGGAGTGATATTAAATTATTTTCTTTGAAGGTAGGTATATCCTCAGTTATTCAAGGAAATTCAGAAAAGTGAAATGCAAATTTTAATAAAACTGCCATTGTTTTAAAGATTAAATCAGTTTTGAAATCATGTATCTTTCTTCAGATTTATGGTTTTAGTATAATGAATCTGAAATAATGTTTTTTTTTTTTCTCCAGAATACATTAGATTGCCTTGCTGGCCCAGGGCTACTTACTTGTTATCTCCTAAGGTAAACAATGTATATTATAACCTTGCAGAAAATACTATTTTCATTTTCATTACTTTTCTTCTGATCTAGAGTCTTGACACATACACTGCAATTTTGTCAGTATTTGCGCACTCTTGATAACTTAAATGTTGAAACTTGTAAAAGTTATAAACAGTTAGGGAAACATTTCCAAAATAACATTACGTTTTCACTTAGCTTATTATCATCAGTGAGAACCAAGGAATCAGGACAAAAGTTTTACCATATTCTCTCCAAATTTTTGACAAAGTTCTGAATCCATTTTTATCTGTTCTTCGCACTACTCCTCCCAAAACAGACAACACAAAGTATAAAGCAGCTCTAATTGTTTGCAGAACCATTTTGCCATAAAGCTTGCCCACTGAAGTATCACAAAAATAGTCCAAACAAACAGAAGTTAAAGGATTCCTATAGACTACAATGAGTCAAGGCCATATTTGTACCATTTCAAAAGGCCGTATCTGACTTACTACAGTTATTTCCATTTTTTAACAGAAGTCCTGCCAGCAAAGTCTATGATGGAGTCTCTGCCCATTTTGGCAGCAGACATGATATTTAGAACTGCCCCAGTGTAGAAGACTCTCCAGACAGAGCTGAGGTAGTTTAACCAGCTTTCTCCACCCTGTCTTAATCTCCTCACACAGAAGGACAGCAGGGATAAAAGCGATTAAGGCTGGAACACTTTTCCAAGCAGCAGTGCCCAGCTGATCTAGCATCCCAGGGAACAACTGAAAGGCAGGTGTAATTTAAAGCAGTTTTTATACCCTGGTATGAGGGTAGGACCTGGGTAGAATCAGGACCAGGGTTAGGAACAATTTCTGCCTCAGCTATCCCTACTGCAAAACAGGAATATCTGTTGAGTCAGAGCTACCAATGTGCAACCATCTCCCTCGATTTGCACAGCAGAGCACTGAGACCATGCTGGGCTTCAAATCTGGGCTGGGAGAGCATCACCACGCAATGTTTTCACTTGTTCTCATAAATGTAGCAAATTTTCCTTACCAAACTGTTTGAGAAAATAAAATTTGCCCCCATGAATATCAAAAAGGCAGACTTCAGCTAGCTTGTACATACAACTTACAGGACAGGAGGCTTCTTAATACAGAGGAAACACTTGGTTGCTACAGCTCTTCTCCTTGCTTACTGCACACAGATCTGGGCAAACCAGACAATATTCTGACCAAAGTATTCCCAATGAACTCTGAAAAGAGTCAGAATTATTTCTGAATATAATTGGAGGGATTATATTCAGACTCTACATGCAGTCAGTATGTTCTAAAATTTAGGCTAATATTGCCAAAAATGAAACCAGTCAAGGTTTGTACAGCCCGAAAGGGAAGAGGTTTCACAGTTTCTCAGATTTCCATATCTTTCTTATCTGCTCCTTTTCCAAACATGTCCTCTCCACTCTAGCAATAGATTTTGCATAGTAACACGTTCTTCAACACATCCAGGCACTCAGCTTTACTCACCTCAGTAGGTTTCTGGCCAACTCTCGAAGCTACATCAGGCCAAACCCAGACGTTAGTTGCCTGTTGATTCACATAACCTTGTGTCTTCTCAGTGATCATTTATCTAACTGAGTAATCTTTCACAGTACAGAAATAAAGCCACAGGCTAAATACTGACATCAGTTACACTGCTGCAAACTCAGGCTACCTCTAACAGGAGTCAATGATTCGGAACTATGCAAACAAGACTCTACATCATAAAAAGGTGATATGTTTTGGACAAGCTATTTGTCACAAATGTTCTTTCAGTCCTTTTTATACAGTACACACACCTATATTGCCTTCACTTTCATGGCCTCTATTCCTGAGGTGCACAGACCAAGACATATGTCTATACTTGACTTCCCCATGTCCTTTAGACTAATTTGCAAAGAGATGGTATGCACCTGAATGCACTAATAGGAAAAAGAAAAGTAACATAGCACAAGAATCTCTGTGGACTGCTGCTTTAATTCTTGCTATAATCCACTGTGACATGACATCCAAAATGTTTTAAAGAGTTTGGAATGACACCGTAACTCCTGAAAAAGAGGTAACATGGAGACCATCACTACCAAGTAATTATTCTGATGGCACTTTCTTTTCCACAGTCTAAAAACCAGTTTGTGATTTCACTCTCCTCTGTCAGAATGCAACAGGATTTCAGACGCCAGGCAAGTATCCTGGTAGAGAAGTTTCCAGATTTAGGTGTCATCACACTAAAACTACAAAGATCATGCCTACAATAGCACTTCCTCAACTGCTACCACTGATTGAATTAGAAGAAGGCTTAGTGCCGTTACCAGTGGATGACAGGAAACTGTAGTGCTTGTATTTGTTCTGTGTAAACTATCTAACCTCATATATTTTTTAAACAATGAAACCTAGCACAAGCCAAATATATACTCACACCATAAAGTAGTAGGTGATTACATTATTTTAGTATAAGACATAAACAGATGTGGCTTGATTTCCGTATTAAGAGAGGACTTCTAGCAAGCTATGTTTATTTCCATGAGGATGTGTGTTTTGTGACTACATAGAGCACTGTAATCTCTTGGATAGCTCTATGTTAAAAATACAGGCTGCGTCCATGCTGTCTATATTCATATATAGACAAAAGGGAGAAGACTCCGCTGTCTTGTATTTCTATTGTTTTGAGGCAGCAAGATACTGTGGTGATGAGTGCCAAAGACATGTTTACAAACAAGTATTTCTCTCTTGGGAAGGAAAGAGAGGTCCCTTCTGCACTTTCAGTTTCCTCCAAATTCTCTTCCCAGTCCTGTCCTTCCCTTTTCCGATCAAACTGCCCATTTTCCAATTCATAAGTGTTACCATCAGACAGACACTTTTCCTCATTATATTCCCTTACATTTCAGTATTTCCCTTGTATTATACTTCCTCTCTCCCCTTTGTCTCCAGGTCCTGGACTAAATTTTATGTTTTGGTCTCCACTCTCCTCCTAAACTTCTATTGACCCCTTCCCAACTGTTTTGCACCCTCTCTGGCCCTGTGGGCATGTGAAACAGCTACCTCTTCTCCCCAACCTCCCTGTATCACCATCTCCATCAAAGTGTGTCGTATGTATTCCTGAGCCTGATCTCACTCTAGATCTACCCGAAAAGCATCTTAGATTTCCCATCGTCATGTCAACACTAAAAACACAGAATTATAGAAAGTTATTTAGACGGCACCTCTGGAGATCATCTACTCCCACCCTCTGCTAGAAACTGTATTCCAGCCAACAGCATATGAAGTCAGCTGTGGCTCTTGCTAGCCAAGTCTTGATAACCTCTAAGGACGGAGGTGCCAGAGTTTCTCTGAGAAACCTGTCCCAGTGCTGCACTACCCCTCCTGGCGAAGTTCTTCCTAATGCTCAGTCTGAACCTCTCAGCTACAGTCTGTGCCTGCTGCACCTTGTCATACTGTCTAACACTACCAAGAAGGGTCTGGCCCTGTAGTCTTTACAAGTCCCCCTTGAGTGGCTATAGGCTGACATTAGATTACTGGCAGCCTCTTCTCAGCCGGACTAAAGTTCAGCTCCCTCCAATGAGGACTGGTCACAAATTCTAGCCATCCTGTCAGCCTTCCACAAGCCCCTCCAGTTTCTCAATATCCTTCTTGAACTTGAGGGAGGAGTTGTCTCAAAACTGACACAGTGTTTGAGGTGCAGTCTCATGAACACCAAGAACATGAGGATGACAACTTCCATCTCCAGGTTCTGGAGATGGGAAAAAAACCCTCTCCAAAGCTGAATATTCCACATTACTCTTCATTTTCTGGCCCTGCCAACATTACTAAAGCCAGTTACCTTTCTTTCGCACCGCTCTGTTATTTTCAATCTGTGTCTCAGCTAACCTCTTGATAATTTTTTGTAGCTCCTTTCTCCTTATTAGCAAGTACACTATTTGTTCATTCTTGAACCTTCTCTACACAATGATCATCTCCTTTCCTCACCCTTTCTTCCTCTCACCCATTCAAAATACCACTTTTGAAAGTGAATCTCTCTTTACGCAGCCAGGTCTTTTCTCTGTATCACTTTATTAATGTATTTCTGGGTCGCCTACACCTCACACTTCACCTTCTGACCCATCCTACTAAACCTCAATCCGTCCATTTCCTTACTCCAGGGTGTTCCTCCTTCCCCTCCCTGACATATGTCCAAGGTATAGCATTAGCACTATGTCACTGTGTGTTTACAAAAATCCCTCTTTGTGCACATTCACCTTCTACTATAATATCCACTTGGCTCATAATAAATTCATGAAAATAACTTAAAAAAAAAGGGGGTTCTGTCAATGATTATTTTGATTTTGGGCACCAAATGCTGATCACTAGCAGTAGCTGCATAAATCACCCCTCTTTATTGTTTTATTTTTATGCCCTTCAGTTACATTTGCACTGCCTGAGTTTTGGAGGTAAATATCCAAAATATTAGCTGAAAGCTTCCTCAGAAAGCAAATCTTTCCCACATCCTTCCCTGCAGTTCCTCTTTAAGAGGTGTCAGCATGGCTGAGAGAATGAAGTGGCTCCACATTGTTTGCCTGAACTATTATGTGTTTAACATTTCCATAACAAAAGTGCCACTCGACTTCTCCCCGATTAATGCAGCTCGAGGGCTCTTGTCCTCCTTTAATAAAACATTGTTGAAATCATTTATTTAGAGCCCCTGGTTACTAGTGGGAGAATGACCATCTTTGTGCCAAAATATAGTGTATACAGTCCACTATTTTGTAGTAGATCATTCTGTTATTTAAGAAATTGATTAAATGGATGTCTTAGAAGGTATTTATGCTAATAGCGCATTACTTATGTCATTCAGACAGTCAATGTGAGCCTTTTCAACTGTCTACCACAGCCAATGCCTCAAGTAAAATACAGTAACTTTCGACTTTACTGCTTACAAATCTATATCACAGACTTGAAATCTCACAGAGGAGCACTGCTCTTCCCATTTGAAAATGTTTTCAGTTGCAAGACTAGCTACTTTTCCTGAGGACCTGCAATGGGTGTGTTATCACAGGCATTGTGACAGTGTGTGACGTTATTACTGGGGACAGGAACAAAATCGATTGAAGGTCTGAATTTGTTTTAGTGACATTGAAGATGCAATGCAACTCAGTCACTCAAACAGTGTTTTCCATGACTCAGCTGGTGATGATTTTGTGTCCCACTACTTTTTATACATGTACCTTGGCTATTTTGGAGTTCCTCTCACCCTCCTCCAGTGTACTCAAAAGAAAAAAGAAACCAAAAAGCAAGTACTGGTTTTGCATTGCATTGAGGTGGAATTTCTTGTTCTGCACCTGCAAAGTTGTCTGCAGCCACCTTTGCAACCCTTCCATAAATAAGCGCTACAGATGCATGCCTGCAGTGAGAGATCTGGTACACTAACAGCCCTTCGGAGGAATGGGGAGGAGATTGTAACTAAAATCCATCATGCTTTCCAATGTGACAGTGAAAGACTTGGCCAAACCAGAGCTTTGCTTTCCCTCATAGTAAGACTTCATTTCATAACAATTTTGAAAGTTGCGTATGCCTGTCTGTATACATTGGTGTATATTGTTAAAAATAAACAGAGACCTTACATTATGTCCATTGTGATTGCATACAAAAGCTTTGCTGTGCGCTTGGGTGATCAGTGAAGCTTGAATCTCCCTCTATTTACTGTATGGTCACTGTCAGTTCAATGAACTGCCTCCTTGTTCTCCACCATTGTCCCACACTCCCTTAAACATTTGTCACTGAAGTGCCTCCAAAGACAAATAAACTGTCACCAAGAACTCAAACCTGGTAACTGGGAATAAAAAGGGAGCAGAACCTACTGGATTATTTTACATGAAATGGTGGAGAGCTCCTTCTCCCCCCTGAAGAGATTGGCTGGACAGGACCTTGGCAAGGAGCACTTTCAAATACCCAGCCAGATGAGAGAACTTCCACTCCTGTGGAAAATCTCCCTCTGTCAGGGAACTTGAATTCTTTTCCTTGCTTAAAGCTGTCCTTGCTACATCCCTTGACATTTCAAGAATTTCCATTTGTCTCAAAATCAAGCAAAAGAAATATTAATTTGATGGACATCAACATCTGCACAGGCTTTGTAGGCTGGGACAAATACCAATACAGGAAGCCATTCCCCCTGGAAATTGTGCTTACTCCAACAACACGACAAAACCCGCAGAGTTACCTCCTTATGAGGAGGAGCTCACAGGACAGAATTAGTTCAGCTGTATTTATTGTACAATTATTTAAATTAAAACAATCCACTTTCTGTGGGGAAGGAAGCATACAGATGAGTCCTCCCTGCCTAGTGGTCCTCAGTGTTGATTTATTCCAGGCAGATGCTTTTGACAGGAACCTGTAAAATCAAGTCTTGAGTTTATTGTAGCAGTTAATTATCAGTCCTTTTCTAGTGCTAATGTCTGTACTCCTTACTGAAGAAAAATAAAGGCTTTTAGCTGGGACTTAATTTTTCATCAACAACGAGTTAAATAGTCCTTGTGGGTGCTAACTGTTGACAAACTGAAGTTTCTGAACATCTCCTGAAGAAGTGGAGAAAATATTTAAGATCATCCCTACGCGATTGTGAACTCAGCGCTTTGTAAAGAAAGCTGACTCTATTTACAAGTCTCCCCCAACTACTCTGTCCTCTTCCTGAAGAAACAACGTTTCCAGCTTTGTTTGAACAATAAGCTTACTCAGCCCTCAGATGACTTTAAAAACGAACTTCAGATCATGGCCACACACCATACTCATACACGTGTTTGGTTTCACAACTATTTGGGGGTTGCTTTATGCATGTGCACGTGTGCCTGTATGCCTTCATTGCAGGACAACCTAATCAAATTCACACCCTGAAGAAATAATAAAATAATCTGTCGCTGAAATAACTAATCCAGAAGCAGAGATTTCTAATTTTGTTGATTTATACAACAGACAGATGTGGACTTGCCCTCTGTCGAGATCTGGTAAGATGAAAAAGACACTATCTTGCTAATCTGTCGCCCCCTCAGTCAAAGTTTATTTATGGTAGCCTTCAAACTACTGACTCGCTTTCCAATCGCAGCATTTAAAACGAAAAGCTTTAAATAAACACCATGAATAGAAGATAAATAAACTTCCCCCCCCTTTTTTCTTCCCTTTTTTTTTTTTTTTTTTGGTGAGTGCCTAGCTTGACGCAGTCCAAATTCAAATCCCCAGAGGACTGAGCTCTCTCTTTTGTGTTAATGTTTAAAAGATTTTCCAATGCTGGAGTTTATTCCTTCTGCAAACATTTCTATTTACAAGGTCAAGTGTATCAGCACTCGACACAGCTTAAGAGTGTAATTATTTATCTAAGGGCGTTTGAGTGTAGATCAGTAGCTCTGGCAGCAAACCAGGCTTCAGCACGATGCAAAGCAACTCCTAAGAACAATATTACAAGATCTGGTAATTGCTGATCCCTCCAGCATGTTTACTTTTGCATTCTTCACTGTGGGAGAAGGCAGCCTGAACAGCGAACTTCCGTGCGTTCTGCGGCAGCCCCCTTGATGCGTGCGCCACTGCCTGCGCGAAGCCTTATTCGAAAGGCTTGCCACCTCTGTGCGATGTTATTTCTCACCATTTACTTGTTTGCATGCCTAGGAGCATTCCCAAGAGTGTCAGTGAGAGCAACATGCCTCCACTTCACGAAGAAAGCGCGGCACACTAGTAATTCCACATACATACAGGAGCAGTGTCCTTGAATTGCTTTACTCTCTTCTGGCACTGGCAAGTTACCATGCCAACGCATTATAAAATCAACCACTCTTTTAAAGTAGTACTTTCAAAGCTGTATTTACTTCTTGCATGTAATTATTCGTTAAAGTAAGAATAGCAGTCATTTACATCTATGTAAAGTATTACAGACAGAGATTTTTGTTTGTTGACTCTTGTTTTTGGTTTGTTATTCTGTGGTTCACTCCCGCCCGCCCGCGCCCCCCCCCCCTCCAACCTCGGGTGCTGAGAGTTCAAGTGTCTCTGGAAAACAATTTCACTACATCCATTATTTAAAGCTTTCTTTACTAATTTACACGTTTAGAAAATACAAAGAGCCGTACATATTTAAAACACAGGCCTTTTTTACGCCTCCTATAAAAAATACAAGGTTTAAGGCAGCTCAGAAACGCGTTTATACAATTCTACAATGTTCATAAAGTATCCCCAAATAAGAAAGTTAACTTCCAATCTATAAAATACACTGTACATTTGATGTTCTAGAGAACACTTCACTGATTCACTGTTGCTGGTATCCCCTTAAACATAAAATGAAATCTGTACCTTTCCAGAAAAGAACAGCAAATGCAATTATCTGGCAAATAGGATGTGGATTTAAAACTTTTATTATTTTTTTTAAATAAATTATTCCCAAAGCATACAATTTATAAAATTCTATATACAAAGAAGAGCGACTGGTAACAAATCCCAGTTTTAAATACATTTTTTATATAAGATTTACCAGAGGTCTGCACCCTGATACTAGGAGAGGCAATATAGCTTTTCATGATATTTGTACATACATGTTCTGGAGTTCAAAAGTGTCTTTCAAAGATGGCAGTGCAGAGCTCTTTTAAAACAAAAGTTGCATTGTTCAGTATAGCCAACAACTCTGAAAAAAAAAAAAATCTTTTTTTTTTTTTTATGTTGCTAGGTTAAAGAGGAAGAGAGGGCTGCTGGCATGCTTTTGTTATAGGGAAGATGTGTGTGCAAGAGGGAGTGCTGTAAACCACAGAATTTATTCAGCCTGCTAGTTCCTTAAATTTAATTAACGGCAGATGCAGTGTAACCCACTTTCGGGCACCACTGCATCAGGAAGAGCGAGACCTGGTGAACGATGATCAACTTGTTGACTAACCAGTACGGCAACAGCTTTGGCAGCAAGTCTGGGTAGCTCACCTCTTTCTAACCTTCATGTCAGAACGCTTAAAGAAAGCCACTACCAGCACGCCACCACTCCTGGGTTCTTCCGGAGGGCGGCGGGCGGCAGGGGGGAGCCCGCCGCAGCCTCGCTAGCGGTCTCTCTCTTCGCCCGTCCGCTCGCTGCTGACACGAAGGCAGGGTGGCAGCAATTGCATAGTGCACACTCGAGACCAACACCCGAAAAACGCGCGGGCCGCAGCCGGCGGCCGCCCGCTCCGCTCCGGCCCCCGCCCCCCGCCCCGGCAGCAGGCTCGCCAGGCCGCGGCGGCTTCGCCCGCCGAAGGCTGCCGGGGAGGCAAGGCGAGGCCGGGCCGGGGGAAGGGTGCGGGCAGCAGCGGAGGCAGAGGGGGAGCCGCCGCCTTCGGGGAGACGCGGTGGGGACGATGGGGGGGGGGCGCCCGGACTAACGGTCGGAGGAGTAATGGTCAGAGCGTTTAAAACCGCGCCGGGCGGAGGGGCCCCGCCGGCCGGACCCCGCCGCCGCGGGCGGGCCCGCGAGGAGGCCTGCGGCGGCCCGGCGCGGAGGGCCCGTCCTGGCCCGGCCCGGCCCGGCCCGGCGCGGCGCAGAGAGAAGGGGGGAGGGAGAGAGGCTACAGCCGCGGCAGCAGCGGCAGCAAGATGGAGGCCAGCAGCGCCCAGGCCGCGGCTGCGGGCCGGCCGGCGTTATCCGCCTGCACGGGGAAGCCGGGCTCGGAGCCCGCATTGTCCTCCGCGTCGTCCCTCCCCTTCTGGCTCGGCTCCTCCTCGTAGTCCTCGTCGTAGTACTCCTCCAGGCCGCCGTCCGAGCCGCCGCTGCTGCCGGCGCCGTTGCCGCCCATGTCCGCGCCGAAGCAGAGGCGGGCCATGTTCTCCTTGACTGACTCGCAGATGGGCCGCTCCAGCCCGTCGCAGACGCAGTCGTTGAGCAGCACGGCCTTGGGCACGGCCAGCATGTCCTCGATGACGGCGCGGCACTCGGGCGTGCAGCGCAGCCCGTTGAACAGCTTCCCGCAGTAGGTCATGTAGCGGTTGAGCGCCAGGCTGCACCGGCTGTCCCAGTCGCAGCGCCGCCGCGCCTCCGTGCAGCCCATGACGCCGGGGCCGCCGCCGCCGGGGCCGCCGCCGGGGCCGCCGGGGCCGCCGGCCGCCGGGCTGCTGGTGCGGGGCAGGCAGGGCTCGATGGCGCGCTTGGTGGCGCGGCAGTTCTCGTCCTGCGCGCAGTCGCAGTCCTCCAGCGCCGGGCCGCGCCGGGTGTGGTTGAGCTGGATGAGGGCCGCGATGCAGTGGCTGGGGCACCGCCGCCTGGAGGAGGCGGCGGAGCCTGCAGCGGCCGCCGGCCCGTCCCCGCCGCCTGCCGCCGGCGGCTGCTGCAGGAGCACCGGGGCGCACGCCTCGGCGTACTGGTTGTAAGCGTAGCTGCACTCGGGCTCCCCCTGACACTGCAGCACCGCCTGCCAGCAGATCAGCCGCCGGCCCTGCACCAGCGAGCCCCGCGGCGGCCACACGGCGCCCAGCGCCGCCGCCAGCCACAGCCAGGCGGCCGGCCGCGGCCAGCGGCGCCCGCCGCCGGCTCCGTGCCGAGCGGGCGAGCGGGCCACCATCGCGGGCGGCGGCGGCGGCTGCTGCCGCAGGCGAGCGGGGGAGAGGCGCTGGTAGACGAGGAGGAGGAGGAGGAGAAGGAGCTGCCGCCCGTGGAAAAGTTTGCAAAACTCCCGCCGGCCGTGTGCATGAGGTCTCCTCGCATCAATCCATCCGCGCCGGCTCCGAGGCCCTCCAGCCGCCGGGAGCTGAAACCGGCGGGGCGGCGGCACGAAGCAGGCGCCCGGGGCCGTCCCGTGCCCCCCACCCGCTGCTCCCGGCTTGGCGCGGCGGCGACGGCGGCGAAGGCGCCCGGAGAGGTGGGGGGGATCAGTGCAAACGGGGGCTCGGAGGAGAGCGGATCCGCAGTGTGCTCGGGGACTTGCAGGCTGCGCCGGGAGAGCTCATGGTGCTGCCCTGCTCCTCATGCAGTTCCGTTTCTCTTTTTTTTCCCCCCTTTTTTTTTTTTTTCACAAAATAAATGCCCAGCTGCTGCTGCTGTTGCTGCTGCTGCCGCCTCCTCGGGAGCTTTTAACTCTCCGCTCGCAGCATCTCTGCACATGCCAGCCGCTCCGATCCCATTCACAGTCCCGGCTCCGCTCACTCCCTCTCGGTACGGGTTGCACTTTCGGGTGGCGGGGAGAAGAAATCTCTCTCCCCGCTAGCAAGAAGATAGCACGGGGAAAGGAGAAGAGGCAGCCTTCAGGGTCTCTTTCTCTCTGGGCGACTGATGCTGCTTCTGTTGTCAACAAGCCCTGCAAGCTGCTCTGCGGATCCGTCTGTGGATCTTTTTTTCTTTGCAAGGCTTTAAATACAAAAGTGCCCTCCGAGCAGCAGCAACGTGCTCTGATTAGGCCTCATTATGCATGCATGGAAAAGCAAACAAACAAAAAAAATTAGCAACGCTTCTTCTTTTACACATCCCCCCAGCTTGCGCTCTCTCGCTCTCTTTCTCCTTTTCTCCACTTTTTTCTCCCTTCGCTCGGCCCCCTTTCCCTGCCTCGCCACTTGCCATTGGTCCAGCCTGTTGTTGAAACTTTTTTTTTTCTGCCCTCCTCTCTTTACGATCTGCTGGAGGGAGGGAAGGAGAGAGGGGGGCTGGAGGGCAGCTCACATTCAAAGCTTGAAAGGAAAGGCTTAAGGAGAGTGACAGCCCCCCGAGGAGCCCCTCCTCCCGTTAAGGCGGCGCGGCGGCCGGGCGAGGGGCGCGCGGCGGCGGCGGCCCGGCTCGGCGCTCCGGGGCTGCCCGGGCGGCGGCGGCGGGGCTCCCCGGGAGAGCCGTGCCGCGTCGCCGCGGAGGCAGAAGGGCAGGCGGCGTGGACCTGAGTGCTGCTTTTGCAGGGATGTTGCTCTTAAACTGCTCCTGCTCCTTACAGCGGGGGGCGGGGGGGGGGGGGGGGGGGCGGAAGGTCTTTAGCCCGAGTGATGTGTGTACCCAAACTTCCCACTGGTTCAAGTGAGGGCAGAGCTGCTTCCCGAAAGGTAGGGAGGATCAGGCTCAAAATGGGACCGACATTGTTCTTACTGAAAGCTAAGCAGAGCTCCTGGTTTCAGTGTGTTGGTACACTGAGGGAGCGCAAAGCTAACTCTGTTAGTGATGTACTGCGACCATGTAAGTACTGCTTTGCTATGCCTTCGGTATTGCAACTTTCCTGCCACTTCCCGCATCCCCCACCGATTTTAAACTCCTTCAGCTCAGCTTCTCGCCTGAGGTTTTTGTGCAGGGGTTGAAGACGCTGACCTATGAGGATGCCTGTTGACAGAAATACAGTAGATCTCAGTACAGTTCTTTGATACTTTATGAAGATTTGCCAACTAGTTTTTACTGTTTAAAATCTATGTTAAGAGGATGAAATGTGTTTTCACTGAAAGCGAAGAACCTTGCTGACGTCCTGCCTTCCTGTTACACTCTCCATTCTCTTTGCTTTGCTTATAAGGAAGTAGACACAAAAATATAAAGGCACAACGAGAGGAGCATAACAAAATAAGTAGTGGTGCATTTACCCATTGCCTTTACTTTTAGTGCTACCTTAATTCCAGAGCAGCATCGTCTCCAACCACAAGGGGCATCGGTATCTACTGCCTGTCAAAACTGGCGCTTTTTTCACCCTGAGACTATCAACTCCATCTGTCACAAAAATTAGGACTAAATCTGTTTTCCAGAAACTCGGGGATCTTGGGATCCTGTGCGGTGTGAACTGATGTCTGTCTGAAAGTGCGTGAAGGGTGGAATGGCGGTGTGATGTGGCTGGGAGTCAGTACGATTGATGTGTTGAGAAGCATTCGTAAGGATTTGCTCCATTGTCATCAGTTTTACAAGCTGCTTGTGTTTCTCCTTCAGTACGGTTTTGCCTCTTCTGGTACAAAAATTGTGTTTGTTTGTGTTTTTAAATCCGTGAAAACTGCATTCAGAAACCCTGCCTTCATCCAGCTAGGTTAGAGCAGTTTCTTCTAATTTTTGTTTAATAGTGTTATTAAAAATGCCAGATGCCATTCAGGCAGGGTGCAGTAAATACACATTGCTATCTACGCTGGGCTCTTTCGTGCATTGCTTTGCAGCCCTATTCACTGATAACACTGTTACTGGTGGAAGTCAGCTACTTTGGGGTGGGTAAGTTGGAGACGACATTGCAGGCGCTGTACAAAGTGCTGCCGCGCTGCCTGATTGCTGGGGAAACCGGTCCACGTTGGTGCAGCTGGAGAGGATGGGGCCTGGATGCTGAGATGTTCCAGGCGTAGGTGGTCTGAGAGAGGGGATTGCAATGGGGCAGGATCGTGCCTTGGCGTGGGACAGGGGCCTCCTGAACTTCCCCAGCACGGGAGAGCCGGAATGGCTATCTCTCCCAGTGGGGCTGCCTTCTGCGGACAGCTGAGGGATGAGCTCAGCCCCCTCCCAGCTCCTGCCTTCATCTGCAAAATCCATCCAGCTCGGCTGTCCTTCATTTCTGGAGCAGAAAGCAGGCCGTTTACTTTATGAGGAATGGCAGCAGCTGAACTTCGGACCTCCCAGGAGGGGGAGTAGAGGAGCCTTTACTGCCGGCCTTGCATCCTTGCGTGGCTGGGAATAGGCTGCTGTGATGCTCCCTGAGCAGGAGGATCAGTGCATGGTCCCACTAGTGCTGACAGGCTTCCCTGGCAGAGGACAGTGTTCATTTTGCCTGCTGGTCTGAAAGGCAGGGCATGGCATGAAGCATTGCGTTCATAGGCAGAGGTTTATTCACATACACCTTTCAGTTAAAGAAATGCGAGTTTCATACAGTAATAATAATAACGGAAAGGTTGACTTTGAATTTTGGAATTTGGAATTATCGTTGGTATCATACAACTGACGAAAATCATGACAGAAAATAGCTCGGCTCTTCACTTTCTGCATCTTTTAGCCATGTAGAATATGATCATCTACATGCAGGTTTATATATCCTTTGTCAATAAATTAACTCCTTAAAATGGTTTAAAAACATACCAGTCTGTCTTTATTTAATGAGCATTTGGGTTCTGTCTGTATTTGTAACCGTCATTTTGGGTAAGGACTTTGGGGCTCATGGTGCTCTGTTGGAGGAAGGAAATCTTTTCTTGTGTGGAACTAAACCCAGGGAAATAACTTTCTGGCCCCTCTTCTTCAATGCAGGTTTTCTAACAACAGAAATGGTATTGTCAAATTCAGCTTTTCAGTTTTCAGGGTAGCTCTAAAAGTAATGAGGAAGGCAACTATTGCTCTTTTTCACAAAGCACCATATAGGAAAATATATCCCATGACTGGACAGTAAAATAAGATCTGATAGATTTTTGAATTCCCACATTTGCTACATTTTCTGTTCACTATCTTTTCCTGTCTTAGCAATTAATTTTGTTCTTTACATCAGCCCTCCAAATTATTACAGAGTAGCACTATTCCATCACTAAGGGTCATTTTGGCAGCCAGAAAAGTCAGTATGTGTCTGATCTGGATTTATTGGAAAGACTCCTGGGCAGCTTTTTGTTTAATCCTGATGTCCTTTCCCCCTTTTTGTTTCACACCCTTTCCGAATGGATCTCCTTTCCAACTCATGTTTTCTTTAATTCATTCTCTGACCTATTTTTACACTGAGAATGTTTAGAAAATAAGAAAATCAGATAGACAGAAAAACGGTTGACTTTAAAATTTAGCAGTTCAAATTCAGACATAATTAAAAATACATGGCCTATATATGTGGTTAAGTCCTCTCAAATGATTTCTAAGCACATTTCTTTCATTGGATTATATTGCTTTTCCTACATTTCAAGAGATTTACAACTGTGATTAAAAATGTCTGGCAGGAGTCCTGTAAATTAATTAGCTGATAAAATTTCGGTTTGTGCATCCAGTAATATCTTAGTATATGCCTGATGGAGATACACACTGAGAGAGCACTTTTTATTCTTGAAGATGGGATTGAATTCCCTACTAACAGAGGATTTCACCTGTCAGTGAAAGGTAGCCTCTTACCATACTCTGTCAGTAGTTTTCGGAACCTTGGCATTATGGTGCATGGGGGTCATGGGAAGCAGTAAAAGTCCTACTCGTGCACCAATGTTCATCCAGTATAAATGGCCCAGTAAGGTGTCACTCACAGTAGCCTGTGCAGATGACTGAATATGGACATATGCATACTGCTGCATTCTTGGATTTGATGTACCCTCAGAGACCCATAAATAATAACTTCTGCACTCTATGGTTACAAAAGAAAAACCTTGTGACTTACCAGACCAGGGGTGGGGGAAATTAATATAATGCTTTCCCAAGCGGTGTCTGTTTCAATGGAGAAGTGAAGGGCAAGTGAAGGCATCTAAATTAGGTTCTTGCTCCACATCTGGAGAAGTTTATCATTTTATTGACTGTGCAGGGCTGTTTGGGAGATCAGTGTCCTAAGTTAGTCACCTAAACTAGGTGTGACTACTCCCCAAAATAGTCATTTATTCACTAGAATGTGCAAGGTTTTCCAGTGTGAGCATCCCTCCTCTCTCTGGCTTTAGTCAGAAAGAAAAATAATGAACAGGGAGGAGAGTAAGTACTTGTATTGATCAACAGTCACCCCATTGAGTTGAAGCTTGTAGCTGATAAGGCTATTCCACTTCATGGTGTAGCGTCAGTTAGACATTGTTACGTTGGCTATATGTTTTTAAGGTTATCTTTGCGGTGTAAAGTCTTGTGAACATTGTTGAGGGCATTCAACACCTGGCCTTCAGGCCAATTATTTTCAATTGATTCACCTATAGGTAGTCTAGGATTGATCCCTGGAGCAGGTTGCTCGTGTCTGCTTGCACACGAATCAGCCTGGGGCTCCTGTTGATACCCTATGATACTTTATAGCCTTTTTCCACTCAATGCATGCTGCAGACTGCCAGTGTGATTTGTTTATACTGGTTCTTGAGATTATGTGTTGCATGCTATGGGGTGTGATTTGGGAATGTGTGGGAGAGCAAAGCATGCTGATGTAGCCTTGGAGGACTCTGTGGGGACTGTGTAGGATCAGCTGTTGACTCTGGAGTGTGCTATGTGTGGAGGTGCTCCCCAGTTGCCTCCCAGAAGACAGCCTGGGAATGAACTAACATATATGCTGGATGATATTGGTGTGACTCAATCTGTAAGCAACTGACTGTACTTCAATCTCTGAGGTGTTATGGGAGCAGAGAATAAAAAGAAGTGCAAATAGTCTTGTCTTATTACAGGAAGGAGATGAACATATAAAGAGAATATGGAGTGGGCCTGTTTGGAAGAGTTGGAGGCAGGATATCGTTAGCAATTTTGGAATATTAATGACTTGGGTCCTGCAAATACAGTGCTGTAACGGTTAACTGCATACATAGAATCATAGAATCATAGAATGGTTTGGGTTGGAAGGAACCTTTAAAGGTCATCTCGTCCAACTACCCTGCAATGAGCAGGGACATCTTCAACTAGACCATGTTGCTCAGAGCTCCATCTGACTTGACCTTGAATGTTTGCAGGGATGGGGCACCTACCACCTCTCTGGGCAACCTGTTCCAATGTTTCACCACCCTCATCGTAAAAAATTTCTTCCTTATATCTGGTCTGAATTTACCCTCTTTTAGTTTAAAACCATTACCCCTTGTCCTATTGCTACAGGCCCTACAAAAACGTCTGTTCCCATATTTCTTGTAAGCGCTCTTTAAGTATTGAAAGGCCACAAGAAGGTCTCCCCGGAGCCTTCTCTTCTCCAGGCTGAACAACCTCTACTCTCTCAGCCTTTCCTCATAGGAGAGGTGTTCCAGCCCTCTGATCATTTTTGTGGCCCTCCTCTGGACCCGCTGCCACAGGTCCATGTCCTTCCTGTGCTGAGGACTCCAGAGCTGGACGCAGTACTCCAGGTGGGTTCTCACCAGAGCAGAGTAAAGGGGCAAGATCACCTCCCTTGACCTCCTGGCCATGCTTCTTTTGATACAACCCCAGATATGATTGGCTTTCTGGGCTGTGAGTGCACATTGCTGGCTCATGTCCAGCTTTTCATCCACCAGTATCTCCAAGTCCTTCTCTGCAGGGCTGCTTTCAATCCATTCATCCCCCAGTCTGTATTGATACCAGGGGCTTGCCCCAACCCAGGTGCAGGACCTTGCACTTGGTCTTGTTGAACCTCATGAGGTTCACATGGGCCCACTTCTCAAGCTTGTCCAGGTCCCCCTGGATGGCATCCTGTCCCTCAGGCATGTCAACCGTACCTCTCAGCTAGGTGTTGTCTGCAAATTTGCTGAGGGTGCACTCGATCCCACTGCCTATGTCATTGATGAAGATCTTAAATAGTACTGGTCCCAGTATGGTCCCCTGAGGGACATCATTGTCACTGATCTCCATCTGGACATTTAGCTGTTGACCACTGCTCTCTGGATGCAACCATCCAGCCAATTCCTTATCCACTGAATAGTCCATCCATCAAACCAGTATCTCTCCAATTTAGAGAAAAGGATGTTGTGGGGGACCGTATCAAAGGCCTTATGGAAGTCCAGATAGATGACATCCATAGCCCTTCCCTTGTCCACTGCTGTAGTCACTCCATCATAGAAGGCCACTAGGTTGGTCAGCCAAGACTTGCCCTTGGTGAAGCCATGCTGGCTGTCTCGAACCACCTCCCTGTCTTCCATGTGCCTTAGCATAGCTTCTAGGAGGATCTGTTCCATGATCTTCCCAGGCACAAAGGTGAGGCTGACAGGTCGGTAGTTCCCAGGGTCCTCCTTTCTACCCTTTTTAAAAATGGCTGCAATGTTTCCTTTTTTCCCGTCACTGGGGGCTTCACCTGACTGCCATGACTTTTCAAATATCATGGCGAGTGGCTTGGCAACTACATCAGCCAATTCCCTCAGGAGCCTGGGATGCATCTTGCTGGGTCCCGTAAACTTAGGTATGTTCAGGTTCCTCAGGTGGTCTTGAACCTGATCTTCTCTTACAGTGGGAGGGACTTTGCTCCCCCAGTCCCTGCATTGAGGTCCATCCACTCGAGAGGGTACGTAAATTTGCCTTAAATATATTTTTAATTCAGTCTTTCCTTTTTTTTTTAATATGCCTTTTCCATGTATAATATTTACTTAAAAATTGAGTAGCATCCTTGTAAAGTTGGACATTGTTATTTATATATGAAATAGTAAGTATCATTGAGAGTATTTACCCAGTGCATCCAGTACAGTAAACATGGAAATATTGCACAATACTTTGCTGGACTTTTGCTTTTTTGAACTCTGTTCCAATCTAAACTACAAACTAGACCACACATGCTGTTAAAGCAAATCTAAGAACTGAGTAGGACTCCAACCCTTTTTTGGTCCTAACAAAGGCAAAAGTAATTGTGAAGGCAACACATTTCTGGTCACCTGTTAAGCCAGTTAGATAAGGGTTTTAAATAACTGTGTTCTACAAAGATGAATGCAAACCACACATGCTGTCACTATGTCAAACCAATTTCAACCATCACAGTATTATGGGAGTTCTTTGTTGGACATGTCAACATATACACACACAAAAGCGGTTAGATGTTTTTTGTTTGGTTGTTGGTTTTTGTTTGTTGACTTTTTTATTTTCAGATTTTTCAGATGTTTACAACCAGATATTCTCTAAAGCACCTAATAGGTTTGTGTTTCATTTTTTGGATGTGCTTCTTTGAAGTTCGTATTTCATACATATTCATACACATTTGCAAGAAATAGGAATTTCTGAGCTTTCCTGTATGAGAAACATGCAGAAATCAGTAGCTTTGTGGGTAAGCAGAGTTCCACTCTACACAGTCTGAAGGACAAAAATAAGAGTAGCAGTTTCATTTTTGTGGTTTCAGATTACACCAACACAAATGTAACATGTACTCTGGAAGGATAATGCCTAATTTGGTCTCCTACTTCTTCTACATCCAAATTAAATTTCTGTGTTAGAATTTGAAGATGGCTGCAGTGAAACATGCCATTCAAAAGCATATCCCCAATCTGTTCAATTTAATATGTATCCTTGATGTATCCCGTGATATTTGCCTAAGGCCTTGTTTACACACAAAAGTAGCTGTTAAAATAAAAACATCTTTCAAAATAATTTAAGTAATAAAAATCTAATTCAACATAAATTTGGAGTTAGCAAGCTGATTTTGTGTATGTTTCAATAGGTCTCTTTAAGCACAGCTGGCCTCATATCATCAAGAAATGGTGATGTCTTTATTGAGTTGACCTGCTATAAAAGAGTGTCAGACTTGTTTATTACACCTTCTTAGAAGAGTTTCATTCTTCCATTGTACTAAAACAAAATGTGTATAGACTAAATAGTACGCTAAACATGAAGTAGGCATGCAAATATTTCAGAGTCCTGACCCAGATTACCAAATTCAAATAAATCAGTGTTACCCAATAAATAAACTAATTTAAGTGTGCTTGGACAAGTATTTGCTCTGATTTAACTAGGCCTTTTAAAAGGCAGTTTTAGTTAATCACTGCAACTTTTGATATGGTCAGCAGCCTAAACTTCCTTTAGTTCATTTGTTCATTTCCTTGAAATACCAGAGGAGAAGAATGAACTAAGATGGATTTTTATATGGAGGGAGATAGCTTGGATAATTAGCAGGTTTTATGACAAGAACAGCAGCTACATTCATGCAGGTACATGCATCTTTCTTCCTACACTTCACCTAAAATTAAAAAATGTCAAAGCAGTTAGTAGAGTTCCGCTCCATTCCTCTACTATGCCCTTAGCTGTGGTATCTGAATGCCGGGATGAAAGAAAAATGTCTTTGTGTTTTAAAAGTTTAATTTGTAAAAGTGATGAATGATTCAGTTACTTCCATATTAGGAGCACAGTCTAAGACATTTCCAGACAGCCTGATTTTCAGAATATGTCAAGCACCTAACCTTTGAAAATCAGATTTTCTAGTTTGACATTCAAACAGGAATCATTCATGGTCATGGATAGCTTTGAAAATGTATCTCCTTTCTGCAGCTAACAAAAATTAAGGGCTTCAGAAATGATAGAGAAACACAGTCAGTCATAAACTTGTCACTGTGCCAATAATAAGCATTAAAATATTGAGCTGGGAGATCTCGATAACAACACTGCATAATAACTGTGGTTTTCTTTTCAGGTGAAATATTGTGTTCAGGGCTTTGATACATGAAAATACACTGATCCACCAACCATTCTCAGAGGTGTTGCAAATGAGTATTTTGTTCTTCCTAACAAACAGTAATCATTCTCGGTGTGCATAGTGGAGGTAAGCTATGCTGTCATCTTTCTGCTTGCCTGAGGCGACTGCTCTTTTCAAAGTTCCCCAGAAGGGATGGATCAGATTAGGGAGACTGTAAAGATGAGACTAAATTCAGTACTTTTGGGAAAGTGGTTAGCAACAGCGGTGCTCTGGAGATTTCCCAAACTCTGGGAACTGAGTTGTACACTGGCATCATGCTGCTTTCTGGAGCCAGACCTAATGTCTGTGGCTGGATAGCCCAAACATGTCCAGAGGCTTACAGATATTAGACATTAGAGATGGAAAAGACATTTTGGAACATTCTACATCCCTATTGCAAGATTATGGAGTCAGTGTGAGATTAGTCATTGTGTTAAATTTTCCAGTGGTTTATTTTGGCCTATTTTTAAATGTCCTAAGTGTTAAGTTAAGGGGTGTCTACAACTTTCTTTCAATAGATTTCTTTGTTTGGAAACATCTCTTATAACTGATGCAAGTTTTTACCACCTTTAAATACCATTGTGCATAGCTATATTTCATTTTCCCACCCAGGTCATTTTCTATCAACGTTAATTCCTGTGGTATTCATAAGATTAATTATTAGAGTAATTATTGGATAATTAGTTATTCGTGGTACACATGCCAATTCAGTTCATTATGCTGCGGGTGAAACTGCTCTTTGTGTAGCATTGTCTAGTTGCTTTTATCTGATGTGTTAGCATTCAGACCTTAAGTAGAGCTAAAGCAGACTAGGGTTAAGATTTAGTATAACATCATCGCAAATTTTCTTGTAAAATCCAGTCAATAGCATTTACATTTGCTTCATACTGTTCTTCCATCGGTTTTATACATTTACCCCACAAAATCTATTTAGTACCTGTTTCTTCCTTTTGGTCACAGTCTTTACCCTATTCTGCATAACCTACTTGTGCTTATGAGCTAAAAGCTGTAATATAAAGGTTTAGAAATAGTGGAAAGGATACTCCCTAAATGAAGGTTCATGTCTTAGGAGAAAAATAGCCTTACAAATTTATACCATGTCCTTGCCTTCCACGTTTGGCATTTGCTTCTTTAATTTAGCTGTAAAAGAGAGAAAGTTCTCTATTCTCTGCCTGCCTCTGTCTTAAGGTGCAGGTTGGATTTGTTCCTGCAATGGTCTGAGTTAAGTTCGCAGAACACTTGCGTTCATTACATTTATTTCATACCAGTGCGAAGATGCTATCGAGATGCTATAGAGATGAGGTTTTGCAATACAGTCATGGTACATCTTTTGGGATTGCAAAGCTAGTCCCGCTTGAAAACTTTTTATAATACCCTGTTTTCAAAGGATATGTCTATTTCATTGTAATTTTTAACCTAAGTTATATAACTACTCTAGATACTGGTTTTTGACAGAAAAGTGCGATCATTAACTGATTGCTTGCTTTGGGTTAGCTGGGCCTTATAACCTCTAGCATGTTATTTCTCCTCAACCATAGTGAATTCTCATAGACTGAAAAGCTTAGTGGTGTGTTCTGATGTGGACAATCTGACGCATAATGAAAGGTAGTGAGTTTCCTCAAGGTGAGATCAAAGGATGTATACGCATCTGGGTAGCACCAGTGTCTTTTACATTTTTTCCACCATTTTTTATTTCATTGCGGAATAGTTGCCCATTTGTGATAACATCTTTATACTTGTTTTTCCTATGCCTCCATTTTTTCCCTGACATTTTTCTCTGTCAGGCCCTTTCTTGGTTGCATTTTTTTTTCAGTCCCTGCTGACATTTAGGAAAAAAACACAGAGAAGAGATCCTCTATTTGACCATATTTATTGAAACTGCTATGGCCTTTCTGGTTGCCTTTTGCCAACTTTCTTAACTGAATTTTCCTTCACAAAACTATTTGTCAAAGGTGAAGCATTGTACAAACTCATACCTAAATGTAGTTCTGTGAGAATGTGCATCAGGATCATTTGGATGGCCATCTTAAATTTTTTCTGTGGATTTGGGAACCTTCCAGAAACCAGGAGTTACCGTCAGGTGGAAAATTGCAGCCTGAATGGCACACTGCAAATATTCAAGGCTTACAGCTCAGCTCAGAGCAGATAGATCAGGGCAAGCCATTTTTTGAATGAATTCACATAAAGCGTTTAGTGACTTATTAAAGAATGTGACAAAATATGTTCACTTGCACATCATTTGAGAACAGAAAATGGGGCAAAAACTGTCAAACAAGAAGCTTGTTGTGAACAGTTCAGGCAGTATTAGTCTTCTTTTAGGTGGAATGTGACCCTGCTAACCCTGAAGTGTGAGTTAGACCTTTGATGTTCAAGTGGATTCAGAATTAGGCAGACGGAGTTCATCCAGCCTGAGATGGTAGTGTGTAAGTGACTGGTGCAAACTCTCCCTTTCAGTCAAACCAGGCCCGGTTTGTAACCAACCTTGAAACTAAGGACTAGATCTAGTAGAATACTTTGAAGATCTGGGCAAGGGATGGCAAGACATCTGTTCCTTAAAAAGTGAAAACATTTTATGAAGATAGGAAGGAAAGAAAATGTAGAAGAAATGGTAGAGGTAACAGGGAAGAGAAACGGCTCTTTTCTCCTGTCTTCTCCCTTGTTTTTGAATAAGTAATTAACATTTATTGAACTATCACTGTCAACACGTTAGCATTTACTGTGTTGGACCATTTAGCAAGGAATAAAATACTTTTGTCTTTTACATGTTTTGATTTGACAACTTAGTGAAAGAGAAACAGGGTTTTTTTTTCAGAAAACATGAATGTTGTAGGGAAAATGTCCTGATCACAGGTGAAAAGCATCATAATTTTTCTCCACTTTTGGCCTTTTAGATTCAGTGTAATCCCAGTAATGTTCACATCTGCAGGATGTCGCTGGATGTGAGAATTTCAATTGGATAGGTACAGCTATGTAATAAATAAGTTAATGCACTCAGACTGCACACTGGAAAGGGCAAAGGAAGAATACAAGTTACATTTCTTTTGAAACAAGTAGGCATTTGTGGTCATTGTGGATGAAAATCACCCCTGTACAAACAGCCGCCCAAAAGCCCTGTGTACCCTATTCCCAGAACTCCAACTTAAGTGCTTAAAACTGGGCAGATTTAAGGTTGAAGGGGAGTGTCTGTCTGTACGGTCCATCTGTGTCAGGAAAGATTTTTATGCAGGGAACACGTCTTTGTCCGTAAGGAAATCTTATGGAAATGGGCTTTGTTCATGGAACATGCCCTGGAAACAGTGAGAAGGGGGAAACTCTTCCCCACACTGGCAACATGGTGAAAATCCAATTGTGGTTGTGTTGTGGCTGTTAGAACCATTGGTACCAATTGCACCAGCAAGCACTGTCCTGCAATCTGGGTCAATACTTCCCCAGGAATGTAAAGCCATTCATCATGTCCCTGCAAGCTTTCTTGGTTGTTCTCTCCATGTGTAGCACTGGATTATTTTTGTCTGCCTTAGAATTTTTTACTACAACACATTAAACTAAGATAAATCCAGTAAATGAAAATTATTAAAACTGCTTTGTCTTTGAAAAAATAAAAATGTGTGATATTTTTTCCCCCAGAAAAGTAAAATTATTTAACTTTAGTGTTGTTTAGGAGGAAACAGCTTCCCTCTTTATTCAGCTAAGAGGTGGCGTACAAGGTCATTTGTTTAGAAATAGGGTACTTTCCTGTACTTTACTAAATCTTGTCTTGTAAAGGTAGAAAAAGAGAAATATCAAAAAGACTGTATGATATATAACGCATACTGTGTTTTCTCAACCTTGGAAAGAACAGTCCTTTCAGTGCCCTCTCCTTGCTCTCAACCCTAAGCAATCTATTACCCACTGCTACTCTTATCAGATGGCTTCTCTGTGGAATGAGCTAGTCCTGTTTCAGGAACAAATTCTTGTGCTGGATAAGGTCAAGTGGAATAAGTTTTTGGTGACCAAATTTTAATCTTGCTTTGTTGTAAATCATGAGAAAGCATACTGATTTTCATCAGTGAGAATCCTTAATCGGACCCCAGGTCTCCAGTGATCGTTTTGTAATGTCACAAATCATCTGTAATCCACTTTTGAGGTCACAGGGAAACCTCCCAATATATGATTCTGTTCTGACATGGTTTCTAACTTTGTGCTTTATATAATTATAACAGAATAACATGCTTGGGGCACCTTTCATTTTTTGCCTTGTAAGAGGCTAATAAACCATTAGGGCTATTTTACAACATGGTGAGTGCTATTTTGCAATGTTTCATTAGCCACAAATCCACAAGTCACCTTCAGGAATTCCAGATGACAGACTGAAGGTATTTTTGCAGCTGTTCTAAGGGAGCTCATGAAAGTCTTTTTCCCTGAGAAGAAAAAAAAAAAGACAGACCTTTTTATGTGTCTGTCCTTTTAACAGTCCTCTGTAAAGCAAGAAGACGACTCATCTCCGTTACAGCTGAGTACTGTGCATTTTATCCATATGCCTGTGGATAGTTCAAATATCATCTCTCTTGTAAAATACTTTTGCTGTTGCATTGAAGGAAGTGAATGCCTTTGAATAGGATATAATATGCTCCAAAATGCTTTGAATGGCTGTTCACTTAATAAAATATCGCCTAAAGCGATGCTATCTTCTGACTGTTATATGGTGTTTCATGAGTTGACTTTTAAATTGAATTCCCTGCCATCTTTATGTACCGGAGAACATCTTGAAAAAATCAAGCTACAAATAGTGACTGTTTTCTAAAGGTCAAAGAAATCGTAAGGGGAAAAAAAAAGTCTTTTCTGAAAAGAAATATTCAGGAAGCCCTGAATATTTATATACTGATATCATCTTTAGACCTCCAGGGTGTTTCAGAGTACAGACAGCTACAGTTTTTAATAAAAATGTTTTCCAAACCAAATTTCATTTCTCATTTCAGATATATAAAAAAAGATTACTTTCCTGACTCATACTCCTTTGTTTGAGTTTTAACAGTTAATGTTTGGTCCTTTTCCAAAACAATTTTCTGTCCTTTTTAAAAGTGCTAAGGCTTCGGATATAGAACTGCCAACAACTGTTTGGAAAAACATGTTAAAGACAAGGTAGTAGAAGGGGTTGGATGGTTCATTTGAAATGGCCTCCATTTACATGACAATATTTTAGCACGTATTACCTGGTGAGATAATGCACATTCTATACTGCTATTTTAAGAGTGCCGTTGGTTTGCTGAGTATTAAGTCAGTGTGCAGATGTCTGTCCATCTGCTCTGAGTGCTCTTTTGGCAATCCTCCATTTTTCATCCTTAGCAGGATGCACCAGCATCTGCTGTTCTTTTCATGATGATGAGATATCATCTACCTGTTTAAGTGCTAGTCCTGCTCAGGATCAGTCCATTTACATCTGTGCAGTATATCGCTGTACCATGTTTTCTACACCTGCCCTGAGACATAAAGAGGAACTGCCTCTGCTTGCCATCTGGGGAGAACTGACGGATCAGGAAATCCTTGAAATGAAATATTGCCACGAACATAATTAATGGACTCCGACAGTCATCAAACGGCCTGTGGAGTGCAATGGGAAAGGACATCTTTCTCTTTATGAAGAGTACAAAGGCCAGGTAGTAGGTAAAGGAGCAAAGAACATGAAGTCCTTGAATAACATCCAGTGCAGAGAGATGCAGGTATAACCTGGTCTTGGCCTTCAGCGACCTTCCAAGCATTGGCAAGCTATGTGAGATAGGGTATGAGACAAGATAGCAACGGAGTGGTAATGAACACTTCACAGCAACAGCCTCACAGCCCATCTTCCCACATCAGATGATTGGTTCTCCTCTAACTGGCAGCGAGATGTTGGATTTGCACATGTGTTTCTGTGTGGCCACAGGAGAGCTGCTCCTGTGCTCACCTGGGTGGACTGTGCACAATGGCTTGGTAGCTGGCACAGGAGCTGGCTTGCACAACCAAAGGTGTATGGTAGCCACCATGTAGGTGCAGTTGCTATCGTCATGGAATGAAGCATTTTATCTGTGTTGGCTGGACACAATGGCATCCGAAAAGACATACATTGTAGAATGTCATAAATTGTGGGGGATTTGTGAGTTGGAACCCTGTCCCACACTATCAGTTGTTGTCTGTCTTCTACATTGTCCATTAATAACTGGCCAGGCAAGACCCCCAATAATGTGGGGGCCTGTAGCAGGACATAAGGGTATCAAATACACAATCTGATTGCTGAGGACTGAGTACAAAGGCAGAAGAAGAGATGGCTGCCTTGTGCCTGTAGATACATAAATGTCTTACCATCTAGTACGAAGTATTTAGGATGACCAAGACAGCTGCTAAATGTGACCTAGACAAGCTCCACTTGAACCGCATATGTATGTACCATGGCCCCAGCAAAACAGAGACTGTATAGCTTCATGAAGTGACAATGTGTAAGGGAAGGGAGAGAACCTCATCTGCAAGCACTGGAAATGTGAGCCTCTCTTCAGGGGCACTGCAGTTAGTGCAGTCCCCGAGGAGCACGGGTTAGTGGAATTCTACTTCCAGGACTTCCAGGCTTTGTGCACACCTGCAGAAAGACTAAGATATTTTGGGTAGCACCCAGAGGTGGAACTGGGAGCAGTGGAAGGAAATTAGGAAAAAAAAGACATTCTCACCTTGGAGAAAATCACTAGAGGGTGACGGAAGCTTTGTTATTCTGTGTTTCAATCCTAGGCTAGGCAAAACCAGAGAATATGTGGCAGGGAGAAAGGCTTGATTCAAAAAGGTGGACTATGAGTTGGCTGTTTGCATTTTTGCCAAAAAGAATGGGCTGGAGAGGTTTTTTACACACTGTGTCAGTTTTTCCTGGGCATTTATTGAAGTTGGGTTTGAAAAGAAGCAGTGAAAAAGAAATACTTGATTTATTGAAGAGAGTCTATGCAACAAATTAACCTTCAAGGAAGAAGGTTCTCTCTGCCTTCAAGCAGATGGGGTGCGGAGGAATTTGCACAAAGGATTCCTCGGCAGGTTCTTCAGTCTGGCAGCGAGGAAACAAAGTGGTGAAGAAATTCTGAACCCTCCTGTCTGTCCTTCTGAACAAAGAAGCGATGTGGAAGGAGAGTTCATGCTAGCTAAAATCCCTGAGTGCTGCTGACTTAGATTCTCATAAAGTGGCGCTCGACTGTAGCATTCCAGATCCATGCACAGACTTGGCAGATAAAAATCACAGCATAATTTGTGACTCCTGAAAACAAATTAATGAATGCAATAAAACTTCATGTTCTCTCTCTCAGAGATGAAACGAGAGAGAGAGGGAGGAGTGAAGGAGAGGGAGGATCAGGGTTAGTTGCGGCGTCCTAGTTTGGTACCTATGTTCTGTTCAACTTGTCAGTCTTCACTTCCCCAGCCCCTTGCTTCAGCTCCTCAGCCACTTTCCTTTTCATTCCTCTCCAATCACTCCGAGATCTACCATGCCCTCCATACTCTCTTTCAACTTGCGGAGTCTGTGCCACTCGCACTTTGCCATTGTATTTCTTTGTGTACAAAACACTCATTAGAGAGTCATGTCAGTGTCTTCATTCATAGCCTTTGCTTCTTTTCTTTCACAGTCCCTCTTTTCTCTTTCGTTATCATTTACACAAATAAAAAATTTCCTCAAGAAAGTGTTCTGTTGTATTGTTTTCTCTCCACGTGGTCTGTAGCAGAGTGTCATTGTGGGATGTGAAAAGAATGCAGGAAAAGAATGATGGGCCGTAATAATAAGCTCCGATTAAACAGATAGAGATCACACTCTGGGCAAAGCTGGAATCTGGTGTTCTACTTAGCATCTATCTCCTGTTCCACATTTCATAGGCAGATGTGTTAACTACACCTACAGTTTCTGTATGTTTCCCATCATAAGGCCCCTTCTTATGGTTGCTGCTAAGTTTGCCAAATTGTTTTAACTGTGCAGGCTGAAAGTTTTCCATTCTGGGTATCTAATTCAGGTTGAATTTAGAGGGGCTTTAGAGGAAATAAAGTATGCTTTTCATGTTTAAATTATTTTATTTTCAGTTGACTCTTCAATCCTACAATTTGAAGCAAGCCTTTGAATTTTGTGGCAAATAAAGAATAGGGCATGTTGCCCTCATGCCAGAATATGCCCTTTGCTTACTTGTGTTGGGTGGGGAAAACACTCTTCGCATGTTTGGTCATGTTTTGTTTTTTAAATAATTCAACAGAAACTTAAGCATTAAGCAGACACTTTTGCCACAGAGTCCTTCTCTACTGAGCATGTCCCACAGCAGACCAGCAGGTACTGGGTGCAATTTTTTTTTCTCAATTTGTTCTTTTGGGTCTTTCTTTGGCTCCTTTGGGTAGGGAGTTGCAGTAAAAGAAGGGCTAGTTTCCTGATTAAGACAGTTGAGGGCTTTTTCAGCAGCTGGATTGTTTCTCTACATCTCCTGCCGGACTGCCATTTGAGTCTTTGTCTTCTTGGACTGCCATCAGCTACATATTTTCCTGCCCATCCAGGCAAAACATTTGTAGACAGATTTGCAGAATGGCTGAGAGCTCACAGGAGCAAGTGAGGCTGATTACAGATGCCCCATACTTGCAGTGTGCAGTCAGGTTCTAGGTATACCAAAAAATCAAATGCCGGCAACTTGTTTTTGACAAGTCTGGTATCCTTTTTTCAGTACTTCACACTCCCAGGCTGTAGGGTGGGAACAGAGAGACACTGAACCTGCAAGTGGTCTAGCAAAGGCACGGTGAGAGCACCCCTGCAGCAGACAAGAGGGAGTGAGTATTTGTGCATGCAGTGCAGAGCTTAAGTACATCGTGTCAAATAAATTGGAGGCCCATGTGAGAAATAGGAAGACCAAAAAGAAATAAAGAATAGCCATCTGCTTACTGAATGAAGCACAGCTTGGATGGGTCAGAGGGAGGTTTGTGTGGCTATGTGGTAACTTATATATAATATGGATTGGATAAATGGCATTAAGATTGGGAAATCTTGCAATTTACCATTCCTAATTCTTGAGAGCTTGACTTGCCAGCCTGAACAATCTTTTGACATAGGTGCTTAAGAATGTAGAAGGAGACTTTTACAGTCTGTGACAGCTCATTTTCATTAGCATAAATTTGGGATTTGCTGTTCCTGACATGTAGGTTATATAAAAACTCTTCTAAAATACTTTGGAACTTCGAAAAACTTTTTCGGGAGACTGTTCCTTGTGTCTCTTGGCCTGTTAAGCAAAATGCCTTGACTGCCACGAGGAAGAGAAAAATTAAAACTAGTAATTCTACAACATATCTAAAATAATTTAAGATCACTTCCATGAATAAAAATTCACTGTTTTAAAGCCCAACATCTCAGACTCTCTGCATTTCAGTGAGTTGGTCTGCTGGGAAGCTGCTAAAGTTCTTCCTGTTTCATTGACTAGGACAATACACATATACGACTTTAAAACCAGGACAATTTCATAATTTTCAGAATTAATCTTGCCTGTCCTGAACCTCATGAAGGTATAATTTCTGAGGAAATTCCACTTCTGTGGTGGGGGGAGAGAGGAAATACTTCCATGGCAGGTTGGCTTTAAAATATAAATGGTGCTGTTTGAAGCAGCTTAAGAGCCAGGAATACCAGACTGAATCAGGGAGAAGGATTAATGGGCAGGTGATGCAATTGTAGTTATGTGATAATTGCCTGGTTATTTCTTTATCAAATGCCCTGCAGTACAATATGTCACACAATTATCACACATGTACACATAGCCTACGTATACGTAGGCAGATGTCTTGGGGCAGATCCTCGGCAAGCATAAATTGACTGAGCTCCCCTGAAGTCCCTTTAAGTCCTGGAGCTTTGCCATTTTGCATCAATTAAGGACTTGGCCCCTTTGTCTCCATCTATGTTCACTAAGCTGCAGACCAAACTGGTGCTTATTCGTCTTAGTAAGTGTTGCAAGTTTCTGGCTCTTATTTGTTAATGAAATAAAATGTTCTAACATGAAACTGGGCTTAGATCCCAGTTTTCAGTCATACTCTCCATTAAAAGATGAAGGATGTGGCATACATCACCTGAGAAACATAAATCAAATTGTAATAGTGCTGTTGTTTTCCTAAAGAACTCAGGGAAGGACTTAATTGTGTTCACATCTCCTACTGCATCTAGCCTGGTGTCCTGAGTCAGTTGCATTATGATTGAGAAATCCTTAGCAGGGATACAACGCACACAATGGTTACAGTCACTGATGTAATACTGGCGCCAGTAAGCTTTATTTTATTTAAAAAAATACTACTTTCCATGTACTTTAAAATAGTATAGACATAAAATATTTTTAAAAAAAACAGAAGCTCTGTCTGTGTAATTTGATGCTGAGCCTTAGCAAAACAGGCAAAGGTCCAAATATTTTTCCCTGCTCAAATGGTTTAAAATATGTTTCCAAGGGTGATTTGGCTGGAGAGGCGACCACTGGGGAATTACAAGCTGAAAAGTTTTATTTTTTGTGAAGATCTGTATTTCTGTGAAGAAACCGCAACTGCTTTTAGGGCTGGCCAGGAGCCAGAAGTAAGGTATGCTCAAAAAACGTTCTCTCAAGTGAAGTCCCATTAATGAACTGAAAGCAAAAAACATTATTTCTTAAAAGAACGACACTGAGATAAATCCATTGCAAACAGTATACCTCAGCTGGTGTGTAAGGCCCCTGTCCCGTGAAGACTTCTGCCCACATTTCCCCCGCCTTACTTCCCACTCACACCAAATTTTTGCACCACTAAAATGAAGGGAGTCGTCCTTGCATAAGCGTTTGCCAGGTTGGGGCCTCCCTTTGTACGTAATTAGTGTTTCACATATTCAGTAGGAAGTCAGATCAACTGGAGGCATAAGTAACACATAATTTTGCATTGCCAGGGGAAGTTTAATTTACGAGCTTGTTATACTCATAGCCAAACGTTACTTTTGGCAAAAAGAATGTTTACAATGTTGTTGTTTGGACAAATTACAACTATTTTTTCTTCAGGGCCTGGTCCACGCACCCCTGGAAGGCAGAGAAGACTGTCACTGCTTTCCAGAGCGGGGGCCCTCTTTCTGCTTGCATGTGGACCTGTAACAACCGTCTGATGTTTTGGAGGACTTGGCTCTTGGGAAGCCTGTGAGCAACCTGTTTGGGAGGCACCTGGGCTATCTTCTCTACATGCCAGGTAGCACCTACACTATTTGTTTCAGTGCCTCGGCTAAAACCTTGGCAGAACAAGGCACATCTGTCCCATTTGTGTGCTAGGGCTCCTTCTCTGTAAGCATCACCTACCCTCCTGTGCTGGACGTATTTTTCTAATATGCCTAAATCTAGACTGCAGCGCATATCACCTTGCTCCCATTTAAAAAACACATTATGAACTAGAGCAGCACTTGCATCCCATATGTGCCCAGTGGGACCTCAGCTTGGAGCACATGGTGATCTCTGACAATCAGCTTCAGAGGTGAACGACTCTGGTCATTCTTGCTCGGAAATATTCCCACGGTTGTGGTCGGGCCTTTTTCACAATACCCTGGTGGTTAAAGAGTTTGCTCAGGAGCTGGGAGAGAGGAACATGCACCTTCTTGTTGGCTGTTTCTCTGGCCTCATTACTCTGGCATTCCCCTCTGCGTGATGGTACAGCTTTGACGAGGAAGGTGGGAATGACCTCTCCAGAAACACCTGATAGAATACATTTTCTTGATAGGTCAGAACTGTGGGGTTTTCACCCAGTGTGGTTTTGGAGACCTGACAGCTCATCACCTTCCTTCTTTGCTGATTGTTCATGTCAATATGCCATCATACAAAGAGGGGAACCCACTAGAAATAGCCACGTTATTTTTGAAGTCCCAATCAGTTTGTGCCTCAGTGTATGGACTCTGTGCTTTGCAGACTAGATTAATAGTATGTGTGTTGAAGTGGGACACCTAAGAGATGTGTGCATGTTTAAGCACCCATTTACTATCAGCACTTCCCATTGAGTAGTCTGCTGTCCACCTGCTCAGCCTCTGGGTCTCTTGAACCTCTCTTTGAAGACATCCACCTTTTTCTGTTGACCAGAGTGGGAGTTTATATGGTGAATTCTGACTTATGCAGCATTCACCTGGGAGCATGTGCCTAATTTTTAGAAGTCATTAATCCCTAAATTAGAAGCACTATGTCCTTTCCCTAGATCTCTCTCTAAACAAGAGCAGCTTTCATTTTGCCACCTCTCCATTTACTCGTTTACTTCCCCCTTAATAATATTTCAGGAAATAGCTACTTTGTGTGGCGTGCTCCCCTACGGTGAAGACCAAAGAGTGGATGGGAGGAAATCTAGTTAATCCTGACCACCATAGCATTTAAGGTAATTTCATGACTGACTTCAGGAGGACTCGTGTCCAGCTCCCCTGGGGCCCTGAGAGCAGCTGTGTCGTGGAAGCCAGCAGCAGGGAATTAGTCTTGCTGTCCATGTTGTGGAGGAGTCAGTACTCGCAGGGGATTCATACCTTCAACAGACCAACATTAACTCTAGTCCAGACTATTATCACTGCAGGTTTAGTGTTCAGTTAACAATGAGTTATTGCCTGGTAAAAATGGTAGGGATTATTATATAGACACTGGGCCTCAGGGAAATGGCATATGCAACTATTGCTGTACTTTGATCATAACATTCTAAAGGTCTTGGTATGCACACCAACTTCTGATTATATTTTACAGCTTTCTCTGCTCTTTTCCTGTGTCTAATTCCTTTATGAAAGAAAGGACCAGAAATATTTTTATCAGGCCAGGGAATAGCCATGATACCACAATGCAGATTACAGAATGTTTTACAGAGGTGACCCATCCTTCGAACAGCCCACAAGGAAAATCTGAGATTTATCATCTGTTCAGACATTGAATAATTTTTCATGTGAAATCCCTTTATTTTGATCCTGAAATAGCTCATTGAGCAGCTGCTTTAATTTATATTTTTACTGCAGTGTAGTTTAGTGCTCTTTCATCCTGTGTCCTTTCATTAACTTTTATGTTTTGTCCCAAATAATATCTGAGAACTGCCTTACTGAGGTTGTGTGAAAAAACCAGAAAGAATTAGCAAATACATTTTAAAAGGCTTACCTATGCAAATACTGCCAGGACTTTTAACTGTGATGGTGCTCTGAAGACTGACTACTGAATACCTGTGCTCTTGGTAGTCTAACTTCTGTAAGAGCTTCTAGGATAAAGTAGGCAGTCTCTTCTCCAGATAGTTATTTAATGAGCTTTTCTGTTTTTATACAGCTACAGCACTGAGTCCTTACTCATCCTCCATACTGGCAGCCTCCTGCTCCACACACACAGCCTCCAAGCTGAACACCAACACGTGCATGGGGAAGCACAAGTCAAACTTCTGCACTGGCATTTCATAATCAAAGCCCACTTGCTGGAAATCTTCCTCCGTTTAGATAATATGAGAAGAGGTTGCTTGAAATTGTGTCAAGAGTCAGACAGTGGAATGCAAAGATTCCTCCCCATCGCTGCTAAGCATAATTTAATAAATCAGAGGTGAGCGTGTCTCCAGGTTATATCCATTTACCATAAAGTCTTCAGCCTGAATCAAACTACCAGGGCTGGATTCAGAGAGCTCAGTGGCACTTATTACATTAGCTCTGTGGTAATCTCTTCACAGGTGGTTGAGTGATTCTTGCAGAGATCATAATGCTGGATATTGGAGACGTCTACCTCTACTGTGCTCGAGGGAACAGGTCAGGAGCAGAGCACGTGCAGGACGATGCTCTTCTGAATCAGTCCTCCCAGGCTCCGTGGCCAGCAGTTGCACTGCATTGGCCCATCATGGTCATCCGACTCCTTTTTGAAAGGGTTTGTATTCTTTTGGGCTGTACCACATACTGTGGCAGAGGGGGTCCACATCTTAATAATAACAAGGACAACGGTTCATCTAGCTTGGAGGTGTTGCCAAGGTTAAGTCAGCCTGCCACCTGTGTCAAGACTGCTTCCATAAAGAAAAAAAGACGCATCATTGTCATAGGAGACCCCCTTCTGAAGGGAACAGAAGGCCCAATATGCAGACCAGACCCACTTCTTAGGGAAGTCTGCTGCCTCCCTGGGGCCCGGGTTGAAGATGTGAAGAAAAACCTTCCTACCCTGATACGGCCCTCAGATTACTATTGATTATAGATTTTTCAGGTAGGCAGTGATGAAGTTGCAACAAGAAGTCCGAAGGCAATCTAGAGAGACTTCAAGGCCTTGGGCCAACTGGTTAAGGGATCAGGACCACGAGTGGTGTTCTCCTCTATCCTTCCAGTTGCAGGGAATGATGAGGGAAGAAACAGGAAGAGTCAACAGATTAATACCTGGCTCCAAGCCTGGTGTCACCAGCAGAATTTTGGCATTTTGATCATGGGTCGGTTTACATGACACCAGGCCGGCCGGTGGAAGACGGGGTACACCTGTCTCAAAGGAAGAAAAGGACCTTTGCACAGGAGTTAGCAGGGCTCATTGAAAGAGCTTTAAACTACATTTGAAGGTAGAAAGAGATGAAACCAGGCTTGCTAGAGATAAGCCTGGGGGTGGCATGCCAATGTTTGAGGGATGGTATGCTAGTGAGGTCCTTCGGTCTGCTGTCTCAGTGGAAGTAGGGGATGGAGATCCATGCAGCAGCAAAGACGCAAGGGTTATTGATGTGTTAGAAACCAGGGAAGTGCCTGAGAATGGTCACATAGGAATTAGGGGTCCTCCCCCCAAAAAGGTGGCAGGATCAATAGCCCAGCTGAAGAGCATCTACTCCAGTGCATGCAGCATGGGCAGCAAACAGGAGGAGCTGGAAGCCATTGTGCAGCAGGAAAACCATGATATAGTTGCCATCATAGAAACATGGTGGGATGACTTGCACAACTGCAGTGCTGCAATGGATGGCCATAAACACTTCAGAAGGGACAGGCAAGGAAGGAGAGGTGATGGGGTAGCCCTGTATGTTAGGGAGTGTTTTTATTGTCTAGAGCTTAATGATGGTGACAATAGGGTTGAGTGTCTGTGGATAAAAATCAGGGGGAAGGCCAACAAGGAAGATATCATGGGGGGAGTCTCTTATAGACCACCCAACCAGGATGAAGAGGCAGATGAAATATTCTATAAGCAACTGGGAGAAGACTCACAATTGCTAGCCCTTGTTCTCGTGGGAGACTTCGACTTACCAGATGTCTGCTGGAAATACAATACGGCAGAGAGGAAACAGTCTAGGAGGTTCCCTGACTGTGTGGAAGATAACTTCCTGACACAGCTGGTGAGTGAGACAACTAGGGAAAGCGCCCCACTGGACCTGTTGTTTGTGAACAGACAAGGACTTGTGGAGGATGTGATGGCTGGACACTGTCTTGGGCATAGCAATCACAAAGCGACAGAGTTTTCGATTCTTGGATAGGTAAGGAGGGGGGGTCAGCAGAACTGCTACCTTGGACTACTGGAGGGCTGACTTCAGCCTGTTTGGGAGCTCGGTTGACAGAGTCCTTTGCGAGGCAGTCCTGAGAGGCAAAGGAGTCCAGGAAGGCCAGACACTCTTCAGGAAGGAACTTTTAAAGGCGCAGGAGCAGGCTGTCCCCATGTGCCAAAAGACAAGCCAGCAGGAAAGAAGGTCAGCCTGGCTGAAGAAAGAGCTTTGACTGGAACTCAGGAAAAAAAGGGTAGTTTATGACCTTTGGAAGAAGGGGCGGGAAACTCAGGAGGGCTACAAGGATGTTATGAGGTTATGTAGGGAGAAAATTAGAAGAGCCAAAGCTCAACTAGAACTTAATCTGGCTACTGCCATAAAAGACAATAAAAAATATTTCTATAAATACATTAGCAAAAGGAGGGCTAAGGGGAATCTCCATCCTTTATTGGATGTGGGGAGAAACATAGTGACAAAGGATGAGGAAAAGGCTGAGGTACTTAATGCCTTCTTTGCCTCAGCCTTTAATAGTAAGACCAATTGTTCTCTGGGTACCCAGCCCCTGAGCTGGAAGATAGGGACGGGGAGCAGAAATGAAGCCCCCAGAGGGCTGGGGAAATGGTTAGTGACCTACTACACCACTTAGACACACACCGTCTGTGAGGCCAGATGGGATCCACCCAAGGGTACTGAGGGAGCTGGCGGAAGTGCTCACCAAGCCACTTTCCATCATTTATCAGCAGTTCTGGCTAACTGTGTAGATCCCAATTGACTGGAAGTTGGCAAATATGACACCCGTGTTCAAGAAGGGCCGGAAGGAGGGTCTGGGGAACTACAGGCCTGTCAGTCTGACCTTAGTGCCAGGGAAGGTTATGGAGCAGATCGTCTTGAGTGCCATCACGCGGTATGTATGGGACAACCTGGTGATCAGGCCCAGTCAGTGTGGGTTTATGAAAGGCAGGTCCTGCCTGACTAACCTGATCTTCTTCTATGACCAGGTGACCCGCTTAGTGGATGAGGGAAAGGCTGTGGATGTTGTCTACCTGGACTTTAGTAAAGCCTTTGACACCATTTCCCACAGCATCCTCCTGGAGAAATTGGCTGCTCATGGCTTGGATGGCAAGTAGGCAGCCGGTCACAAGTGGTGTTCTCCAGGGCTCGGTATTGGGGCCAGTTCTGTTTAATATCTTTACCAATGATCTGGACGAGGGGATCGAGTGCACCCTCAGTAAGTTTGCAGGTGACACCAAGTTGGGTGGGTGTGTTGATCTGCTTGAGGGTTGGAAGGCTCTTCAGAGGGATCTGGACAGGCTGGATCGATGGGCTGAGGTCAAGTGTATGAGGTTCAATAAGGCCAAGTGCCGGGTCCTGCACTTGGGTCACAACAACCCCATGCAACGCTACAGGGGACGAGTGGCTGGAAAGTTGCCTGGTGGAAAAGGACCTGGGGGTGTTGGTTGACAGCCGGCTGAATATGAGCCAGCAGTGTGCCCAGGTGGCCAAGAAGGCCAGCGGCATCCTGGCCTGTGTCAGAAATAGCGTGGCCAGCAGGACTAGGGAAGTGATCGTGCCCCTGTACTCAGCACTGGTGAGGCCGCACCTCGAATACTGTGTTCCATTTTGAGCCCCTTAGTACAAGAAGGACATTGAGGTGCTGGAGCATGTCCAGAGAAGGGTGACGAAGCTGGTGAGGGGTCTAGAGCACAAGTCTTATGAGGAGCAGCTGAGGGAACTGTGGGTTTTTTAGCGTGAAGAAAAGGAGGCTGAGGGGGGAGACCTTATCACTCCCTTCAACTACCTGAAAGGAGGTTGCAGCAAGGTGGGTGTTGGTCTTTTCTCCCAAGTAACAAGTGATAACACAAGAGGAAATGGCCTCAAATTGTGTCAGGGAAAGTTTAGAGTGGGTATTAGGAAAAACTTCTTCCCTGAAAGGGCTGTCAAGCACTGGAACAGGCTGCCCAGGGAGGTGGTTGAGTCACCATCCCTGGAGGTATTTAAAAGATGTGTGGATGTGGCACTTAACATGGTTTAATGGTGGACTTGGCAGTGTTAGGTTTGTGGTTGGAACTGATGATCTTAAAGGTCTTTTCCAACTTAAACAATTCTATGATTCTATGATTCTAATTATGCACTGTGTAAAGAAGTGTGCAATGGATTTCTTTTATATCTGCTACCCGCTATGTTTACAGGTCTGGTATTGTGGGAGGTAATGAATATACATTCTCAGTTTACTTTTTCCACAGCATCAATATCCCACTCAGACATCTCTGGTTTTTAGGCTGAAGGTGCAAGTCTGTCTAATCTCCACCAATTAATCCCTAGTTACAAAATTACACAGATTAAATTACATTTACCTTTAATAATTGTCTTTCAGGAATATCTAATATCTGCTGCTTCTTATTTTACTGTTTGGACATCTTGATAGGAAAAGAGAGGGAGGATAGAACAGCAAAAGATGAATTAAAATTGTGTATAAATGAGGTAGAATACCCTAACAGGCTGCTATTTTCTTACAGTGGATCCAAAAGACCAGTTGCCCTTTTAAAGATGTGGCTGGTGGTACCCTTAGGTTGTGGAGGAAGAGAATTCATCTACATATGGCTTGATGTTACCCCTCCTGAAATTAGCTGGTGTCTGAAAGTCAGTGCTTGGAGCTGACTCAATTAGACATGTAGCTCACAGCCTTTCACTGAGGTTGGCATGGGCTTCATTATTAATAAAGTCCCATGCATGCATGCATTACAGCTGATTGGCAAATAACATATTTTCATGGAAACACTAGATATCACTCTGTGGGGTGGTTTGAAATGCTCATTCAAGTTCTGTACATCTATACCAATAGTACACAGTGGGGTTTTGGCCTCTTGGTAGGGAGGTGATGCTGGGCATTAGGAGTGGACCATATGCCTCTTATTATTCTAGATAGTAAATACATTTAGTTTTTAATTTAAAAAAATACATTGACTGCAAATCTGGGTTGGGCTTTTTTCCAGTTAATGGATGATCACATACGCAGTGAGTCTTTAGAAAACAGTGGAGCTATTCTGCTTGCGTTATTGCACACAGTGCTGAGGATGAAGTATTTCAACAAATCAAGTGCAATCATCATCACAATTTGTTTTCCCTTTCAACATGGCAAGTACCTTAGCCCAAAACCTGTTCTTTAGGGGGTAAATCTATTCCATGGTGTATTATGCTGGAATGTGCAATAAAAACAAATTATTTCATTTGCCCAATCTCTAAGAAAACTGCAGCTGCTCAGCTGCATCAGTAAGGAAAAAACACCTGAAAACTTCAAAGTGCTGTGGCAAGTTCCTTCTGCCTTTCTACTCACGAAGCCTAACAACGGTGTCTGCTCTATTCATTAAGAAACCATTGGTTGAGTAAGAAGCTAATCATGCCATAGATGCTTCTAAGAAATGGGACATTAGGTGAACTCCATATTACATCTGTGCTGAAGGTATTCTGAGCCTCCAGAGAGAGAAGAAACATTTGTATTAAAAATGTAGATCCTAAAATATGAGAAATAGGTATTAAAAATAATGAAATACTTAATCTTTTTACTGAATCATACTAGGCACAAAATAGTATCATAGAATCATAGAATAGTCTGGGTTGGAAAGGACCTTTAAGGTCATCTAGTCTAACCCCCCTGCAATGAACAGGGACATCTTCAACTAGATCAGGTTGCTCAGAGCCCCATCCAACCTGTCCTTGGATGTTTGCAGGGATGGGGCATCTACCACCTCTCTGGGCAACCTGTTCCAGTGTTTCACCACAAATAAAAAGACCATTCCTTACCTTGAAAATATGTATAGATTGTTATATATAGGATAAAGCCAAATATGTCTAAGAATGCTTATATTTTAAAATATTTTTGAAACATTAGAAAGTTGGTTTATGTGTTTGTTTTCTTGAAGACACTGCCTACCTCAGAGCTACAAAATAACACTTGAAACCCCTTATGAGGATAAAAATTTGAAGAGCACCTGAATGAAGGAGCCAACAAAAATGAGCTGGACAATAAAAGTCACGATTACACAAGTAATTTCTGTGCTTCCACATGTGAGTGCATGCTCAGCAGAGTTACAAGGAGTGCCTTTCAATCTCTTTTTCAAAACTGTGTATGTGAATTGTGAGGCTGCATACCACTTCCAGACTTGATGTGGTTCATTTGGGATACTTAGCTTAGCTGCAAAATGAGTGTGACTCAAGATTCAAAGAAATACATTTTCAGAAGGGCTAAGACGCTTGTGAAAATACCTGGAAACTGAAATCTTATTGAAACTATACACTTCTAATGAACTGCAGTTTATCTACAATTTAAAAGAGGACATTAGAGTGCACATAACAAGAACTAAACCTTGAAGACTGTAGAAAAATAACAAGAATATTTTGTAGCTTTGCTTGGCAAGTACAGATTCTTGTTGAGAAGAGTGCAGTAGGTATGATTCTGAAAGCTGTCATTTCTCTTCTGAAACAGTGCAGCAAACTCTCATTTCCATTCTGTTTTTGAGCACCCAGAGAGACATACCCTGAATTGTCCACATTCCTCTGAAATCCTATGGGTGATTTCCAGAGGTAACAAATAAGTAGTATCACTGTACTCATTATTTTACTTGGATTCACCAAAATAAAAATAAAATCTTTTGAATGGATAGCATGAAAACACAAAATATCCACATGGAAACAGACTATCATAAGTATCGCCAATCAGAAAACTCCATAAAGTTTTTTATTTTAACAGACTGTTGAGCCCTACAGCTGAGCCAGGAGGCTTGGTGATGCTTTCTAAATACTCCCAGACTCTTCAATTTTGTTTTCCAATGGTTAACTTAGATTAAATACCAGTGAAAATTCATGACTTATTTTTGTAATTCAAAATGATTAAATAAAATATTAGGACCGACAAGGCAGACATGCTCTGATAAATTACAGTGTACTTTTACTTGATTAACAATGTGTTAGCTTTGACGTCAGCTGTAATATGATTCAGTATTGCAAGATGTACTTTTGGATCCTGACATGTTTATTGTTAAGCCTGGCATTTTTGCTGGATGTTATTGTTATTGTTATTGTTATTGTTATTGTTATTGTTATTGTTATGAGCTGAACTCATGTAGGTTATGGGGCAGGATTTTTTTTACAAAGTGACAATATGCAAGCTCCTGCTTGAAACCGCTTTACATGCGAAATGAGGTTATGGAGAGTCTAGAAGTGAGAGCAAAAGTCGGTACACAAAAGGGCTTGTGTCTTAAGATGTTAGGCTGGAATTTACCTTTATGTCAACCTCTTGGTCTACTCAGACAAAAATGTACTGAATGTCAGTCATGGATGGGCAAACTGAGGGTATTGCCGGTCTCTTGACACTGCAATATTTGGATATGATGGATGTGGAGAAATTTAATCCTTCCAGAGGGAATCAGGTGGCACTTTCAGAACAAAGAGTGCAAACAATTTTGTACTGGAAAAAACTTTCCATTTTTGTCTTTTTGTGCCAAAAATGTTACAGTCTCCATCTGTTCTGTGTTAAACACTAAATCTACTAGAGAAAAGAATCTCAAAGAAAAGGTTAAACATCGAATAGCAGTTTCTATTGGTTGGATTATGTTTAGATCACATAAAACATGCTAAAAGTTATTTCCCAGGCACTACTAAAACATCTGCTTTCTGGATTAGAAAGCTAGATGTTCAAATCCAAGTTGGGAAAAAAAACGATAGCCAAAAGCTGTTTTCTTTAAAGGCCCTTTGCTGCAAACAAGTGAATTGAGTGTTTGTGATATCTTCCTATTATCCCAGAAGTCAGTCTGAGCAGACAGAGAAAGAAAGCAGATGTCCTACAGACTGAGACACTGTTATTTGAAGAACAATGTAAGTAATCTTCAAAAAAACAGTTATTTAATTTGGGCTTTCCCTTATGTCATCCCTGCGCTAAAACCAAGTGTTTTCCTTTGTCTTTTTAAATCCAGAAAGAAGGATGGAAGTGTCTGGTTCTTTGACGTTTCCACTGAGTTTTAAGCACTGTGTATCACTTTTCCATCAATGCAGGGAACCCCAGCATTCATCCTGGCAATCTTATATTTTCTGATGTGCCTCACAGTTTCTCTACAGGTGATGTATTGGTTTCCAATCTCATGGTAGAAGCTGAGTATCTGAGGTCAGCTGGGCAGAATTTGCTCTTGATAGTGCTATGAACTCTTGTGATTTTAGCATAAACCTTTTGATATCTGGCATTCCTTAAAATTCTCAGAATTCTAGATGTGTTCTTACAAGAATCTGACCTTATACTCAAAAAATATGTGTTTCTATTCTTGTGGTAGCCTAGAAAAAAACACCTCTTGAACATATGAATTAAAGTTCCCCAAATCTATTTTTTGGAATCTTGTAATTTTAAGCCTATCTCATGATTTTCGAATGACTCATAACTTTTTTATTTTAGAAGTTCAGAGTACTGTAATGGAATGCAGAAAGCTGGTTACAGAGTGTTGACTCCTTTTGTCTTCAGTGGCTGACTTACATAATAGAAGACAGATGAAAACATACTCTGGTCAACATTTTCAGAGCTATTTTGGGGTCAGACTTGTGAATAGAGATAGCTGAAAACATCTTGTAGTTACTTTTTGGTAACTGGGTTTTAATTACTTGTTTGTAAAAAGTATCCTGTTGTTTCACCAAAAATATCTTTCATCTGAATGCTGAGAACATGAACACCCAAAAGGTTTTGGTTTTTAGATTTTTGTCTAAAGAATATCCAAGCAAAAAGTCTAAAAGTGAATGGCTAATTTATTTAATGTGGACTATTCAGTGATGGGTTTTCTGTAGCTGCTACAGAGGTGTTATATATCATCAACAAGAGATGAAGTAATCATCTAAAAAATGTTTCTACTTCATAAAAAAACCATATATTCCCTAAATTCTCCCTAAATTTTTCTTGAGTTTCGTGTATTCTGGAAACAGTGCTATTACCTGCAAATTACATCGGATCTGAAAATGTTTGCTGAATGTTAGTTACTACTAAAGAATTAGCTGTCCATGGATTATGCATGCTGCAGTGTCTGGCATTTTGTGTACCAACTTCAAAATGCCTAACCAAGGGTCACTACTAAAGTGAAAGTACAAAGTCTGTCACAGATACACATGCTAATGGCTGAGCATATGGAAATGCAAAATATACATTTGACCGAATCACCTGGATAGGATATGAGTATCTGTGAATATGCAAACTCCAAGAGACTCAGGCAGGGAGGAATCAAGCCATCACACAGATGTTCATAGTACATTCATATGTTTTTGTTCAGTATTTGATCAGCTCTATGGTAAACTTGTTCATGATCAAATTTAGAGGTATCAGTCTGCTTTAGATGTTTCACCACATCAGTTTATCCTTAGCACTCAGAAATCCCTTGGAATAGGCTGATTGCTTCTCTTCCAACACACAAAAATCACTTGGAATAGGCTGATTGCTTCTCTTTCAACACACAAATCTACAGCATGGAGTAGCTATACCAAAAGTGTATGGGAGGGACATGCTGACAACCTGACTTTTCAAGGTCAAAGCCAGTATATTGCTGTAGACCTCTGAGCCTGAAGGAAGCTTTAGTACAGAAGACAAGGAAAGCCTAGGAGCTCACAGTTATGTTATGTTGCATGATCTATGGTGGCCATTTGTTGGTAAGGTGTGTCTAGGGTTAATTTGCTTTTATATTTTGAATAACCCAGATAGAGTAAAACAAGAAAATATTACATACACACAGGACAAGTTAGGTGAATGCAGGGACTTCTTACTGTGTACGATTTTAGTAGTTATAATGAAATGAGACTGAGGGTGTTTGATAACTTGGCACTGTTTTGGCTTTCGGCTTGCTTAAGCTGTAGTTCACTACCGTATCCTGGAAGTACAAATTAGACACAACTTGCACAACCGTGCTTGGCCAGGGTTGAGTAAAGCTTATGGTGTTGCTAGACTGAACCAAGGCAAGGCAGCATCTCAGATTTGGGGATGTAACCCTCAAGAGATGTAGAGACAAGAGTAATTCAATCACCTTGCTACATGCAGGACAAAGGAGGCCATGCGCCATCTCATGCAGCTTGTAGCATTTACCTTATAATTGAAACCAGAGCAGCCAGAGGAGGTTATTTAGCATCTGCAAAGAATCTTAGTAGATGCTTAATGAATTAAGGTAGCTTATGATTTTCAGAAAGCTGAGTATTATCACTTTAGTTGACAGCCTATCCCAAGACAGATAATTATGTTGCTCTTGACCTTCTTCTCCTTTTTTCTTCCATTTATCCTGCTCATAGCTGCTTTTTATTCTTTCCCCTTTTTTACCTCTCTTTCTTTTTCCTTTGCTACCCTGAGGCAGGTAGAATGAGAATCATTGCGGAAATTAGTCATGCATTGCTTGTTTCATCCTTCCCTAGTGTGTCTTAGTGTCTTCATCCTTCTGCTTGAATTCTGCTGGTTAAATCATCCTTTGTTGGATAAAGCCCTTATCTCCAGTAAAGCTTTGTCTGCTGAAAAGCTTCTCCATGATGACCATTAGTCTAGTATTTCAGTCCCTTGTAAACAAAGTTTAAGACTCACACAAGCTTTTTAGAAATTAAGAAAATTAATAAAATTGGTAAAAAAGCTGGTGGCCAGTAAAATCTCAGTTTCCTGACTTCAGTCCTATGTCATGACTAACACTTTTTTTTTTCTCCAATTCAATATTTTTTTTCTGTAAAAATGGCTGATTTCATGTTGATTTTTATGAGAAAATGTAGGCTACACAGGAAACATTAGCATCAAAACAATACTGATTTTTTTTTTTAATCACATCAGTAGCAAGACAGAAGAGGACATCTTGATGTCTCCTCTTGGAACATACTTGTTATTCTCAGATAACTGGAGTAATTTCAGTAATCAGTTGTCATCCTACTAGGTGTTATTTAGCTGTTCTGTCTCAGTATTCAGATACTGTAGTGTATGAGTGGCGTCTAGTCACATGATACTGCTTTTGATCCATTTTTGGACAATATAAACTTTTTAAAGAGCAGAATATTAATTACTGGAATAATTGTCTTGTTCATGTTCAAACATTTTCTTTCAAACATAGTTTGTGTATAAAAACAGTTCTGAAAGGAATGCAAAGCTTCATGCTTAAACAGAAGGGATTTTCAAGTCCCAACATTTTATAGTTACTTAATCTTTAGCAGTTATTAAAGAAAATACATGTAAAGCAAGAAAAGACCAAAAAAAATAAAGTGATGGTTATGTCATCAGTACCCTCCTTGAAATTGTGCATGTGCAGGTCCAGCACATTGTACTCCCAGCACTCATCCAGTTGACCTGCTGACAATGCGATGCTTCTCTTTTCCTGAGTTAACAACTATAGGCAAAAATACTCCAGTGAGATCCAGCTAACTGTAGATTTTAGTCATCTGGAAGTTAGGCATTTTGTCCAGCATCTTGTCTAGTCAGCTCTTTCTTTCGCTCTTTTGTAAGCCATCTCTGGTCTTTGGTATCTGGGGCAATGCAGAGCACATCAACATGAGTGGACAATTTTAAATATATTGGCCTAATCCTTCAACTCTGTGCAGATGTCTAGAAGGTCAAATATAGTCACATGCTAGCCCTGAGGAGCACTTCTTTTGTTGGACAGTTCCTTGGTCAAACCAAGAGCAAGATAAAAAGGTCACTGTTAATTGCATGATAAAAGATATTAAGAAACTGCATCTGTCAGCGTGAAAGCTAAAACAGTGCCTAATAGTGCTATTTTCATTTTTCAGCTGTTGAAAGAGCTAGTCTATCCCCCAATGGTACTGAAGAAAAGATTCCCACTGACATAGTCAAGAATTGGTCTGCGCCTGGAAGTAAATCCACCACGACAGTGTGAAGGCAGCTGAAGATGGAACTAATAACAGCTCTGGATGGCTATGCAGAAACAATAGAAAAGTGATAAAAGAGTAGTAAAAAAGAACTGCAGTTCTATCTCTGGATTACAGCACAATTTCTATATTGGGTAAATGTTGTAATTTTTATTTACAGGAATAAAAGTTTCCTCTTTCAGTAATTAGAACAACCAGACACCTATAAACCTGTATTTCTTTCTGTGAGTTACTTATCAAATTGACAAATACTGTCTGTCTAAATAATTTCATGATTTAGATGGGAATGACTAGACGTGTGTTAATCTGTGCGAGGATGAAGCTCATCTCGGTGTCCTCTGTTTCACATCTCGTGCTTGTTTCCATCTTTACCTTTCTGCAGGGAACTGCTTGTCCCCTCCACTCACACCTGGCATTCGCTGCCCAACTCCCCTACTTCCTTTCTTCCTGCTTGCAAACACTCCTGTCACCCAAAACACCCTGACTTAGCAGAGGGGACTTATTCTGTAGCTGCCTCTTCTCACAGCTTGCATACGTGCCAGTGGGGACTGCCAAGCCCAGGATCGCCCTTGCCTGCCAGGGAGGCAGACCCAGCTCTGAACTGGGATCAGGAGCCATCTCAAGGGGTCAGAGCATTCCATGGTACCAGCATATCATCTGACAACAGCCTTTGACATGTTTATATAGTTTGCTAATATTCTGATGTCACTTGTATCATGCTGAACCTATGTGGTATATACCAAGTATACATAAAGTTAAAGTGCATGTTCTCTGACATTTAAAGGACATTTTATCATGGCAGCAAGCACTGAAAGTCTAAAATGCTCATTGATGCAGAAGGCTGCCACTGATACAGCTTTTCCAAGATGGTTATAACAAACTAGTGTTGTTCAGTTTTTAGACCTGCTTTACTGTTTGAAAGGGTGAGGATAAGAACCAAATGTTTAACCCAGTAGCTTTCTAGTAGATGTAAGCTGGAACCATTCCAGTCCACTTTAACCCCTGGACACAATGTTTACTCACTAGATGGTCGAATGCCAGCTGTTACAACATGCACAGCTCTGTTCCAGCACACAGCACAAGTAGGTGTATTTATACAAGCTTGGGGGATTACTTACAGACAAATAACACATATAAGATTATGCTAATAGACAGCTACACTATGGAAAGCAGAGCAAGGGAAAGGATCCACGTTCAAAAGAAGTCTAGAGTTTGCAAAATAAAATCTGCAAACGAATTTCTGATCTACTCATGGAGAAAATCATCGTGAGTACCACACAGCAGGGCTTCTTTTCCAACGTGTGGCACTTTTGCCCTGCAGTGCTGTTTGAGGTGATCATGAGCCACACAAAGTGCAGAACTGAAATTTGGTTTACTCTCATTTTCCTTGAAATGCTAAGTCACATTTCTACTTTTAACCCTGTATGATTTCAAGCGCAAAAACAAAATGTTAACAGGCATTTTTTGCTCAATTTCTGTGCTTGGTTCTCTCTCAGACAAAGTCTAGCGTTGGTCCTTTTTCCATTTCTCTCTACCCATATCTACACAGCCAACCATCTCTCATTCAGCCTGACCTCCTTGCTCACAGACAAGTCTGCTGGGATGCCAGCCTCCTTTGCTGGTAACCCTAATCTCAGTCTCCTCCTTTCCAACACGATGTACCTGATCACATAGCTGTCTAAAGCTAGTCTGTAACCAGACAGTTTTCCTGCTACTTGAGTGCTGGTAGGCTCATCAGACTGCTCTGATTTATGGATGTGTGTAATTAATTTACATCAATAGGTTCTCCTAAGCCTTTCAAGAAGCCGCATTCATCAAGTCCTTCAAAAGTTTTGGCTTCTGACTAATCTCAGAACTATGTAATCTTTATTCCTGTGCCTGATTTAGTTATTGAAATCCCAGTTTATGGCATTTTCCTGTTAAATATGTAGTTTCCCAAAGGCTAGTTGAAATAGCTAAGCATTTGGAATGAAAGAAATGTCAAACTTTTGGCAAACATTTGGTATCCACTTTATAGTGGTAGAAATTACTCTGGGTCATTACTGTTGTTGGAAGTAGTCTTTCCAGGCTGAAGAGACATTTTTTTACTAACGGGATGTAATCAGAAAACAACATTGTCTTCATTTGTACCATGACTTAATTTGCAAAATGTTCCTGATGACATTCACTACCTATAGGCCCATTTGGGGCAATGGGAAGCATTGCCTAATACCCAGAGCATAGGATGAAGAAGTTTTAGGACACTCTTCTCATTGTCACACATATCACGACTCTTTCTGTGAGCATTTCAGGCACATTGTCTTTGACTAGCTTCTTCTCTGATGAAATAAGGTCATGAATAGATGTCTTGTATTTCACAATTGAGTTGAAAGTGTTTGCATTTATAAAGCGTTTTGAACATGAAATGTACCAAGTAAGCAAAAATACAGCCAGTCCCACTATATTTGTTAAGTCCAAAAATGTGTTTTTCTGTGATTTCACACCTATGTTTATGGGTGAACTGTTACGTGGGGGAATAGTTAACCCTACAAGCAAACAGCAATGTTTTCAGTAATGGCAACAGGAAAACAGGAGTATAAAAACCATTTAACACCTGTAGGAAGAGAGAATTGAGCTAACATTGTCCATCTAGACAGCAAAGGTCAGATGCTGCCTTGCCATACACTCCTGTCCCTTTTGCCTGGATGACACAGAGTAGAAATTTAGGTTGATTTTTGCCCTTTCTGGTGAGATCCCTATAAACATTTTGATGATCAGCTCAGAAACAGCAGGCTGCAGCTTCCCCCTCAGCTCCTGGGCAGTGGGGAGAGCCTGTCAGAAGTACAGTCACGCTGGTAACGTTTCCAAGGGCAATCATCACAGGGAAGGAATTGTCCATGAGAAATCCTGGATGTTAACAGTGAAACACATGGTCCCTCGGTTTGGGACCCAGTGTCATGGAGAGACAGAAACGTGCATTGCCTGAAAAAGGGAAGACAATGCCATCTGACCCCAGCACCAGCAATCGTCTGCAGTCTTCTTTCTGATTTTCACTGTGGCCAACTTTTAATGTCCAGGCTTAGATCAGAAGGAGGTTTAAGGCTTCCTGTGATCTCACCCTCTCCAGATCCTTGCTAAAACATTTGCAGCCGAAGGTGGGGTAAGAGTAGGAGCAGTTCCTGCTGGGAAAGCTGATAGGTGGATGTTAGCGCAGTGTTTCTAGGGTCACGGTTACCTGGGTCCAGCTCAGCTTGGAGTAGTGGCAGGCAGTGGCAGGATGGGTGAGAGGGAGCAAGCCCTACTTGTTCTAATTGAACTGGTTTGCCCCCATCCTAGCATTCCAGAAATGCTCATATAGAAGCAAGGGGGTGGGCATATTCACAGGGATGAGTTCATTTTGCACTTAGAGCGAAGATTCGGTTTCTTCATTAGGCCACCAGATTTTCCATCTTCCTCTTCAATATAGAATGGATTCTTTGAGAATTTCTATTCATAGAGAGGTTAAAGCCAATTGATACCATGTCCTTTTAAGAAGCATAGTATTGCTGTTTGCATATCATCCTACAGAGGTTTGCACTCCTTGTGACATGGTCAGGTTAGGTTATCTTTTAGTTTTCTGACAGACTGTTTTTTCAAGGCACATGTTAAATTTGCAGGCCAAACAGTGCCTGTATTATTATTCCCAATGCCTTGGTAAGTACTGTGCAATATTTAGAGGCATTGACTAGCCCCATAAGTGAGGGCAGGGGGCTTGAGGATCCTGCTTTGAGAGGGTCAGCAGGCAACAAGCATCTCTATGTGTGTCAGGTTCAAACATTTTTTTCCCCCATCTTCCCTTCCAGTAGCATTTGTTTATCTCAAGAGAATGTGTGAGAGGTGTCTTGGAGACCAGCTGATTTCAGAAGCTTCTGAGTGAAATGGAGGCATTTCCCATGGTCTAAGTTCTGCACTGACAGGATTCAAACCCCTGTGGCAGATGGGATGAAATCAACATCTTTGCTCCAAACGGAAGCTTCCATGTTCACAAAAGCATCTTCCTCAGAGATTCAGAATAAATCATTCAGCTTAGAGTTTAAAATTAGTTGTAGATTAGGTCCTTTAAGAAATTTAGCATTCAGTATCACAAAGAAAGAATTTTACAGGTTCTCCAAACTTGCCAGAGTGTTAAAATCCATTGAAATATTTCCCATAAGCTTGTGTGACTTTGTAATCAAGATGGTTGAGGGCCCCATAGTTCTCCCACTGCACACCTAGCTCTTCAATACCCAAGTAAGAGAAAATGTCACTGCTGATTTTTCTGGTCCTAAGGATGGAAACTAACTACTGTGCTAAGTCAGACACTAACATAGGCTTCACTGACTAAATAATTTTAAAAAGTTATCTTCCACAACTACATATTGAAAAATGAAACATACTGAGAGGCAAATGGTAAATACTCCGTTTTGGTGGCATTTTGTTGAACCAATGCTAGCTTAGCATGCAAGTCCAGCTCTAAGAGTGTGAAAAAAAAAGTCTTTCTGCAGTGCATAGGTAAACCAATCTGCTACCCACATGCTCTGCTAATACTGGCAGCTGGCCAGGGAGCAGATCTCAATTAAACAGATTAGGTTAAAGAAAGCATAAGTGCAGAATTCAGGCAAATTACCAAAAATTGCCCTCATTCAAACATACCTCTCATTTGAAATCTAGGTATAAACTGCACTGAAATGTCAAAAGTATGTTTGAAAGACCTTGGCAAGCTTGCACAGGATTTGATACATGTCAAGAGGCAGCACAATGTGAAGCCACTTCACTTGAACACAGGCTGGATGTGTTTGAAATTCATCACATTGAAGCCAGCACTTGCTTTGCAGGCCTCGTTAGAATAACCAAATGATACAATGGCTTCTTTCTAAATAAACAAATGGGGCTCATAGGGTGCTAAGATTTTTTTTCAAATACTCGGGCTCAGATCTGATCCGCTGCCTCTGAGCCCAGACAGACTGCCCTCTATACTGGCTGGCAGGAAGGAGATTTTATCTCTTGTGTGCTTAGGCCCCCATAATTGCATCCCACTCCTGACTCCTTCAAAATAGAGAGTGTATCCTCCCCACAGTTTGCAGAACACATGCAGAGGAAATAGCAGGGCTGCAAGCTAACTGGCACAAAAATTCTAACCAGATGATGGAAAAAATGTTTGTCAAACTGAGAGCACTTGAGAGATTTTCCTCTTCCAAGAGGACTGTATATAATCCAGTAAATAACCTCCCCTGGAATCGATTGACCCTATCTTAAGAAAGCTGTTACTTGTTATTCCAGTGCCATTTTTCCAAGCACTGTTTTAGTGTACACAGAAAGATTCCAGGGTATAATATTCCCCCTTTATTGGCAGGCATATAAAGTATGTCTGAAAAAAAGAGGGACGAAAAGCCCCAAAAGCAATAAATGACACTTTGGAGGGGGGAAAAAAGCTCATAAAACAGCATTATTTTCCCAACTTTGTTAAATATAAAAGGTGATTAAAATACTTCCAGAAACTTAATGCTTGTTTTGTTGAGATTTTCCTTGAAATGGTGATGTTTTTTCCCCCACTTGTCCTTGCAGCCCTGGAGCATTTACTTCAGATCCTTCAGAAGTAGCCTGCATCAGTCAGTAACGGAACAAGTTATGTTCGGGCCAGATTTTCAGGTGAAGGACCAGTGAGTAATTAGGAACTAGGAACAGCTCATCGTGTTAGTGTTTTCCCGTCTCCAGAGGCTTTCCTGCCTCATTCACACACTCACTTTCAAAAATAGCACTTATTTACCAACAGTAATTCATCAAATACCTCTGACAAGACCAAGTAAAATGATTTTCTCAGTTGCTGAGACAAAATTATGGAGCCAAACCTGCAGACTGTATAAATAAATCTGCCTCTTTTTAAGTCCAGGGACTAGCTCTAACGTTCACCAACTGAGAACTGGGCCCCCATCTAAAGTTCAAAGTACATGTGAATGGAGTATGCTGTGAAATAACACAGTTGGGATAAAGCCTTACTGTGAAATCTGTGCTCAGGCTGTTGCCAAAGAAGCCCAAGATGCCTTACCTGCAGTGAGTCGCTGTCTTCGTTCATGCCGATCTTTGGTGTTATTGCCACCTGCACCTTGTCCTGCCTGTGTCCTTGGTATCCTTGCTGTAACAGTTTTTGAAAGGATATTTAATGGACAATTCTGCCCTTTCTACCTGGATTCACTTCAAGGATAGGCAAGAATTCTGTGAAGCAGAGTAACTTCAGTTAGAGAAAAGATAGAAAGAGGTGGGGAAAAGATTGGTGCTCCTTTAAAAAAGTCAGAGAAGGGATTTCTGTGGAGGGATCCTGAGTGGTCACCTAGTCTGTACCTTGCCTGAAGGCAGGGTCAGCAATACTCGCTGTTACTGCAGCCAGATGCTTGTTCAACCTGTTTTTAAACCCCTGCAATAATGGTAATCCCACAACCCTTGGTACAGTGCTTTATAGCCTTACTGGTAGAAAGCATTTCCTCCAAACCACTTAAGACACCCTTGGTGTAACTTAAGCCCAGTGGACATGGAAAAAAAATGTATTCCCTTCCTGGTTATAGTTTTCTTTTACATATTTTAAGAATACATTAACTAGTGTAGCCACCTCTTCTTTAGAGTTAACACTCCCACTTGCTTCAGTCTTCCTTTGCAGCTAGTGTTTTCTAGACTTCTGATCGTTGTCCCTCAGACTCTCTCTTAGTAATCTTCACCATGCCTGGATTGCAAAATCCTCTCTTCAGAGCTTGATGGCTGTGCTGACTCACGTTCACTATAACCCTTAGCTTTTTTCTGCTCTACTGCTGTTTGGCCAGTCCTCTCCCATCCTGTCTTTGCACAGCTGCTTCCTCCTATCTCAGAAGATAATGGAGCTGCATTTACCCTTATTAAAATATGTCTTCATATTTCCTGTTCTTCATTGCAGTGATCAAACTTGCTGACCTGTGGACTGAGAAGATGCCAAAGAGCACGGTATGGGAGTTTCCCCTCTGCATTACTTCCCTGCCCACCTTGCAGTGCCTTCAGACCTTGTGCTCCTCCTCCTTCATGTTCCTGCAAAAAAACATAGTCATTTTCTGTTAGCCTAAGCTGTTGTAAGGGTTTCACATCAGTCTCACGTTACCTCTCTTGTGACATCTTCATTACAAACCTAGCAGGCTTAGTAACTAGTTTTACAGCTTACTTTTATTTTGAGCCCTGGGGAATGATTCTGCACTAACAACAGGCAACCTTACGTCCTATTTTTGTCTGACTGCAAAGTTTCCACTGAGATCAACAATCTCTCTCTTATTAAAAAACGTTTTGTTTTTAAATTAAGATGGTTCAGGTAACCAATTCTGAGAATTGACTACTAGTTCTTTTTTAATCCGGGAGGACACCTTTTTCTGAACTCCAAAGGTGTCTCAGCAGTCCTAGCCTATGGCTTATACAAAAAAGAAAGGATAAAACTGCCCTCAGATATGTTTGTACTCTGATTAAACCAGAACTTTCCTTGGTGGATATAAGCACATGACTGTGAAACACTACAGGACAAAGACAGCGATATGAAAAAAGTGTTTGTTTCAATGTGTACATTTAAGTAGGCACCCTCATTTCTTCCATTTTTCAGAAAACTTACTTTGAAATTGTTTGGATTACAAAATTCAAACCAGGTCCATAGAAGAAGGAAATACTTGGTAGCTTAGTTAGTGGATTTATAATGAAACTTTATGCGCTTGGGTGCACTTCCACAGCCTATACTGAAGAAGAACTGGGTTTATCTGTGCAAGAAGGGAATTCAATGTTATATGTTGCCACAGTGTCTGACTTTTTAAAATTCTTTTACTGCCAAGCTTGTTTTCCTTATATTTTTCAGAAGTGAGCATGCTTTAATTGTACAAGCTGTGGACACAATGTAGTAACTATTTTACTGCACTTGTTTGGAATGATTTTATACTTCACAAACTTAACTTTTCGAGCATGAAAAGCTCTAGTTTTGGTTCTCTCACCACTTCACTGACAAAAGGGAGTTTTCCCATTGTTTTTAGATTTTCTTCATTTTTCTTCTGTAGTGTTGCTCTGTGCTTGATGGCGCTCTGTTAAAGCCTCAGTTTTTTCTTCTCTTGAGTTAACTAGCCAACTGCTTCTAGGAAAGAACAGATAATTGTTGTGAAAATTCGGGGACATTAGGCATGCTCTAACTTTCAGTGTACAGCCAAGTGGTTATTTGGCTTCTTGCCTTTGGACTGATTTTGTTTTAGTATTCTGCCAACTTTCATTTTATATTTACCAGGCAGTGGGAGAGTCACAGGCCAGTTTGAATAGGTGCAAAAGTTGGACCAAAGAGCATTCCATTACAAGTACCAGCATAGCTACAGTACACCCCTTGCCACCATAAATACCTACACCTGAGAGGGAAAAAACCTTACGCCATTTTGTAGGTGATGACCTGGAACACAGGACAAAGTAATAGTATCTCTGATATCATGCAGGGATTTACATAAGAAGGGAGGCATAACCCCCGTGTCTGTGGTGGCAATGCAGCATAATCTCCATTGGAGATGGGGCTGAATCATTGTATCTGCTTTCACTATCTAGCTGAGCCAAATACGTCCAATAGCGCACTTTAGTTTTCCAAAGTACCCAGTAGCAGCTGTTATAGATGCTAGGGAAACTCCTGTTTCCCAGCCTGTCGGGGACTGCAGTCTCTTGTTTGGAGCACCCAAAACTCCATCAGCGCTCCAAAGCTGTGCCCACGTTTGCTCAACCTTTCCCCCTTCTTATGGATTGCTTTCATTGCTTAAGGAGAATCTCTCTCCTGTTGTGGTATTTTTTCAATGGGCTTGTTGTAAAAAGCTTTTTTTTTTTAATCCCAGTATTCAATTTGCTGCAATTTTTTTCTCTGTTAGGCTTTGCATATTTTTAGTATATTTTAGTACGTTTTCAGCAGATACAGCCTTCAAACTACCTGGCTGCCTCAAGCGTTTCTGTAGATTTTCAAATGTTTTCCCCAAACATTTAAGTTTTATTCACATTCTTTTCTTCCATCTTATTTTTTTCTATTAATATTGAGTTCAGATATCATTGAAGGTCTTATCTGTGGATTTGTGGTACAATATAGTAAACACTATATTTGAAAGAAAATATTTTCACTATAGCATATCTTTTATCATCGTATTGTAAATATTTCTTGAGCATGTTTGCAGTATTCTTTCATATCACTCTTTTATCATTCGAGTTTTTGAAAATCATGCTACAAAACATTAACCCTCGGTTATCCTTGTCTGACGCTGAATTAATTGGTATTCTCCCATAATGCTGACTTATTTTTGCGCTTGAGTGGTATGTCTTAAAGTAAAAGATAGGTGCATGTGTTCATATTTGGTCCAAAGCAGTAAGGAAAATACTAAGAACTATTAGGGAAAGGATAGGCAATAAACCAGAAAATATCATTGTCACTGAACATAGGCCTGGTACACCTGTCTCTTAAGTACCACCTTCAGTGCTGGTTACCCCACTTTAAAAAAAAATTGCCCCATTTGCAAAGGAAAAGGAAAAGGCAAAATGGTTGATGGAAGTACAAGACAAATTCCATGAGGAAAGAGCAAAAATATACTTGGATGAAGGGGAGATATGACAGAGGTCTTTTAAAAATCACAAGTGACAGAGAGGTAGAAAATAACAAAATGCTACTCTTTAACTCTCAGTGTGAAAAAACTAAATGAAATTTTCAGGCAGGAGTTTTGAAATTAACTGAAGGAATTCCTCCCTCAGACAATTCATATTTAAACTGTTGAATTCGTTGCCACAAAGTGACATGGAAGCCAAAGGTTTTGGGTAGGTTCAGAGAGTGATCTGACAGTTACACGGAGGTTTCTGTCAGGTGTACTGAAAACCTCTAGCTTTGGGACTATAGTATACTTTCACTCATTTTTCTATTAAAATTTTCTTCTTATTGCTGGTGAGCAAACTTGTTTTAAGGGACTCAAGCCACCATTTTCTTGGCAACTTCCCAAGTGACATTATTCCACTGTGTAAAAAAACAAAAAAAACAAACAAAAAAACCAAAACCCCACTCAGTATGGGTGAAAAATTCCACTCTAGTATTACTACCATATTTTTACTATTTTTTTCCTTCCTTTTATAACGGGGTCATGACACCCTTCTTCATTTACAGCAGTTATGTACTTTGTGCGGTTCCTAACTTTGAAGGTATGTCATCACAAAGGCCAAATTTTGCTGTCAGTTCCACCAAGAGAAATCCAGGCAAATTCCATTGGCTTCAGTGCTGCTATTCCACGTTATACTGTGCAGCTGATTCAGCTACAAATATGTGAAGTTTTCTGGACTTAGATCCTTGCTTGAGTAATGGAAGGCTCAGAAAGAGGCTGGTGATTTTTCAGCAGCAGTAAAACACCCATTGTTTTTCCTCAGTATGGTAAACAAGTCCCTATAAGAAAAAAGAAGAATGTTTTTCTATAGCTTGATTTAGTTTTGCAATTAGGTGCGAGAAAAATGTAATAGAAAGCTAATATTTGCTTGGGGTTTGCTTTCTGTTTTGGCCAAAAGAACAAATTCCTCTAGCTAGTTATGAGACTTTTGATCTGTTTTCACATGCTTCTCACTGAGGAAAGCAGACACAAAAGCTAATTGTTATTCATCATTTGTGCTATGGGGGTATCCAAAGTACAACTAAGACTAGGTACCTAACGCAAGTACCATGTGTTAGGTACTGTAAAAAAAGCAGCAAGAAGTGTTTCCTTGCCCGAAAGGAATGAGAATGTATTTGCTTAAGTACTGTAGAAACCCTGAGTGTTACATTTCATTCCTCTGGCTTTTGGTCACATTTATAGCACCATTTATAACCCTTTCTGGCTTGGTCTATGTGACTTGATCCAAAGCTATGTTAAGACTACTCTCACCATGTGTATCAATGGATAGGAAGATGGCTTTGCAACCAAAGTGGCAAAGTGGGAAGCATTTTCTTTTTGTTTCTATGTATTTAATGAGTATGGATATGAGAAGAAATATGACAACAAGATGATTTAGGAACAGTAAAGGAAACATTCACCGTACTTCATGTTGATAGTATTATACTTGACATGCCCAGTGTTGCAGTGATGTCACTTTGTTTCCCAAGAAGTTACCATTCAGAAACAACGACCAACGTTGTGCAGAAACCGTGACAAGCTTAGAAAGTATTCTTTTTAATTTTTCTCTTTTTCTCACTCCAATATGAAGGCTCACTCGATTATAAATTCCACAGGTTTCTGCTGCTTTAACCTGGTTCCTTGATGTAGGGCAAGTCAGCATGCCTCTTTCTGATGAATAAGGTAATGTTTCCTTCCCTTACAGACTTGGAGACGGAGTTTTCTTTGTCAAACACGGTTAAATTATGGCACCATACTACCTTCAACCACTCAGTGAAACTGAACCTACTTGGGAGTGTGGCAAGGGCTAGACCATTCCTGGGGTACAGTGGCACCAATATCACTGATGCTGTCCTGTCTTTCTGCCTTTCACTCAGGAAGTTAATAGCACAATGATCAGGAGTTTTTGAAAATGTTCAGCAGCCTTTAATGTGGTAATTTTTTCAGAAAAGCACCACACATGAGGTATGTATTCAGCGGAGGAAACCTGCCCATGTCCTCCAGTGAGCTGCTGTAGCCTTCACATATCCACAAAGGCTGCCAGGTATCTCCCAAAATTATACAAATTGTTAACACTCATAACATTTGCCTTCTTGAGTTAAGAGTTCTGCTCATAACATCCCCACTGTCTATTCCCCAGCTTGCTGCAGCTCACTGCTGCTGTCTCTTTGCGTGTCCATCCTTTGCCTGATTCTCAGCCTCAGCATTGGCAGTTTTAGCAGCTTTATTACAACAGCCGTTACATTTGATATGCTTTTGCTAAAAACCTCAGCTGCCAGACTCTAGTGAGTCCATATAATCCCTGCTTTCACTTGTTAGGAAAAGAGCATTTGTATCCCTCATAGTTGCAGAGAAAACCGTGGAAATACAAAGCAAGGGAACCTGAAAAGCTCAGAAACCACAAGACAACTAAAAAGGGACTTGATTAAAAAAAAAAAAAACAAACAAACCAACAAACCAACTTATTACTTTTAAGACAATATCATGGCAATTTTTTTCCAGCCCTCCCTTATGGTTTTGGTGTGCAAAACACTTAGAGCTTTGAGCAGATGCTGAGTACAACTCTCTGTAATTATGCTAATCAAAAAAATCAGATCAGAATAAAAATCCCTCCGTCCCTTAGTGCACTGTACATTTTCTTCATCTGATGCAATCTGAGTGAGTGAGTAACATGGCAGAAAATACTGCCTAAACATAAACCATCCAGTTTCTAGCTGACCTTCTTTTCTAGAAGAGTGGAAGAAAATGGCTCTCTTACTTGCTGTTATTCACAAATTGCTGAATAGCCAGTTGAATTAAAAATTAGTTTTAAAGAGCCAGACAAAGATGTCTTGAGGATGAAAAAAGTGAGAAAATACATGCCAAGGGCCATAAGGTCAAGCAACCCTTGCATCCAAAATTAAACAATTTTTGATTAATTTTTCATCTGTTACTTTCACTTGTTTAAATAGTAATGCTACTGACATTAAAAGCCCTGACATAACAGCGTAATTTTTCAAGACAGGCTAACTTCAGAAGACTTCCTGGGAGATGATGAAAGGATGCAGCAAACTTACAAGGAGTCGGCCTCCGAATTCATCATTCAAATAAAATAATAATTGGCTCTGCAGATCTCTTTCAAGCATGAATTGCTGTGCCCAAGCACTGCACATTTATCCCAGATAGAGAGGTAGTGCTGCATGGGGCCCCTTCACGGCTCTGCAGGTCTTGCACAAGGTAATGAAAGGGCTCCCAGCAGCATCTGGTATCAGTTTCTCCTTTGCCGTGGCAAACTGCTGGTGTTATAATCAACTCTCCATGCCATTTGTTTTTTTCTTCCTTTGTAGTCCTTGCAAGAGGTTTCTCTCTCAGATTTTTGATTTAGTGTCGGGTTATTTCTTTGTAGTTTTGTGGTAATTTCTGACAAATAGCCAAGTGCTTTGAAGTTCACGCTTCAGAAAAGGCTTTTTGGGCTGGGGGAAACAGAGAGACCAAAGTTCTGTTGATTCCGGGTCAACCCAAAAGAAGAATGATATGGCATTAAATACCGGGGGATGCAAGATTTCACTGGAACCTGAGGCCTTATGTATCTGCTGTCTGGTCCATGAAGAAGAACACAATGTAAATTCCAGGTATCATCATTTTGTCAGTCAGGTCAAAGGCTTTGGCTCCTGTTTTCTGGCTTCCTCAAGAAAACAAAGTGGGTCAATGTTTTGAAAGCAGACTTATCTTATAACAGTGCACTTCTGGCTTTTTCAGAGGTCTCAAGATCCCATGGGTTCCCTTCACTTATGTATATGAACCTGTGAGTTCATCTGCAAATGAGGTCTGTGCCAATGTTTTGATGGAAGTTTCTCCTAGCTGGGCTGGACCCATGATCAATACATGTCTCTTTCACTCTCTGCTTCCTTTGATTTGGTGTTTTAGAGCAAAGGTGCTGACAGACACCACCACAGTACAGTATTCGTATAAACGCTGCCAAGAAAAGTTTGTTCTCAGAGCTGGAAGACCATGTGGGAATGGTGTACTGTGTTATTTACATTACCTTCCATTCAACCAGGAGAGGAACATCTTGTACACCTACTTGTAAACCATCTCAGATAGCATCAGTAACAGCCTTAATGATCTCTGAATTCCTTTTATAGCCAGTCGCTGTTTAGAAGATGTAATTGCCCTTGAACAGAGACTGGCAAGTTTGAAACATTGCATCTTCTGCTCAAGGAAATGCTACCAGGCCCTTTACCTTATGCTTGTCTTCCCTCTTCCTGCAATAAAGAAGGCAGGGAGAAAAAGCAAAAGCCTGTGGAGTCTTTTTCATAATAATATAACTACTGAGCACCTACAAGAATTGCCACACAGCAGGCTTCAATCAAATAAGAGGTGGTTTTTCAGACAATGCAGACTCAACCAGCAGAGAGTTATAAACATAGAGGACAGATGAATTGGTAGCCACTAAACAATCTCCAGTTCAGAAAGCTGCCCTCTCACTGAGTCTTGGAAGCCTTGATGCTATGGCAGAGGAAGGATCACCTTGTTGCCTTAAGTTTTGCTTTTTAGGAAACTGGGTGATAAGCTAGTGGGTCAGATGGAGCCTCCGTGTGACTCAACACAACTGTTCTGTTCTTTAACTCTTCTGCTTTTGCCAAAGCTGTAAAGCAAGACTGAATGTTTACATAATGCTTTGTATTGTTTCTGCATGAGGCTCCTGCTTTTTGTACTTTCACACTCTTTGTCTTGTGTACAAAGTTGAGTCATGATTTTTTTAAGTTGCCTGGGATGTTTCAGAGGGATAAATGCATTGAATCCCTTACAGTGCTTTCAAAACCTCCAAGTAAACGTTTAGGAGTTAAAAACAATTATAAATAACTTCTTGCAATCTACTTAGCAGCAGCTCCAGAGTTCAAGTTCATGCATGTCTAGGCCTAGTATTCAGACATAGTCTCTAAAATAAAAGTTTCCATTAACCATCATGTTAAGCCATTCATGCTGCAGGAAGACAAGGGTTGTTGCTTCTTGAGCGGACAGATGCTCCACCATAACTGAACTCTGAAGCAGCTGTTGTTAAAAATGGTTCAGTCCCCCTACTCCCAAAGCACTCAGAGCGTTCCTCAGAGGTTGTCTGCCCACCCTGTGCCACGCGCCAACCTGCAAACAGGCAAGAAGCCGTTCACCTCCATTTCAGCTGCTGGAGTACAAGCTAAATGTTAGCTCCTTCACCCGGGAAGGGCACTTGTCCTCCCAGCCTGGGGACTGTGGTCCTTGCTGTGGGATGGGAATGCAATAGCAGGAGTACAGAAATCTCTTCCCTTTTGGAGGTAGACGAAGTGGAGTCCCTTCACATGACGGCTCATGGCAGGAATTAATACACTGAAAGGAATGATATCTTTGCAGGACTTCTTTTTAATGGAATAATTTAATTTCCAGTGTTCACAGCTGCCTGGAACACAGTTATCCTTTGAGTTTGCCTGTAGGAACACTGAGGATTTATGTAGCTTACTCAGCAATAAGAAAAGAAAAGCATTGCTTTGATCTTGTTCTTGTTTTTTTATTTTACAGTAGGTGACAATATGCAAGACCATATATCCTACATTTAGCAAGGCAGTCACTTTTCTTGTGTTTATTTTCACAATGTATCTTCTTCCGTTTCAGTAGATGACCAAAATTGTTTTGTTTCCCTTTCTTGTACGATCAATTGACCAATGTAAAATCATGAAATGCCTTTTTAGAGAACAAAAGGTAGCCTGTTTCCCACTGATAAAATAGCTGTTTTAGCACCTGTAAATCTGTTTTGCATTTAGTGGAAAACTTTATTCCATGCTGATAACAGGATCAGAAAATGGGCTCTGACAGCATGTTGTGATTTTACAGTATCCAGGGGTAAAACTTGAGCTAATTATGAGCACATGGCTTTCAAGAGTCATACTTTTATATTTAACTCCATAAATCTTGCTAAGTGAAATCCAAACCTATGTCTACAGCATTTGCTGATCATTAGCTTATTAATTGTTTTTGCTTCTTTATTCATACAAGCTGGAAGTGTTTGGAGTTTTGTTTTTAAAGTAATGGCTGCAAAAAAATAGGAAGTACTTTCTTTCCCCCCTGTAACTTCACAGGAGGTGTTTCTGCTGAACCGCTGAAGCTAAAAAACCTGTTGGCCTCCTAAACAAAGGCCTCTGTAGAAGAGTTTTTCAGCACTGCAATTTAAATGGTGTCTAGTTTCAGCCCAGAATACCAAGGTCATAATTTTAGGCCATAGATGGCTCTTCCAGATGTCTTTGGTCAAGTTAATCACAGTTTGCCTGAAGGTTGCGCTTTCAGGTAATCCATCAAGGCATAATTGTAAATCAAAACCTTCTTCCAGCTCAATAAGTAGCATATTTTTAGTTTGTGTTAAGACTGACATTGGACAGGAACTTAAACTGGTTTAGAATATTAAGCAATATTACTGGTTACTCTCATTTGCCGCAAATACTTTTAGAAAAGTGTGTTTCGATAATTGCTATCAAGAAGTTCATTGTGGATGGTTTTTTTTTTTTTTAAAATCCTTTTTTAAACTCAGGTGGGAATTACTATATGGTCTTTTTAAGCTTTCAGCCAGCATTAATAATCAGTTTAAGCTACCCACTGCTTTACTCCACTCTAGACAGAGGTATCGTATCTTGGCCTGATGCTTCCATCAGAGTGGACCTCAGATACACAGTGTTCTGATTAACTGAGCGTGCAAGATTTGCGGTTGTGTATAGAAGGCCAAATCATGAATTGGGAGGTAAATATGTCTCTGAAAGGGATGGAGGAGTTGTCAGCATCCACAGACCATCCACCACCCTTGTTCATATTCAAGGAGGGTTACAAGGCAAAGGCGGGGCAGGGAAAAGCTGCGGAAACATAGAAAACCATAGAAATCATGAGATGCTAGAACAGAAATCTCCCGTGAGCCCTTCCATTGGATTGTCCTGTGAGAATACGCAGTCCCACCCTCAGTTGTTCCTGCTTTTGGGATCTGTTGTAATTTTGGTCTTTTGATGAGAGCAGACTTGACTTTGGGCCTGAAAAGTAAAAATCACTTTGTCTGCACCTGAAGTTAGCCAGCATGAAAATTAAAAGCATCAGACGTTCAAGACAGCAGAGCAATGCCCCTCCACAGTTTAAGTCAAGAGTAAGGAATACTGTATCTACTTGAAACTACGGGGACACATTTTAAGGAGATGGCTAGCAATTGCACAAACTGGAATTTGGTCAGGATGCTGAGACCAGCAGGCTTGTGACATGTGCCATGGGTGTCTTAGTGCCCAGCTATGTTGTGACCTTGGTTTTGTGCCTTGCCCCAAAAGGCAGCAGCAGTCTGTGGTGTGCCCCATTCTCACTTTCAGTAGAATATCTAGTGAGTGTGTTTAATTGATGGTGTGACTCTATAGATACTTATGTACCTACACTGAGCACCTTTAACAAATTAATGTAACAAGCATAGGGTGAGCTGCAACTCCAAGACTTCACATTCACTTTGAACTATATTCACAGTACGCACTGTCAACAGTTTCCCTGCCAAAGCCATAAACTATCTCAGTGGGATAGACTAAATACACCTCCTTACAGAGGACATGAATCTCCCCTTTGGATTTCTCAGCTATAATACGGAGGGACAGAGGCTTAGCTGGTGTAACTCAGCATAGCTCCAGGGCAGCCACGGAAGCACCCGATTCCTATTAGCTGGCCCTCAAGAGAAAGACCAGAGCTGAGGGTAGAAGACGAAAGATTAACCCTGTGAAAAGATTTTCTGAAACCTCTTGTGAATTAGATTTAATAACACCATAGCATCTAAGCTTCCATTCAATGCCAAAATTTTTCTGCTGGAGATTAAAGTGACAGTTTGAAAAAAAACAACAAGATACAGAAATGCAAACTTTGGATAAATGAAATTATTTGGTTTTAGACTAATTAATGCCATTGCTTGTTTAATCTCCAAATTCCATCACGTGCCGCAGGAGCACTGAGCTTTTATAGATTGGGCAGTGCAAAACACATTCTGTATCCAAGAAAATCTTGCCAAAATCCCTGGCAATGCATCTTTTCTTTTTCTTTTTTTTTCCCCTTCTAATCCTTGTTTTGCTCTTGGTGTTCATGGTAACAGTAACAGCTGTCGAACCTGGCTTCAGGCTGTCTGACTCCCTTGGGAGAATTTATGTGTTTTTCTACTTCCTTTCCTTATTAGGAGGCAGGAATCTGCGACACCTATTAGAACAAGTATGCATAAAGGGTAATGACTGTGCAATTTATTAGTGGTCTGTTCTCCTTCAAGCAAGCCATCAACCATAAGCACACAGTGTGTGCCAGGGATCACGGCTAAGTACAATCTTGTCGTGCAGCAGGTGGGTAGCAGCAGAGCTCCACTACAGGGAGAAGTGTGGCAGGGAAGGTCAAATGCTGGTCTACTTAAATAAACTTCTTAATTGAATATCAGTGAAGAGAAGACAGGAGAGATGGTGAGTTTCCCTTGTTTAATGTTTAGCTTGAAGCCCCAGGTGAGGAAGGCAAATATCAGAGAGCCAGATTCTGTAACTTTGTGCCAAAGTCATTAAATTCTACCAACAGGCACAGTGCCATTGGTGCTGCAGAGCCCCATGAGCACTTCTCAGAAGGTGATGTGCCTGCAGAAGGCTGTCCAGTAAGAGTAAGTGAAATAATGAGAACTCAGTGTGTTCTGATATGCAGTATAGTCATCCTGAGGTAGTTTAATCATATTGACTCTTGTTTAACTAAACTTTTCCAAAAATGAAAGGTAGGAGTCCTGGTCTAGAAACTAATCACAGATGACGATGACCAGCATTTTAAAAGAGTGGAGAAGTCAGCAGACTTCACCTCATTTTTGAAAATGAGGAACCTTGATTTATATTCCTTATGCTGGAGGACTTGAATGCAAGGGGTTGGCTCTGCCCAGGTTTGGGAGCATTCACATCTGGCCTTTATCCTGGGCCCATCTCTAATCTTGCAAGCCACATCTGGCCATTGCATAGAGGCACTGTTTTTCCCAATCCTGTGGCACATTGCAGTAGTTCAGTCTGAAGAAAATGAGAGTCCATGATGTGGCTTGGGTATTTGTAAGTGTACTGCAGTCCCTTGCACAAACAGATTATTTTATTGGATAATGCTCCGGCTGTGTCATCTAACAGAAATGTGGGAGGAGGAGGAAATAAAAAGCAGAGATCCACATCCATGTCTCCAACCGGAACAATCATCTGATAGCAATAAGAGCAAAAGCAATCAAATTCTGTAGCAAGATTCAGTCTAACCAGTCTCAGTCAGTTATTCCAATAAATGTCACACCCATTTTACATCACTGTAAAGAAGGAGGCAAAATAATTGGCCTGGATTGCTGACGTATAAACAAATGCAGGCTCAAACACATTGACTCCACCAGGTAACATACATCAGTAAGAACAGCAGGACACTGCTCATATTTTATTGGGTTAGAATATTCTACCAGAAAATCTGTACTAATTAATATAAAAATATTTTAATATGCCTTGAGTGTTTAATTATGTGTTTCATTAGTAGGCAGCTAGAAAAACTGGCACGCAAGTGACAAATTCTCAAGCTAAGCAGAAGATCTTCCTGCATTTCATGACATCTAGCTAGTTTGCTGCCATGCAGCAGCTGCCATGTACAGGCAAAATGAGAACAGTGATGACAATAACACATGAAAATTCGGATTCTTTATTTAGGTGTAGCTCTTTGGAAAATGCTGTAATGAAAATATATTAATGTAAAGCAGGAAAACAAGATTAAAAAAACCTGTTGAATTAAGACAAACACAGGGAATTGAGAAGGAAAGAGGGTTGTGGGAAAGCTAGTGCTGATGAAAACTGAGCACATACAGCACAGAATTTTGCCAGTTTTTGTAGATTGCTCATACAACTATAACACTCAGCAGCAGCTACATGATAGCTCTTTGTTCAGGCATTCTCACTGATTAAATCTTGATCTTCAATCTAACAGCTAAACCTGCAGGCAGCAGGGGTAATGTCATTGTTTGATCTATCTAATTAACAGTTTGGATGTCTCAATGCAGATAAAACAGCTAGATGCCATAGAGATGAATAAAAATGCATGCAATGCAGTAACAAGAATAACAGTTCTTTCTGGTAGATGTGTGGAAGGAAATGATGCCATCCCACTACGGCTTTGTCCATATGATGGCTGTATTATTGGATTATCTTCAGAGTACCCCAGAAAGGCGCTGCTAACTCTGCATTACCTCTGCACCAGCCCTTGCATGTCCATGCCCAGTGTCGCTTTTGGATAGGCTGTGTACTGTGGTATATGTGGGTCCAGGCACCACATCACTTACCTCAGGCAAAACCTATGTGTGTCCTGTCCTTCTCTTCCACCCTGTCTACATGGGGTGCCTTGCCATAAGGCAAAACCTAGCACAGGCGATGTACAGGTTGCCAGAATATCCCATTCTCTTATGTACCACTTCAGAGGTCACACTGTATGTGTTTTCTTTGCACTATGTCTATTACTGTTAAGTGTGATAATTATCAAAATGCCTCTGCATGCTTGAGGGGGTGAATGACAGAGGAAGGAAAAGAAGGGCAGTGAGTGATCTTCAGTTTTCACCAGTGCAAATGAGGACAAGTTGCAACCAAGCCTCTTTCTCTCTGTTAGAGGGCATTTTTCTTTCTCTGAGTGATTTTCCTGCACAGAAGCGGGTATTGCCTTAGCCGCTTAGGTGTATCCTGACAAAACTGCTGTAATCTGCAATCTCTTTGCAAGTATCTTACACCAATCTAGCCAGCACTGTCAATCAAGTTTCTTGAGCAAGTACTTCTTACCCAATTAATCCAGGCACATCAGCAGCAGTTCCGTCAGGTCCAAATATGGATAGCTGGTAATGAATGACAATAAAACTCTTCCATGTATTTAAAATATTTTTTTGGTAGCCCAGGAATACATGTTGTCCTTTCCCCTCTTTCAACCAAAAGTACAGAATCTAGATAGTGCCTGCCTTAACAATCATAGGAGGCATATATTTTTTCTTTTGTGCTTACCTTAGTTTATAGGTTCCAACCCAGATGGAAGGAAGACTATTCGGAAGATCTTTCAGTCTTAAGGTTACCATATTGTTGCCTTTCATCTGTTTTGCTGAAGGATCTAAATGATAAGAATGATAGCTTAATTCAAAGAGTATAAGAGAGGAAGAGTTTCAAGGATGCTGCTGGTAGCTAAGGTTTCATTTCAGGAATTACATTAATTTAATGCTCATAAAAGACACCATAATGACAGCCCTCAAGACAAAGTCTCTCTCTATTTGCAGAACAGGCTCAGCTCTTGTCATGTTTTGGCGCCACTACATGTTTTATTTGCTTACCGAGGTACACCTTGTAGGCAGCAGCTGTGCTTGAGGATGTTTTGTGTGAATCATAGAATCATTTAGGTTGGAAAAGACCTTTAAGTTCACTAAGTTCAACCGCAAACCTAATACTGCCAAGTCCACCACTGAACCATGTCCCTAAGTGCCACATCCACATGTGTTTTAAACACCTTCAGGGATGGTGACTCAACCACTTCCCTGGGCAGCCTGTTCCAGTGCTTGACAACCCTTTCAGTGAAGAAATTTTTCCTAATACCCAATCTAAACCTCCCCTGGCACAACGTGAGGCCATTTCCTCTAGTCCTGTCACTAGTCACTTGGGAGAAGGGACCAGCACCCACCTTGCTACAACCTCCTTTCAGGTAGTTGTAGAGAGCGATAAGGTCTCCCTTGAGCGTCCTCTTCTGCAGGCTAAACAACCCCAATTTCCTCAGCTGCTCCTCATAAGACTTGTGCTCCAGACCCTTCACTAGCCGCATTGCTCTTCACTGGACATGCTCCAGTACCTCAATGTCTTTCTTGCAGGGAGGGGCCCAAAACTATTTGAGGTGCGGCCTCACCAGTGCCAAGTACAGGGAGATGATCACTTCCCTACTCCTGCTGGCCACACTATTTCCCTCTTGTCGCACTATAAACCCTCTTGTCAAGAGCCTGACTTTATCCTTATATGCACAGGATCTGAAAAGAGAACTCACGCAGCTTGCACTGAGCTTTACCATCGGGACTGTAGCTTCTCCCTGGTCAGGTAGAGGAATTAAGCAAAATCCCCCAGGGGAGAAGCAGCTGGTGACTCTGTACCACTTGGGGGGGATGGCACTGGAGTCCCATGGGGGACAACAGCTGCCCTGCCAGGGACAGCCGGGAGATCCTAATGCTGGTTTTGTGCCTCTCTGTCTGCTGTGTGCTGGCGGGACTGAGCTCTGATAGACACACACTAGTACAGACCAAGACAAGCAATCTGTAGCTTCTTGGCCACCAAACTGTCCAGATGGTGATAATTTTTGATTGCTTCTGGTTTTGACTGGATCTGAAGTGGTGATATGGAGGTGTAAAGGTTTGTATCCCATTACCAGATCCCTTAGCCATTCAGTGTGTCAAGTGAGCTCTCAACTTACCAAGTAAGATCATCTTTAAAAATGCATTTGGTATCTGTCTCCTAACAAATTCTGTATACACACAATATATACAACAGTAAAATACATGTTTATATAAAATATTACATTTTGCATTGATATTTATATTCAAGCAAGCACAATTTTAAATATAAAGACTACACGTGTAATGTATGTGTATAGTACAGTGACAAGATTTACATAAACATTATACTACTAGGATAAATGTACAGATGTTCTCAGTGTACGTAAGACATTCTAAGATTAGCAGTTAACAGTATCATTGCTATTGGGCTTAGCTGGTAAAAGGTATGAGCATGTGACTTAATAACGCTCCACAGTCCCAGTCTGTGACAGTGGGAAATCAAAAAAAAAAGGGAATAAGTCAACTTCGCTCTCAGCCTGTGAAAAATCCAAGCATTGATATGGGACCATGACACATACTGACTTCAAATACCTTTATGATTCAGTTTTGCCCTCAGATGAACATGCATTTCTTGCACTTCTTCTCTGGTAGTTCCAACTTTTCAAAGGACATCCAAAATAATCGGGGTTGCTCTCCCTGCCCGACCTCCTCTGCATATACGCATGAGCTGGGTGGTTATGCAGGATGTGAGCAGAAAATGTGGGAACCTCGCTGGCGAGCTGTGAGCATAAAGTAAAATGCAGAAGATCAGAATCAATTGCCATTTTGGAAATTTTGGCTGCCAGTTTTGTAAGTACTAAAATCCCAACCAACCTGTTCAGCTAAGCTTCTCAGCCGTATTGGATTGTTCTCTAAATTTCAGCCCAGTTCCTGTCCAGCTTTGTCCAAACAATCACTTCAATTGATTTTTATAAAACTTATGTCAAAGCAAAACATTCCTAGTTCAAATACTTCCCACAGACTGCATGCTCCTACCAGACACTGCAGGCCCTTCATATCCCAGGCACCAGAGGATGGACCTCTGTGTCTCTAAATCCCCTCACCTATTTGCAGTCTGCCTTCTGGAGCTCTGCATGCTAGGAGAGCTTGCTAGGAGTCCTTTTCCTTGCTTTTTTCAGTGCAGAAAGCTGCAGTTCCACTGAAAAGCAGGGGAAGCAAAGAGAGTGGGCCAGGGTTTATGTCTAAATGCAAATGTGTAAAGGTGCACCGGGCAAAGATGGCCCAAAACACAGAGAAGCTGTGACCCCCCCATGAACTCAAGAGAAGCTGTCTGCCCTTCTTTCCCCTTGTGACTAAATACAATTACAATACTTATACCCTCTTAACATTTTTTTTCCAGAACAATTACTTCTTCCTATAATTAAAATCCCTGTGGTCACTTGACAGCTCTTACATTAGCCAGAGAGATGTTTATGCACTGCCTCAAGTATTAACAAGACAGACCTGCAAGCCAAAGCACACCGTGATTTAAAAGGGTACCTAATTTTTGTGTTTACATGTATCTTTTCATATGCAGTGAAAATGCAGGTATTAGAAGGAGACTGATATCCTTGTTATCAGCCTTTTGAAAATCATGCTTAATATTTACTTTGATAAAATTGGCAGGTGATGATTAAGAAAGGTAGCTTCATGAGCACTCTTGGCTCCAACTTCTGCTTTTTAGTGACAGTGTATGTGGGATGGAGAGGATCAAAAGCCACAGAAAGCAACTATATAAACAATTCAGGTGGTAAATGGCTTCATTACACAGCAGAATATTTTAAAACTGTTGATAATATTTAATTAAGCAGACGTGGCCTTATTTCATCAAGCAGACATGACTAATACCAAAGTCTTTTTATAGCATACATTTAATTTAGACACCCTCCCCCAGTGATTGAAGTAATGTAGGGTCTGGTTCTCATTTATGCCTAGTCTCTATATGAATACTAACTTTCTAGCCATAAACAGCCAGTGGGCTTATTGCAGGCATCAGAGGGCATGTGATCCTTTTGGAGGGATTTGAAATCTATAAATAAAACAGCATTAGAGAGTCTGTACGTCTGCTCTGCAACAAAGGACAAGGAAACAGAAAAATGCTGGCTCTTTCTCTTTATTGCCTTTTAAGAAATAACAGCAAAATGTGCAACCCAGTGCACCACACAAGACATCTCTAACAAAACACGTTTGATATTCAGAGCTGAAGGAATATTTTCTCCTCAAAGTGGCAATGACAGCTAAGCATTTCTTCAGAGCACTTCAGGCTGTTTTAAAAACAAAAAGGGTGTTTCAGTTCTTCAAAACAAAATACTTTGCCTTTTTTAACAAAAATGTAAACTCTTCTCATGAAAATTTCTATTTAGCATCATTTTCTGGCCACAGACATTGCAGGAGATGCTGCTGCATTGTCCATTCCCATACTGAAAAGTTAAAAAAACGTTTATTACATCAAAATACTTTTCTGGAATTATAAGTTTTAAAACAGCCTTTGCTTTAAAAACTAAAACTTCTTGTATTATTAGTAATGCAATAACTTTTAGAAAATATTTGGCAGCTGCTCGTGAAAAGTCACTTTTTCCGAAGTTTTTCTCCTAAATACTTTAATACACATAGGACGCAGTCTAATTACTTTCAGCATTTACACATTAGAATGGAATGACTCTGAAGAAGCTGTCTATTGCCTTGTGTAAAGAATATAATATTAAAACTCTTAAAGAGTTACTGCCACATTTAACCCTTTAATAAATTTCTTAAATGTTATTTTTGAAGTTTTAAATGCTTGCGAAGCAGATCCTGAAGAAACCCAAAGCACTGACTGAAGTTAGAGTTGTATAATTAGACAATTAGCAACTTTATTTGGGCAAAGTGAGATCAGCTTCCAGTTCAATCCATTTCAATACTTTCCCAGTGTGCACTGTAGGGCCCTGAGCTGATTTCATCTCCCTGTATTTTCCCTCTCTGCTGCTCAGCCCCTGCACTGGAGTATCGAAGAGGGTCTAGGGAAACCCAGGGGAAGGCAAACTGACAGGCGCTCTGAGAAAAGCAAATTAGGATGCTTTTGGTGCTGTGCTGAAGAAAAGGGTCTGCAGTTAACCTTAAAAACATTAGCAAGCTTTTGCATCTGTTTTTACCGAAGATTAGCAGTAAGACTTAAAGGCTGCATGGACTCTAGTGTGGGCTGATAAGCCTCAGAAATATCTTCCTGCTTTTTCTCCTAAAGTCTGAAGACACATTTCTGCAGCGTTATTCCTGTGGAGCTGAGATAAGCTGGAACGCCAGAGCAAGTCTGGTGTATTTATCAGTCAGTGAAAACCTCGGCTCAAATGAAACACTAGTTCAGAAGCTCATCAATCACTTTTTTTAGTTTCCAAGAGATAAGCCAGGCAATGTTTATTAAGAGCAGTTACTGCACCACTCAAATGTAGTTAAAGAGACATACTGTTCATAATCACCCACTGTGTTATGTGTCGTGTTATGAATAGACTACTTTTATATAGATGTTCTGGGGTTGTGGTCTACCTATATATTGTTCCCGAAGCTGAAGACAGCTCTGAATTAAGCTAAAGGCTTGCATTTATACCCATTTATCAGATTAATGATCAGCCATGTTAGTATCCCAAAGTGCTCATTGCATCAATCTTGCAGGGGCCCTTATTCTCCCTTGCCTCCCTTACCTGTGGGAAGATAGGAAAGGCTTGGGATTTATTGTGATCCTATCCGGCAAGTTTACTGCTGGTCAGTACTGGGGTTCACACTCATCTGAGCATGGCTGGAGGATAAGATTTACCTCCCCAGAGGAGCCACTGCCTCCAGGGCTGGGGAGTCCTGAGGAACCCCAGCATTTCAGTCCCACTCCATCAACTGGGCTCTAAAATGGTGGGGCAGGGGGGTTAGCTTTTTTTTCTGATTTTTTAATCACATGGTGAAATCCCTCAGTAGGATTTAAATGCTCACTTAGATCATGCAAAATGGCCCGAATGATCCAGCAGGAAAGTTTTCATTTCCTTTGATGACTGACAGGTCCTTTCTGGTTTGGGGGGCTGCCTATAATACAGTGCAGTAAGGTGTACCCTTACTGCCACATCATGCTCTCCAGAAAGTTTATTCCCAGTAGGAAGCATCCTCTCGAAGGTACCTATATGGAAAAAGTGTAATTTCTTTTGCTCTGTTTGCCTCTGTGTGTATCTTTTACCTGTTGATCCATTAGCTCAGTTCTGCATTTGAGTTCTTTATTGACCCTTCAAGTGCCAAAGTGTTCAGTGAAACAACAAATCCAGCTGCATCTAAAAATCTAAATCCAACAGGATTTACCAGATTGCAAATATCTTTTCCAGTCTTACTTTTTCAGTTCGTCAGCAGATAGATGGGGCGTAAGTTCCACAGCAAGGAGGTTTTCGTATATGAATATAAAACGCAATGAGGGGCTTGTGCAGCTCCGTGATCATCTTTTCAAGTAATAATAATTTAAAAAAAAGATAATGTCCCTCTTGTCTGTCTAAGAACTAAAGAGGATTCCCTTCCCATAATAGGCAGGGGAGGAGAGAGCCCAGGGCTCCACTGGTGGCACAATGGAACTCTTCTTGCAGCACTTCTCAGGGCAGTTAAGAAAGTCAGTTATTACCGAGAGCAATGAAAGGGCTAAAGATGGGAAACAGAGAAACTGAGCAACCATGAATAAAACCTGTCCCTGTTAGGAAATCAGTCTCATCAGGATCTAATCAGCGAGGAACCGACTGTGCTGCTAGGGCCTGAAATATTTAAATCCCGGTGACAGACAAGATACAAGCTGTGTGAGTCTGTATTTCAGGCTGCTGTCAAGAAGAAACTGTCTGGTTTTCTGAGAGGAATGAGCTGAGAGAGTGGAAGAAGAAGGGAGGCAGCAATGGAGTTATTAATTATTGTATTTTGCACAGCCTTCATCTCCTCTCTTAGAAAGTCGTAATTTAGGCACGGGCGAGAGGGTCCTGCTGCCAGGGTTGATCCAGCGGTGCTTGTCAAGGATGGTCGCCAGCCTTCCCACTCCCTGGCAGCCCTGATGGGGAGGAAAATCCAACTCTGTGCCAAGCAAGGGGCCCCAGTATGATCGCTAGAGCAAGGTCACTAAAAACACAGAGACAGGACCAAATCCCAACATCACTTAACTCTCGTTAAATACTTAAATCTAGATGTGCTCAGCTCTTCTCTCCAGTAGACACCGAAGACACTCCGGCTCCTTTCCTTTCTCACAGTCAGTCCCCATCTCTCAAACCTTGCCTGCTTGTTGTTGTCTTCAGACCTCGCTAAGAAGCTTTGGTAGTGCTTTTTGTAAAACAGAGCTGTTTTAGCAAAGGATCACCTGTCATCTGTAAGAGATAACACATTGTCTTTCACTTTAAAGAAGAAAAACTGTGGAAAAGGTAGCTAAGGAAGTGAGGAAAAGCTGTCACCATTTTACCCTGAGTGACAAGTAATTATTTCCAGCATTTGCAATCTAAAATACCACTTCTGTGGGTCACAGAATCCAATAGAAGTTAATCACTTCTATGCTCATTTTTTCAAAGTGGCAACTGAAGCTGTACCTAGAGTTGTAATTCAGACACCAATCTGAATTTGTACAGACAAACATGGGATAATTGTGCAAACAAGGCAGATCAGGGTATACTTCATGACCTGCTAGGGAGTATATTTCAAAATCTGTCATTATTTTCTTGTTATTACAGTGCAATTTGGATAAGTCTGTATTGCTACACTGTTGTACTATGACAATAATAATTAACCACACAGTGTTGACAATTAGATGCAGGGGAAAAGAAATTTCTTACTTTTTGAGCTGTGCTGTATTTTGCAAAATCTATCCTTTTTCAACTCCATATTCCCAAAAGAAAGCAAAATATAGGTCAGGAACACATTTTTGACAATTAAAGAAAATATTTTCTTTTGGCTAAGAGCAGGATGCTACCATCTCAAATGCAGCATGAAGCCACACTGTGAACTCCTCCCTGTGGCTTTTGGGAAAGGAAAACCATATTTGTGCTACAAAGTATTATTATGGTAGAGCGTGTGCTGTGGTCCATGTCCAGGGTTTCCAGATATTGAGCAGTCCATGCTGAAATTCTTTGCAGCCATAAATATACCATGCCCCTGGAGCGAATCAAATTTACTGCATGTTTACAGCAGCCAGAGATGCTTAGGCCCATGGAAAACAGTGTGTCCTTGTGCTAGACACCTTGCAAAGACAGACTAGGAGGAAGTGTCTTCCCTCGGAGATTAAAACCAAAATAAAAAATAGTAATAAAAAGTGAAGGAAGAATATATGTGGAATAAGCACTAAGGGAAGGACTGAAAGGGATTACAGGAAACAACCATGCTGAAAATGTCCCTGGGCATACAAGTAATGATTAGTCCTGCACAAACTTCTTGCTGCAATGGCTCTTGCCAGCTGTTCCACACAGGTTTTCCCAAATACCAAGCAGCTACAGAGCACAAGTGGGTTCGTACAAGGTAGTACCTCTTAAAGGTGAAGAATGCCTTGTGTTTCCTGGGACCAGAGGAAGTTAAGAGAAGGCTGGAATAAGCTGGGTCCTGATTTCTTCTCTCTTGCCCAAATACTGTTGGGCAGAAGACAGACCAAGATTGGCATATCCATCTCCCACAGGCAAACTTTTTTGCAACTGGAGAGGATCGGTGCATTTTTAAAGATCTGGCACAGATGTCTGAAAATAATAGCCAGAGCAGTATTTGCTTGTTTTTTCCTCTAACATTTTGTCTCCCTTTCTAACTGTGTTATGAAATAACAGTAGAAATACAACACTTAAAATGCTCAGTGACCAAGCCACAGTATGCTTCTTGTTTATACAATGGTTTCAGAGCAAAAGGAGCCTTGCCAGAGACATAGACTTCAGGTCCCAAGTGTAGTAGCACAGACATCACTGGTTCAGATGGCTTAAAACCAAACACGCAGTCTAGGGAGACAATTGGCAAAATGGCTTGTGCTGGTGCAGGTGCAACCAGGCAAGAACTGAATGGCCACATAGTCCTTCTCTCATGCAAAAGCAACATTTCGGCAGACCTCTGGCATCTGGGAGAAAAAGTGATGCAAAAAGGAGAGGACAGAAGCAGCAGTGGGATGCTGGAGCTGGAGGGCAGGGGGCTGATAGCAAGCAGAAGACAAATGCTGTTGAGCAGCAGAGAGTCACCACATAGTATAATTAATTATACCACAAATAGTACGACAATTAGCACTAAAGAACTGGTACCTAAGGATCAATGTTCACAGCTTTCATATGTGCCTAATATACAGCTTTTTCCTTTGCATTTCAATAGTTTCCTCATTTTTCATATCTGAACCTAGGAGCTGATTTTCTCCCTGTCCTATTGAACACGTAGACAGTATTGGGCTGAAATACTGTGACTGCTGGTCCCTTTCCAGATTTTGTATCCTGGTGTTCACATTAACAGAAAGTTCTGGAGGGACATAAGCTATATCTTCAAATTATTTCACCTAGTCTTTGACTGCAAATTCCTAATCAACTGGGAATGAAATGTGCCTTTTGATTAGATCTCTTGTTTACCCAGGCTTTGAGCTCCTCCTCTATTCAGACTTGATCCATTGAGAGAAAGGTGAGACCAAACTTGAGACAACAGCCCAAGCCCAGCAGCTGATCTTGGTCATCTGTGGCATGGCCTTTCTCAAGGAAATACCTGACTCGAAAGGTAGAAAGGAGAGACGGCTGGAGACAAAATACCTATTGTTGGTGAGAGCAGCCTGCTGAGGCATCGTCATCCAAAATGCTTATGATGCAGATATGGATCCATCTACACAGGGGAACTGGGCATGTTGTCAGGGCCAGCAGGGTCCAAGGCAAAATCTTCTGAGGAAAGGAGGCCCCTGATATGTCAAAGGGTGCAGGAAGCCCATGTGTAAAACCAATATAGTGCATCACAGCTAATAACAATGGCAGCTGTGCATAAAATCAAGCCCAAAATAGCCTCCACCCACTTCTATTCTGGGAGGAATGCATGTCACTAGGCATTGTAATTAACATCAGGAGTGTCTCCCAAGTGTCTCCTCCCCATGAACAGGGCTAGTTTGGGAAACAACAGGCTACCTAGGTTTAACCAGCTTTCTAGATGACATATTTATGCATCACATGAAACACACTGTGATGGTTTGTGGCAAATGTGAGAACTGAGGGTCTTTTGCAGAAGGTTTGTCTTACTGTGTCCTGCAAAGGCAGCTCGAATATGTGGATGAAGCAGAACTTAGGCTACCTGCAAGGGATAGATAGTAGGGACAAGAGATCCTGTGCGACAGGGAGCTGGAAGTGTTCTGCAAGCTCCAGAGAGAAGTTGTTCCCTTTTTACTATAAAGAACTGTCCCTGCAATTATTACTGCTGCATGCAAGGTTTAGTTCTTCAGGCAAAATAGGACTGAATGTCATGTTTTTAAGTTTTAATCTGTTTGTAGGTTTAAATAGATAAGCAATAAGGATTATTCTCATGAGTAAATACTACAGGCATGATTTTCAAGGTTCCAATTCAGCAAGCCATCCTTCATCATAGCATATGTTTAGTGCCATGCACATGCTAAATTGGAAAAGCTGAAGAGTATGGTTTCAGGCTTCACTTAACTAGAGCCTGACTGAATCACGATAGCAGAAAAACACCTCTTGCCTAGATAACAAAATCTCTATTTTATTTATAAAACTGCCAATGACAGCAACTTTTTATTAAATTCATATGGTCATATTCCCCAAGATCCCTCCATGAGATACAGATGGAGAAGGTCATTCTCTTCTGCCTTTCAGAGAGCTTTAAAAATGAGCAGATGCTGCTCAGTTTTGTGCTTGATAAATGCATTTCATTTTATTTCCTGCCATACATAAAACTCAGCTAAACCCTGTTTGTTCATTGCATGTTGAGGCAGCATATGCATGTGTATCTATGTGTATAAGTTAATGGATAAACTCTATCAGCCTATTTTACATAAAAATAAGAATTGTGCTGTTTATCAGTTTATATTTTACCTCTGACATCATGTATAATTTTCGTTTGTTTTCTCCTGTTTCTTTAACAGCCTCATTTGTTTTTTCTTTCTTCATCCTCTCCCTGACTCTCTCCATACATCTCTATTACTTATGCTCTCTTTCTGCCTAAGTTTACCCTTTTTTCCTTTTCCCATCCTTCATTGCTGCATTATACAAGAAGTTGATCTGCCTTTCTCTGTGCCTGCATAGTTTCTGGTTAGGAAACACATAAATATATGAAATGTTTTCCTTCATAAACACCACGTGCATCCTGCAGACACTTGGCCCAGCTCCTGCTGTTCAGCAGTGTAGGTCTCTCATCTGCTGTGGCTGGTCACTGAGCCCAAATAAAGGTGTGGAAACCATGAGCAGCTGCAATACCCAATCACTGTTCAAATATTGGCCTAGATGGTTAAATCAGCCTAGTCTAGGGGAGTACAGCATCCCAGTCTTGAGGAGTACAGGAGGGGATGGGAGGGGATGAGAGGGAAGGGAAGGGAAGGGAAGGGAAGGGAAGGGAAGGGAAGGGAAGGGAAGGGAAGGGAAGGGAAGGGAAGGGAAGGGAAGGGAAGGGAAGGGAAGGGAAGGGAAGGGAAGGGAAGGGAAGGGAAGGGAAGGGAAGGGGGAAGGGGAAAGGGCATAAGAAGACACCCATTTCAATGGACAGATGTAGCTCTGGCTGACTATTTTAAATTTAAGAGTCCCTTATGTTAGACAGTGCAGCAACAGCAGCAACAGCAGCTAAAGCAGTGCACTTCAGGTGGCACACACTTGTTAAACTTCTGAAAGAAACTGTGGTTTCTTTCTACACTTCTCCCCTCTCAGTTGACCTCATGCTCTTCGTTCCAAATGTTTGCTCAAAAGGAACCTTCAAGGAAATAAATATTCTGTAAATCCAGAGTTTCAACAATAAAGTCTCCATCTCCTGGAAATGACCGTCCAACTTTCTCAAATAAGAGAAAGATTTATGATGGGGAATTTCTTGGGCTTGGCCAGGCATTGAGTGGAACATCTGGGTAAGTGTTTTGGAAAATACATGCTCTGAATCTTGAGATGAGGAGTTGAAGATTGAGGAAGATTCTGTCCTTAAACTTAACTCACATTTACCTTCCACCCCCCAGCTCAAAAGCCTCTCATATTAACAGTGTGTTACCCCAAATTTTGAATTTTGCCCTTTCATGAAAGCTATACCTGAGCTTGTAATGTAATTTCTTTCCAATTCTTTAAAGCTCAGACAATATTTCTTGGGTCTTTTTAGCAGTTTTGACATCAGCTCAAAATGAAGAAACACCTCAGTTCAAGAGGTCTTTCTTTCTGTCTTTAGAAAGGAGAGCACGCTAGTATATACAATTGTATACAAATCTCACTATAGTCATGTTGATTTGGAAACCACGTCCCACTTCAATATTTTAGGAAAGTCTCCTCTTCTTTAGGATCTCTGTATTTCACCATGGTCTTCTGAGTCTCTTTCACTCAGTTTTGCACTTGTCTCAGAAGAGGTTTCCTACTAGAGTGCACAATTTATTTCTTCGGGAAAGAAAGCGTCTCCTGGTCGTTCAAGCGTTGGTAGGAAGCCTCTGGTACTCTGATTCATGGGATATGTGTTCAGGTATTATAATACTTCAGTCTGTATCTTCTAAATATTTTGAAAATGGCAAAAGAAAAAAAAAAAGGAACACCTTGAAGAAATTAACAACGACCATTTAAGATGTTTGCTTTAGAAATGTTTCCTTAGGTAGTATTTACCACTGGAATGCTAGCACCAACTTTTAAACCAAATGATGTTACTTTCATCCCTGTCTTTCTTTGGAGGCTCAAGGTCCATTTAGCCCACTCAACTGTTATTAAATGTTGCTAAAACTCTTGCTGTAGGAAAAAAATGACAACTTTCACCACAAAACTGAAACCTCCAAGAACGCATTAGCCTTGGGAAAGCTAATCGACCTTCTGGCTGAGCCAAAAGCCTTGCAGAGAGAGGGCATAGATTTCAGTTTTTAGCTGACAGCTATGAGAAGAGTTCATTTTTATCATTTTTCCAATGAAGGATTAACGAAAAGAAATAATAGTAAAACATTCACCCTCTTACAAGAAAACAGCCGGTCTTGTTTCTTTGATTTATGCTGAGGAAACACCCAGACAGTGGCCTGGGACTTTAACAAGAGACAAAAAAGTCGACTCAAAACCTGAAGGCAGACCTTGCTAACAGACATCCCTGTTCCCTGCCTCCAGCAGCTCCCAAAAACAAAGCAGATATTCATCCCTGCCAGCCGCCTCCCCCTGCGCTTCCCATCAGTGCGAACTCCTCTGCCCAGCACTGCACCTGGGCCCCCACCTGCCCCGGCCAGGTCCCCGCCACGCCTGGCAAGGGACGCACCAGCACCCCTGGCCTCAGTGGAAACACCCTGAAAGGCCTCAAAACGGTGCTGGTCCCAGCAGGGTTAGCAAGGCCTCGCAGAATGGGCCTCAGCCCAGTGGCTGTTTGGAAAGGGTCAGGGAGGGATCGAGCAGCGGGGAGACACCTGAGCGGGGGTGGAGAGGAGGAATGAGCTGGGAATTGGCTGGGACATGGAAGACGTTGATCCCGTTGCTGGCTTCTGCGGGGCTTAGGCCGCTTGTATGCCCTCTTCTCTCCGCTGCAGGGATGAGCTTCTCTGCTTGGCTGCTCAGCCTTCCCAGGGCAGGGGCTGTCCCTTTGCTGTGTGGTTGTGCAGGGTTACCTCCATAGCTCTCTCTTCCCACCCACCTCCTTTCTTCCTCGATGTGTTTCGGGGTTTCCTAAAGCTCTGCCTGCTGTGCTAGGCCACGGCCTGTCCCTCCTTGCCCGCACTTTGCAGCCTAGTCCAATGAACCTGGGCTATCATGGGACCCCAAGCAGGGATGCCACCCAGCAGATCGTAGTACTCCATAGCGTCAGGCTTGTAATCATCTGTATTGCCTGGCACAATGGAACCATCAACTCATATTGGGCCATGAATATCACTGTGAAAATAATTAATACTAATACTAATAAATCATAGCAACAATAATGCAATTTGCCCAAAAGCTGCAGTACCTGCTCAAACAGGACTTCACAGGAATCCTTACCAGAAATCAGGTCAATCATCTGTTGAAAGAAAAAAACAAAAAAGAAGCACTTGGTGCTCAAGCTGATCAGCTTGGAAAGGATGAGAAACAGTCAAAAATGAACACACTGTAATGCTCAGCATGTTGCGCTGCAGCAGAGCAGACGTGGTGTCTCCGGGGAGCCCAGAACTTCTCAGTTTCTGTCTTCTGAGCTAGTAAGCAATGCTCCCCTGTCCTTCTGTGGCTTTCATTTGAGGGTTTTGGCTATGCTGTGCATGACAAATGTTCAGACCTTTAGGACGAATTCCTGCATTCTGCATCTCTTGAGCGAGGAGTACATTTTCCTCCCGAGGTGTTGCATTGATGGATCACTTACAGCACAGTATTGTTCTGGATCTTTAAGCTTGAGCTCTATAGATCTTTCATTTCCAGTTGGAGTAAACATTGAAGTTTATTTTTGTTCACATTTTCTTGAACTAACTCTATTTTGACTAAACAGAGACCTGACAGGCATTGTTCAGATTTGTTTTTCTGGGAATGGTTTTGGCCAGGTTCACATCTGAGAACAAGTTGAGACTGAAATTCAAACCTCATGGAAGCAACTGCTGTCACAGATTTAATCTCAAAATTGTCTCAAAACTTCAGGTGTACCCAAATCCCTTCTGGAGTATTAAGGATCTGACCATGGCAGCAGATGGGGATTATTGCTTTGGATTTGGTCTAAAGGCATAATCTTGAATTCCACGCTGAACAACGTTAGTATCAAGCAGACCCATTTTGGCCGGATCATAAATCCCAGTTCCAGAGTGCGACAACTCAGTGAAATGTCTGGAGTAACTTTTTTTTAATGTGGGCAAGCAGCTGATTCTCCCTCCCTCTCCCATCTTGCAATTTCATTCTCATAAATGTTTCCATTCTAGCAGAAATTTTTCCCAGAAAAATCAACCTCATAGCAGACACTCAACATTTCAGCTTGAATTGTTTGGCAAAGTGATAAGCAACCGAAAGCAGTACTTTTTAATGTGAAAAAGTGTTGCACAGCGGTCTCTGTACCACTCATTATTTTAATCTGTTTGTCTAGCTGTGGTATTGCCAAGGCATTTATTACTAGAATATTTAGGGCACTGGCTGAATATCAATTACTTCTCCAGCCTTGCTGCAAAGATTTAGCAAAATAAAAAGGGAAGGTTGCCTTCCCTCATGCTTGGTACATAAAGGTTTGGCTCACAGGCAAAACATTGTGTTAAAGTAGGGGTGGGGAAGGCCTTTGGGGGACTCAATAACTCCCTGAAATCCCAAATGGTAGATCTGAAACACAGTTCTTCTTCTAAATGTAGAGGTATTTTCAGTTTTCTTCAATTTTTACACTGACTTTCTAAAAGATTTGGGTAATACTGTGCTTAATGGTGTTAGAGTTATGCATGCTAAGACTAGAATAATTGAGACTCCTCCTTGTGACCGTAATCTGGATTTTCTGGCTGTGTTCCTTCAGCTCAGGCACTGGTGACGGAATGTGTTACTCACAAACTAATTAGTGCATCTGAAGTTATACATCGTTATTAATGTCTTTGTTTCATGCCAAAGTACATTTGGTGTTTTACAAAGCATGAAAGTGGGCAGTGCCTGGCCTAAGGAAAGGTTGACATGCACAATAGATATGTTGGCTGGTACAAGCTGCTTTAATGATTGATGGAAAAAGTACTTTGAGGAGAAACAAAGCTTCACTACCTGCCAGGCATAATTAGATGAGAAACACAAGAAAGGCAATTGTGGGTCTAGATTTTGGTGGGCTAGGACCACTTGGAGCTAGGTGTCCAATAGAGCTGGCTACACATATGCCCACACCAGATCAAGAAAGGTGAATTCAGATGGGACCTGAGGCAGCGGAGAGCCAACAAAAGGATGGGGTGCGGCAGACCAGTACCAAGTAAGAAAACAGAGAGACTGTGGCCTCACAAAAGAGGTCTGAAGTGTGAAAAGGCATAGGAAGGCTGAGTGGTAGCTGAGGCCATAAAAAAACACTGGAGAACTGCTGCACATGATGCTCCAAGAGTGGTTTAAGTTACAGAATATTGCCAACAGAAGGATTCATGGGGAGATAGTAGGTACGGATATATCTAAGCCAGAAGTTAGATGGAGGTTTCTCACCCTGGTGGCACAAGGCTCTGGGACAACCTTCCAATGGAAAGTGAGAGCAGATGGGCACAGGTTTGTGGGATGGAGTCTGGCCAGGTGTGAGGGAAGTGATATGGTGTAGACCCCAGGGAAGAGGAGCCAGCCTTGCTGGAGTCCTTCCCAATACCGTATTCCTTTGTGGCAACCTGTGGGAAACACTAAACTGTCAAAACGTATTCCCTCAAAGGACAGGCGATATTGTACACAAGATACATAAGTTCTACTTCACATATTATATGTGCTACAGGGGATACATTACACCCAAATTCCTCCTAATGACAGTGTTTCCAACAAGTGTGCAAAGGATACAACTCAGTGGTTCATCTCCTAATCCTAGCAAGCTTCTAATCTTATTTTTCCCTCCAAGATGCAGCATTTTTTATGAACTCTGATTGCCATCATCTCAATCTGCATGAACCAAAGGTCTGGTGCCAGTTTACTGAACTTGAGGGATGTGGGCTGAGGCAACCTCTTGAAGAAAATCTTGGATGCCTTCTCATTTTGCCAGGCCTGTTCTGTCCACTGGTGTGTAGTGAGACTCAGGAATGAAATTAATAACTTCCTCTTTCCGTTTTACTTCTTCTGCCTTTGTTGGAAGCATCTAACCTTTGACAGGACATGTGAACTTTGATTTCAGCTTTTTCTTCCTTGAAAGACATAAGAAAAGTTGTATGCCTTACCTTTCTCCATATTAGCCAGGGATGGTTAGTCACAATCTGTCCTTCCATTAGCTGAGGAGAAAGAATGTTCTGTTTTCAGGTATTTGCCTTAACATTTCATTTGTTGTAATTAAACTTTTCTTTCCATGTCCTTGGAAATCAAATAAATTAGCTGCAGTTACTGCATACGCTTTCTGCCTTGTTATTGGTAAAACGATACTCACCACATCAGCAGAAAGCACTGTGCTGGAAGTGCTCCGGTCCCCTGAGAAATCTTCTCACAGTTATCACAATATGCAGTCAGCACACATGAACAAAGAATGAGGAAAGCTAAATCTAAAGCAACTCCAGTATTGTGATTAGAGAATATAGAAAAGTATCTCTTCTATCATATAGTGCCCTTGCCTTTACAAAGACACTTATCCTTTAAAATCACTGGCCAAATAAAATGTCCAAAGGTGGGGGTTTTTATTACTGCTTTTGCCAGTAAAGCTGGATCCAGGTCTCATTCTTAGTCACTGAGTAAATGCTGAGAGTTGGATCCCTCTGTTTTAGCCAGCAAAGGGTGCGGCAAGGCATGATTACTGACTCTCTCATTCTGTTTCTCTCCCACGCACACTTTTACTCTCTCTCCTCATATATATATGTATGTATATATGTATACATACACATATATGTGTATATATATGCATATGGATGGTTTGTTTTCAGGTTTTTAAGTGACTTTTAGAACTACACAGAAAACCACAGTCAAAATTTTTAAACACACTTTTTAAAAGATTAAGTGATGTCAGGGCTTTTGCGTGACCTGTCCTATAAAGATGACAGCCCAGGTGAATCAACACTGTCCCACTGAAGTGAAACCAGGGCAACAGCAGAAGAATGTAGTGAAATAGATGCAGCCTTATACTGCAAGTTGTTTTATATTTTAGAAAAGTTTGGGTTTGATGATTTCAACTTAATTTATAGGCATTGCTAATTTTCTCAGGTCTGTCAATGAAACGACAGATGGCATTGATTCAACAAATAGTGGAGATAAATGGAATAAACAGCTTTAGGGGCTAGGTCTTGGATTTCATCAAAGCTGTCTGTTTGGTATTGCTTTTAATGTGAAAAGGTCACAATATTGCACTTAAAATAGGTACAACTGGAAAGCAATTCAAATAAATAAACAGTGGCTCCCACTGGGATAAACTGAGAGACTCTTTCATTTGCCTTAAGAAGAAATAATCATCACCTGTTCCCATAAAGCTCATCATTGACACATGTCCGCACTGTGTGCTAATTCTCATTCGCACCTCCCTTCTTCCATCGTGCTAATAAATGCCCATGGAAGGACTGCTCTGATGCCCTGTGGTCCTAGGAACAGGAGGAGGCATGGGAGAGTAGCCGCTGGGTGAATGTGAGCTTGGTCACAAGGCTATGGAGCATCTCTCAGCTGAATTGTTCTTGCTTTTTAAAAAGCATTGGGCAATGCTTTTGGACTCAGTGACCTGCAGGGGCACCGTTTGAACTGATCTGCTTATGTGTGTGGGAGGGAGGAAGGGGCAAGTTTTATGAAGGACAAGTCTGTTAAAAAAACAACAGAGCAAGGCAAAACCAACAGCATATCTTCCTCCTACAAAATATGCCGGAGAATTTCAGGGCTTGGGTTGCTGAAGGCCCTCAAATTCTGCTCCAGTCATAAATATGTGAACAAGTTAAGCTCTTCGTGGTTTTGGCCAATCCCAGCCATGTTTAGTCTTAATCTATCTCAATCACTAGCTACCTTTTAAAAATAACATTTTGTGGTTCCAAAATATCTTTAGTTAATCCTTGCTTAGTTTGGAAAGGAATTATATTTGGAAGGATGCACATGTCCACGTGGCTTTGACGGATACTCCCCTTACTGTTCTCATCCATCATACATTTTCTTGAACTACAATATAAAATGCCCTAGCATCAGGCTACGGAACACTGGATTCTAAACAATATGGTTTTTTTCAGGGTAACCTAGATCCTGTAGTAGACCAAAAAAAATTAAATTTTTGAAAATACGCCAAGTTGATACATGAATGTTCTTGGACCTTCTCCATAACGGAAGTCAGAGGCATCAGTGCTGCTTACCACACAAGAAGCTGAGGAAGGAGAAATAAAAATTTTATAATATTTCAAAGAACATGCCCACAAATGTCTGTGGAAAAGGCCTGACATTTCACACGGAGCTGTAGCTCCCTCTGAAGAACTAGAACTTGGCTTTAATTACTGAATGTAAGGAAAATAGTTTCTGAGATTAGTTTCCAATCCATGGGTAATTGAAAGAAAGCCTTTTAAATGGTTCATTTCAGGACATCTTTTGCACTCTTTTCTCAAGTGAAATATTAATTTTCATTTCTCATTCCTCTCTCAAATTAGAGCAGTCTGAGTCTTGAGAAATCTGGTCTCAAATTCTCTTTTTATACTTCTTAAGCAAACACTTCTTTCTTTCCACTTCACCTTTTAGATACCCTGCTGAAATTTTTAACCAATCACATTATTTGGGAACAGTGTATTCTTAAGCACAGATATTATAATTTCCTAAAAGAGAACTTTTCTCTTGTGCAGAGAACGTATACATTGCTCAAGCCTCTCTCAAGATCTTAAAATAGGCTTGCATGATGTGTAGGCCGTGGGTAGATGTTATAAGTAGAGAAAAAACTTGAAGCTGAATGCAACAATGTCATTCTAATCTTCTGTGGATATCCTTCATTTATATTATAGCTAGTAATCTCTATGTCCCTCTCAAATACTTACTTTTCAGAAAGGGCACTGTGGTTGGTGAGCACTAAACATAAGAGCTGTTAAATCACACTGTCACTTTTCAGTGATGGCATTGTGTGGGAAAGACTTTATCACACGATTTTTGCAACCAGATCTTTGATTTGTACCTTCAGATTGTATTTGTGCTGGAATCAAGTGGTTAAACAACATGTCTGCTTGATCATGTGAATATGTGCTAATGTAGCTAGCATGCACACATCTGAAGCCACAGAGAGAAAAAAAAGTGTTTGCACATAAATTCGTGGACAAGCAAAATAGGGAGTGCAATTGTAGAAGGCAGATCAAAACCACCAACAAAACAGTTTGCAAAAATGTGGCTCTAAATATTATGAGATCTCATTTCCATACTTTTTTTGAAGAGCAAATTACAGTGGCCTACAGATACAAACACATAGGCATAACATGCAAAAAGCACAAAACCAAGTCTATGCTGTGCTGCCTGTGCAATTCAAAACAATTCAATATTAAATTCCAGAACACATGCAATTACATAAAACGTGAAAACCTCAGGAAAAAAAATAGAAGAATTCTCAAATTAGTTCTGGTTTGTGAATCAATTTCCATTTCTCTTGTTTCCACAGAACAACTGGAACTGAAAAGCAATAAAACCCAGGAACTGCCATCGTAAGGGATATTAGAGTTTCTCTGCTAACACATGACAACTGGGGGCAGAGGGAGGGAAAAATGATATTAGGAATTTCCAAAGCCATTTGCCGTTTCTTATATTATTCAAACCAAGTTAGTGGAATCATCCCCAAGAATGACATTAGATGTGGTGCATGGCAGTCACTTCGGGTCAGTTCCATGGACAAATGCGATTTATGCAGCCAAGCATCACATATGATGCCACGAGGTCTTGTTGCCTCTACCCACAGCACCCAGCGCAGACAGCCACATGAACAGCACTCCAACCAACCACAGCAAGGGGTACAGCCCTAACAGCTAAGAGCAGCTAAAGGATGCTTCAGTAAACAGAAACTATGATCTATTTATTTCATTAAATATTCATAAATATCCATATTTCAGTGTTTATGTAGATTTTTAATCAATTATTTTAAAATTGCTTTTCTTTCTGTCTGTTTTGGCATCTTCTTTATCCCAATGAGTGGGATTTCTTGGTTGTTAGGCTGCTATCCACACATAGGAGGGCAGTCAAGTTTAGTCCAAAGTCAGCATATATACTGGGTTTTTTCAGTTTTCACGGTGTACAGGAAGTTATTGTGCAGCCATTGGATAAGTTAGATTTAGGAGAGGATTTTCATCCTCAAAATGTGTATATTCCTGGGCTGTAAAGGACACTTGCACAATGACTCAGAGGGATACAGAACCCTTTTGTGTACCAAAGGCTGGCAAATCATTTCATCTCAACCAACAGCCTCCTTAGTGACAACATCCTGACTACTTCTAGCAACCAAATGGTTTTTCACAGCATGGCTCAGGCAGTAAATTTCTCTAAGGAGCCTGCTAGTATTTTCTCTTGTTAGAGGCCATTTGTCTTTACATTTAACCTGCCACATATGGGAGGGGATACTTAGAAAATATTTGCAACTGGAACACAGCCGCAGTGAAATAAGACACCAGCCTTTTTTAGCCATATCTTAATTATGTTCAATTTAATCAGCTGCTGAAATGCCAGGTGGAAGCACAGAGGTAGCATAAGTGGATTGCACCCAGGGAGAGCGGATGACAGAAGACTAAAGCCTGAAATATCATGCCCTTAGCGTTCCGCTCAAAAGTTCCGTTTTTGCTACTGCTAACACAGCAAACCCTGCCAAAACATGCCTCTGAGCTTCAGCACTATTGGGTCAGAAGGTTTGCCTGTAGAAGAAGAGAGGACATATATTTTGTTTAACTTCATGAAGAGGAGGAGAACAGCAGGCTGCATGGAGTCAGGACTTGGAGGCCAGTAAGTGCTGTTTGTCTCCATTTTGCATGTTGGCAGACAAGTTCCTGTTCCTGGTGCAAGCCCCAGCCCTTAAATGTGGTTATGTTAGTTTTTGTGGCCTTTGTAGCTTGACAAACTCTGTGGCGTAGCTCCTGTAATGGAAACAGTTCCTCCAGGGTGATGAATTTCACTCCGAGGACGGTGTGACATGAGCAGGGCTACCTGTCGCCTTCCTGAAGATTGCTTCTCTTTGACGTCCATTTCAGATCACTCCCTTCCCTCCAATGTGCTGTTATGTGTCAAATATCAGCGACTATCCAGATCTTGATGTTTGTTGTATTTGCATTGGAATAGTCCTAGAGGGAAGAAAAAGGCAGTGATTTGAAAAACTCAAGCAGTAAAAATTAATAATATTTTCACAGAAGTCTTAAAAAAATACTGCCATCAAAGCACAAAAGCATGGAGCAGTGGAGCTTAAGTACCAGACAGTGTTCCTTCAGAATGCTGTAGCTTGTGATTTTATTCTCCTGACACCTGATTCAGAAATTTGGAAGCAGGCAGCTGGGCTGACATTTCCCAGAAGCCAGGTGAACCGATAAGGTCATTGCATTACCACCCTGCCACTGTTTTCCCCAAACACCAAGAAACCAGAGCTGCTTAGGTGGCCACGTGGTCTTCCATAGGGCCATGGAAATTCATCAGCATTTCTTGAATGGATGGTGCCCAAAGCAGAGATTTGTTCCCCTTTCGCTGAATGAGAGAGGTCAGTCATGGAGAGACTGTCCCACGTTGACATCTGAGTTCAAGCACCGGCAAGCTGGCACCAGCTATGCTCTCCAGCCACCCAGCACCTCTAAGCATACCAGCAAGGGCCAACAGCATCCTTGAGCAGTGCTCATACCGGTGCAAAGAAAGAAGCACCTGTGTTGAGCAATGAGTAGAAGCTGGAGGAGGAGGCAGAGCAACCTTGAGAAGGTAACCAAGAAAGGGGAAATGCTAATATGGCAACAGCAGGGCCAGCAGGGCATGGGAGAGAGGCAGGACCTGGGACGCAGCAGGGACACTGGAGTTGCTAGACTGTGAAACAAGAGGAGCAGCTGGGCAGCCTGTGTCCTGGTCTACTCATGTGCAGTTGTTCTTCATCTGGGTGGCAGGTGGTTGCTGGTGACGACAGCATTGCAGAGGCAGTCACAGGACTGGTGGAGTGGCTGCTGGTATGGGTTAGAAAGAAAAGGCAGAAGCTGGTTGTTGTGACATCATTCTTCTCCGCTCTTATTAACTGGATTATTATCCGTGATCCTTGTGTGTTTTTAAACAGTGAAATGGGTTAGTTCAGGGAGGGGGGGTTTGGAAGTGATATGAATTCGTGAGGATTGGTATGTAGCAGAGTTTAAAATGTTGTTAATTTATGTAATATCAGTAATCAGAAGGTAGAGCTACACCCATTGTAGGCATCCTTTGACTCCTACATGAACTTGGCTTGTTATTTTCAGGTTATTAAGAGCAAACCAAGGCTCCAAATACCCATACATATCTGCGCTTAGCTAGCCTATTTACTGAGCACACTGAAGTACACAGATACTACACAATCCATTGTGTACATACACATTATATGATACGCTCTATACATGTATGAACGGATTGTATAAACACATTTGTGCAGGTTGTACACAGTGTGTATGTAACTGAATACCAAACAGTACTGCTAAGTGCAAAGAGCCTTTGGGGATTACACCTGTTTGTACAGGGATATAAATGTTTCTTTCCCAACTTACAGTCTATCCACAGATTCCCATTGAGAATTTGTTCATGATTTTATACTCTGACCACAAAATTGTCGTTCTTTTAACATGCTGTTGGAGAAAAATCAAAATGATATTGTGGAAAAGAATCTAGACATGGAAAATAACTTAGACATCAAAACTGTTCCAACTCTCCCACTGAGCCACCTCTTTCCTACTTATTCATGTAACCTTTCTCCTACTTAGAGCAGTTTTAAATGAAAAGAAAAATGTTACATTAGGAAGTTATGTACCCCATAGTTGTGGATAAGTATTTCTTTTTCTTTTGGATGTCTGGTCACAAAATATCTCCATTAAGGAAGGTGTCTGCTGAAGCAAATATCATAAAACATACTCTACATTCTCAAAGTAGTATGTGTTAAGATTATTAGGTGATTATGACCATGGTGAGATGAGCTTTTAAGAAAAATATTTGAGGGCTGCCTCACAGAGGACCTATTATATCCCTGTGTTACCACACCAGCATTCCTGATTAGACCTTTTAGAGCAATCCAGGACACCAGCTTTAGAGAGTAAGCAGTTGCTTTGTATCCATGGGTACAATATCATGTAGCTCTTACATTATGCATCACAGCGTAAGAAATATACTACCTTTTTTTAAGATGTGAATTAGTTCAATAGGAATTTCATGTACCTAGAAATCACAGATCCTGTGAAGCCGGTTTCTGCTAAGTTTCTGCACCCTGGGATGAAATCACAGAATCACAGGATGATAGGTGTTGGAAGGGACCTCTGGAGATCATCTAGTCCAACAACCCCGCCAGAGCAGGTTCCCCTACAGTAGGTTGCACAGGAATGCGTCCAGGCAAGTTTTTAATATCTCCAGAGAAGGAGACTCCACAACCTCTCTGGGCAGTTTGTTCCAGTGCTCTGCCACCTTCAAAGCAAAGAAGTTCCTCCCCATGTTTAGATCGAACTTCCTATGGCCAAGTTTGTGCCCGTTACCTCTTGTCCTGTCACTGGGCACCACTGAAAAAAGACTGGCCCCATCCTCCTGGCACCCACCCCTTAAGTATTTAGAAGCATTAATAAGATCCCCCCTCAGTCTTCTCTTCTCCAGACTAATAAGACCCAAGTCCCTCAGCCTTTCCTCATAAGAAAGATGTTCCAGTCCCTTAATCATCTTCGTAGCCCTGTGCTGTACCATCTCCAGCAGTTCCCTGTTCTTCTTGAACCGGGGAGCCCAGAACTGGACACAGTACTCCAGATGCAGCCTCACCAGGGCAGAGTAGAAATGATGAACAAGTCCTCATACAAAGCCTGGCTGTGCTCTCCATGTCTGTCTCTTGCTCTCAATTTACTCACTGGGCTGGAGGAAGGGCAGCCCTGTGCTTGTGATGGTGCCCCAGACTCAAGAGTGCTTGTCCCCAGTAGGACTTGATCCACTTTAAACCCATGCAACTCCCCCAGTCCCAGAGAGAGCAATAACAGAGCAGGCCAGCAACACAGACATTGTACGTAAAGCCCAGCAATTACGGGCTCCATTGCCAGATGTTAATTTCACCTGATTCTCAGTATTCTGGGACATGAAAGAGTGAAGATACATATGGCAGAGCTAAACACAGGTACTTTCCTCTTCCTAATGCCAGCCTCCCTGTCCTGTCCTTCTCCTGCTCTGCACCCAGCCTAGCCTAAATTCAAGATAGGTGTATGTAGAGAGAATTCATCTACTTGCTTGTGTAGTATCTAGCAAGTAACTTTTACATAGTGTTGTTACAGAATAAATATCCATGCTATACTAGTAATCAGTAATGCCTTCTGCCTCCCTAAGGAAAAGTTTTGAGAGTAAAGAGATGGTGAGCACACACGGTGCCTTCTCCCACCTCTCAGTATTCACAGAGTCTCTGCAGGGCTAAAACCGCAGAAAATTTTGGGCCTGGAGTTTAGCCTTTTGCATCCTTCCAGGCCTTCACATTAAGACCTGTCAAAAGTCAAAAAAGAATTGCAAATCTGAAGATAATATAATTAGGATCATCACAAAACAATCATATTTTCTCTAAAATATTTTTGTACTAAGCTATCCCAGGAACCCCGTGTACTTTCCATTGAGTGGCAATGGGCCTGTTTGCTTTCTCTGCAAAGATGCTGTGGTTTGATTTGTTTTTCTGCTCTCTGAGGCTGGTGTGAGATAAGAAATTAAGTCCAGACGAGCCACATTTAGGTTAGAGCAAGCCCATATGTATAGGGAAACTTTCCCATATGTCTGGGCGCCTCTGGGTGAGGACTCCAGTCATGTACATAACCCCAGCAAACGCTGTCAAACCGATAATCCTGTAATACCTACCAAACCGCTCACAAATGAAAGCATTGGGCTTTGAACTTGCTCGGCATCTCTTACAGCATGCTCTTGATCAGCACAGAAAGCAGATGCATTTAAGGGTACCCAGTATTTTGCTGGGAACAGCCCCTTGGTAATGTATAGGTCCGGGTTCTCTGAAAGCTGGTGGGAGAGAAAGGAAAGGCCAAATGGCATGACGAATGACAACTTTGAAGCAAAATGAAATTAAGAAAAACGTGAAGACAAGCAATTTTGCTCACAGCTTTAATGCTGCTGGGAAGCTGTCCTCTTCTATTACAGCACAGAGCTATACATTACAAATACCAGAAAATACTACTTGGCAGAACACACAGTTCTGTTTATTCATGGATTTTTTTTTTTTTTACACATTATCCTTGGTGATTCTGTATCAAATTAAAAGGCTCAGGAGTTGATCCTTTGCCTACCTATCCTAACTTTGATATAATTCCTTTTTCTGAGGTATCCCAAATTTGCCATGGTGTATGGGAGATGAAATCAGGCCTTCCAGGTATGAAATGCAGGTTATTTTGTGGTGCAAAAATTTGTCCTTTACCTAGAAATTTCTAACCACATACAGTTTCTCATTATAAAAAAAGCACAACCCAGTGGTCCTCTGGCAATTCCTATTGATATTCTGATGCATTTCCTTTCTTCTGCTGATGCCCATTCCTTTTTGTATTCAGTATCATAAAAGTGATGCTTCTCAAATTATATACGTTGCTGCCACATTTAAGAGGCACTGGAGGCTACATGGATGAAAATGCCATTGTGTGAGGTGTTATACATAATAAGTTACAGCCCTGGTCCCAAGGGGTTTATAGTCTAAGTTGACAAGGCAAACAAAGCGGGGAGAGAGCCACTGGGCAGTGTTTTCAAGTGTCCGACATTCACAATGACTTAGGAGGCTAAAGTTCATTCAAAGGCAACAGACTCGTAACTCTTTGTCACTTTTTACACTTACAATTCATTGTATGTATGTCCTACCCAATTCACATCAAATGTCGGAGTATCAGCTGTCACAGACCCAAGCCATAAAATTCATAAAACACTCTGAAGGATTTTAAGACTACTTTATATGTTACAGTAGTAGACAGTGTGCCTATTTAATTGCCACATTGTCACTTGAGTATTTTGTTAGTCCTCTGACATCTCATTTGTCACAATCACAGTTTGAAGTACTTGAGTCAGAAAAGCATTTACTGTACTGTATTTTTTTCCACTGTAAATGCATTTCTTTGGGGCTGTTGCATTTCCCACTTGGTTCGACTTCAGCAACCGGTTTTATCAGTGTTTTAAGCCCATTTAACACTATACGTTATCAAGGATACATTTTAGCTTGCTCTCTTTGAGGTTTTCCTCTACACATTTTAAAATGAGAGAGTAGCACCTTTCTCTGAGAGAGTTTTGGCATACATTGTTTCTTAGACGTTTCATTTTTGGGGAAACCTCTTTAACCGGATTTTTTTTGACTGAACTCATGGAGTACAGATGCAAATCTGACTACTTAAAAAAGACTATGACCCCAAATAGCTCTATGCTGGTCCTTCAATTTACAAGAGATTATATTTGTCTGATTTATACTGAAAATAAGAAAAGTCAACTTGAGGATCACATGCCACAGTGGTAGGCACTTTTTAAAGCTGTCTTTCTTCAAGGAAGTGCCCTCCAAACTTTTAAAGACCTAACACTAGCAATTGCTTAGCTTTGCCTGTTGAACCATTATACTTATCCCTGGATGCTTGTAACATGAACGTCACTCTGACCGAACTGGAAGAATTAGTCTTCTGATTTAAAGTCTGGTTTAAATTGCCTTGTAGAAAACAAAAAACCTTGAAATATTTTCCATTCATCCATAGCCATATTTGAAATAATCAGACATTCTGTTTTTCTTTAATTAGGTCTCTCTATACTGCACACCAAACTATTTCCCTGATGCCACAAATCGTAATTAGGCTTTTTATGGGGAAATTACTCATACAAAGAATTATATTTGTCTTCCTCTTTAGAACAAGAAAAGCTGGATTTTTTGCATTTCTGTGATTTCAGGGAATCGCAGAAAGATTTTCTGGGGCACACCAAATGTCGCATTCCCCTGTGCTGGAAGGATCTGTCAGACAGCTGACTGATCAGAGGATAAATGCACACCAGTTCACCTCCTCAAGGGCTGGCCACTGGCCAGGTTGTGAGCAGTTATGTTCACTGAGCAATGTGGAGATGCTGGCAATGCATTATTCAAAATAAAACCTACATTACTTAGACAGTTTTCTTAGTGGAATAGATACATTAGTACATTCTTCAGGTGTGTCAGGAGGTCATAGAATCACAGAATGGTTTGGGTTGGAAGACACTGTTGAAGATCATCTAGTCCAACCCCCTGCAATGAACAGGGATGTCTTCAACTAGATCAGGTTGCTCAGAGCCCTGACCAACCTCAGCTTGAATGTCTCCAGGGATGGGGCATCTACCACCTCTCTGGGCAACGTGTTCCAGTGTTTTACCACCCTCATTGTAAGAAATTTCTTCCTTATATCTAGTCTGAATCCACCCTCTTTTATTTTAAAGCCCTTACCCCTTGTCCTATTCCTACAGGCCCTGCTAAAAAGTCTGTCCCCACCTTTCTTATCAGTGTCCCTTTAAGTATTGAGAAGCCACAAGAAGATCTCCCCAAAGCCTTCTCTTCTCCAGGCTAAACAAACCCAATTCCCTCAGCCTGTCCTCATAGGAAAGTCAATAGTGTGTATAATAAAAGTTGACTTTGCAGAAGTCAATGCTGCAAAACTTCACTTCAGAAACAGGCCTCCAACTGTAAGCAGCGATAAATCCATAAAATACAATCCCTGCTTGCACTTGCAGGGCTCACAATTATACTACATATACATTACATTGCCTTCAAATATAATAAAATGTAACTGAAAATATATGAAAGCATATCAAAAATACGGGGTTTTCATACCTTTCATACCTTTAAAGGTACATGCCATTAAATGTAACGTAATATTAAACAAACAGATAAGCAACATGTTTAGGTAGGCTTTTGAATGGCTTCCTGCCACTGCTTTGCCCCTCAGCTAGACAGGCTGCTCGCTAAATGGCAGCACAAGCAGCCCAGGGACAGACCTACAGGCACATATCTCATTTCTCATGCTGAAGATCCAGGAAAGTACACTGTGCTATCAGTACCGTGGAATTACTAATTTGTGATTTATCTTCTGTGAAATGACTGTACAAATAAAAAAAGCATGTAAAAGAGGCCAAGTGGCAGTAATGGGAGATTTTAACTACCAGCAATCACTGGTACATTAGGAGGAGGAAATAAACTGGAGGCTGGTGATGTCTGGTTTTTGACTTAATACAGAATATGCATTAAGTGCAGAAGGCTGGAATAAAGCCCAGACTGCAGACAAGGAAGAATGAGGTTTAGGAATAGTCAGGTGGTTGGGAAGATGAGAAAGACATTTTTCCACATCTAATTTCTTTGACTCTCTGCTATACAAACACAAATGGACAGCACAGTTACCTTATATAAAAAGAATTTTAAAAATACCCAAATGAGGGAATTTTACTCCATCCACAGCCATAAAAGGGTCATCACTGCTGTTTGCTAAAAGAATAAACTCCTACTTCCTTCCCTGTGAATGCAATGTGTCTGTTGGATTGTCCTTTCAGACAATTGGTCTCTCTTTCTCTCTTACACAATTTTTGCTGATCCAGGTTTCAACATTACATGTTATGGAGCAAGAAGACATGGCATGGAAATGTCCCACTGGATGATTTCCTACAGAAGTGCTGCATCATACAGGCATAATAAATAGAGTGGAATGGGATCAAAATCAGACATAGATAAACTACAGCATGGCTACCTAAATGAGAATAAATGTAGGGAGGGTTGTCTAGTAGTTGGAGCTGGAAATTAATTCTTTAGGAACCCTGGACTGTATATATGATTTTGCCTCAGTCCCACTTCATAACTTTAAAATTATGTATTAGCTCTATCCCCCTGTTTACTTTCTCAGATAGGGTATCTGTAATTGCTTTGTAAATTGTTTCACATTATTCAAATAGTTTTGCTATTATTTGAGCTAATGCATAGAAAGCTAATGCTTGATGTAAATTGGCTGTACCATAAATCACTGCCACCACACAGACATATACTACTTTCCACAACAAAAATGATTGACACAGCACACACTTACGTGCTCAAAATCCCAAGCAACAGTAAAACTCAGAAGGCTCACACAGGCTCAGTGAGCCAAGAAGACTCTTTCAATCCTGTTTTTTCTACCCTATATTTCCTGTATTTTCTTTAAGTAATTGAAGGAAGGGTGTTCCCTGGGAGTGCAGCTCACTATATATAACAACGACAATTTCAGCCCCAGCAGTATTACCTGTAATAAGCAACACAGAAACATAGAATCACAGAATGGTTTGGCTTGGAAGGGACCTATGAAGATCTAGTCCAACTCCCCTGCCAAAGGCAGGTACATCTTTCACTAGATCAGGTTGCTCAAAGCCCCATCCAACCTGACCTTGAACACTTCCAATGATGGGGCATCCACAACTTCCCTAGGCAACCTGTCTCACCACCCTCATCATAAAATATTTCTTCCTTGTGTCCAATCTAAACCTACCCTCTTGCAGTTGAAAATACCATTGCCTCTTGTCCTATCACTACAGGCTTTGGTAAAACGTCTTTCTCCGTCTTTCTCATAAGCCCCATTTAGATATTGAAAGGCGGCAATAAGGTCTCCATGGAGCCTTCTTTTCTCCAGACTGAGCAACCCCAACTCTCTCAGCCTTTCTTCATAGGAGAAGTGCTCCATCCCTCTGATCATTTTTGTGGCCCTCCTCTGGACCCACTGCCACAGGTCCATGTCCTTCCTGAGCTACTACTCCAGAGATGGATGTACTACTCCAGGTGGGGTCTCACAAGAGCAGAGAAGAGGGGCAGAATCCACTCCCTCAACCTACTGGCCACACTTTTGATGTATCCCAGAATATGGTTGGCTTTTTGGGCTGCAAGCGCACATTGCCAGCTCATATCCAATTTTCGTCCACCAGCATCTCCAAGCCCTTCTCCTCAGAGCTGCTCTCAATACGTTCATCCCCCAGTCTGTATTGATACTGGGAATTGCCTTGACCCAGCAGAACCTTGGATCTGACCTTGATGAACTTCATGACGTTCACATGGGCCCACTCCTCAAGCCTGTCAAAGTCCCTCCAGATGGCATCCCTTCCTATAGCGAATCAAGTGTACCACTCAGCTTGGTGCCATTGATGAAGATACTAAATGGTATTGGTCTCAGTACGGATGCTTGAGGGACACCACTTGTTACTGGTTTCCACTTGGACATTGAGCAATTGACTATAACTTTTTGGATGCAGTCATCCAGACAGTTCCTTATCCATCTAACAGTCCATCTGTCAAACCCATATGTCTCCAATTTAGCAGTGAGAATGTTGTGGGGGACTGTATCAAAGGCCTTACAGAAGTCTGATAGATGACATCCATAGCTCTTCCTTTGCCCACTGATGCAGTTACTCCATTGTAGAAGGTTACTAGATTAGTCAGGCACGATTTGCCCCTGGTGAAGCCATGTTGGCTGTCTCTAATCACCTCCCTGTCTTCCATATGTTTCGGTACGTCTTCATCAAGAGACTGGGTATGAAGTAGGTGGCACACTGTTAACGTATTCTTTCTAGTTTATTCGTTCTTATTTCTGCAGTAGGACTGAGTGCAACTCATTGAGACAAGCTACATCTCTTACAACAGGGATCTCCACACCTTGTTTTCTTGGGTGCTGGTATCAGAGGAAGCAGCAGCAACAGATGCCATGGGGTCTATGCTGCATAGGTGCATGTATAGGTTGAGGTATCTAGTTGCTTGGACTATACATTTCTAAGCCCACCACCAGTAGCTGCAGGCACCAGTGCTGTGGATACAATGTCCAGATAAGATTTCTTAAAACACATTGCAGTCGATGGAAAGGAAGGAGATCAGTTGGGCAATGTGCATTAGCTTGAAACATTGCTAGCTTGGAATAGTGCATGTGCAACAGTTAAGTAAAAACTTGCTATTGGCAAGGCCATCAGCCTAGCACTTTTTTTCCTCAGGACTGAGTAACTTAAACTCTCTTTTTCAAGAGCCAATGCTCCTAACGTAATAAGAAACTTCCATGTTGTCTAGGTTTGTTTTCATAGAAAATGTGCATGGCCCTGAATCCAGAGCATGGTGTACAGTATCCAAAGCCCAGAGAGGAAGACTCTCAAACTAACTGTTTTTCACATGCCAAACTGAAGAACATGTGGGTAGTCTGTCTTGCATGTGAGTATATCTTACTGTACTTACCTTTGCCACCCCCAAGACTGTAAGGCACAGATAGTCTGTGATTTGGCTCAAGAGCTTGTTTGCCAGTCCCAGCTGAGCAATTTATAAGCTGAAGGTAAAGTGGATCACTGGCTCTATTCATTCATTCACTCTTCTGTTTTTTGCACTAGTGGCTGGATTTCCCAGCTATGACCTGAACCAAAGCATCTTTTGCAGCCTCTCCGAGTCCTGAAGTCTCCCACTCCTCTTTGAGCTTCACCTCTGTTGCTCCTGTCTGGCCAGTGATTTTCCACGGCACTCTGTGTTGTTGGTGATTCTTTTTAAGTACTTAGAAACACCCAAACCTTAGACTACTTTATTTTACTATTGGTAAACGATCTTAGGCCTGGCTTCACAAGCATTACCTTTTCAGGCTGATTCACTCTACACTTGTAACAAAGGAACAGACGGCATTTTCTTATGCTGGTTACATCTGCACTCACACTGTTAGCAGATATTAAACATCAATGTTAATCACTTAAAGTTTAATCCACAAGCTCAGTGTGGCCCCTGTGGGTGACATCTTGTACAGGGCTATATTTTATGGCTTCTCCTTGGAGAGCTCTCAGGTTAGGCCAAAAAAATGCTGTTGCTTGATGTTTAATAGCTTGGACATTATTGCAGAGCCTGTAAAACCTCACCCCTGCTGTTATGTGGGTTCTTCAGCAACTGTACAATCAGCACATTATAGCTGCAAAATGTTCTTCTCAGTCAAGGGAGTTGTAATCTAAGCTAAATATTTAAAAGAAATATTATGAAGGACTTTTGTCTACAGATGTTCACTTGTGTCATTGCAGCAGTAAAATTGCTTTCACCGGAGTTTTTTTGGCTGGCTACCTATAGTAATACAAATGACAAAGCAAAAATACTGACTTTTGACAGATGCATTCACTTTAATCATCTGAAAACTACTCATTATTGTATAGTTTAGAGCTATAGCATGTCAGCAAAGGAGATGCATTTCGGTGTTAACTTTGTCCCTTGTTATGCCACAGTTAATTACTGTCAGTGGAGTCCTGCTGACCCTTTTGCATGGTTGGCATGACTTTGACCATAGCTTACAAAGAATTAATTTTTGCCTCAGTTCATGCCCCTTTCTACTCTGAATTGAAAATAGAAGTAACTACAGAAACGCACCATATTTTAGTCATGCTATGCATAAAGGACAACAGTCTTTGGCCTGGCAAACTTCCCCTCTGGAGGAACAGAGATTATGTTTTTTCATCACAACTGCATGATTTACATATTAATGACAAATTTGTAAACCCTAGAAAACTCTCCTGGTTGCACCGATGCAATCTACCAGAAGAATAGAGAGACCTGTAGTGGAGCAAAATCTAACTGACATTGTACCTGTCAACTTGATGCAAAACCAACAATAAATCTATCTTGCCTCCAGAAAAATGTGATTGCCAAAGCAACAAAAAGTAGTTAAGATAGGGGACCATAAAAAACAAATTGACAAACGCTTTTATATAGTATGTCCCTGTCTATGTAAGATTATGTGCATATTCCATGTGGATATGCCAAAATCCCTCAAATTTGCATGAAAATGCATAATGCTGCAACCCGGACAGCAGAATACAGCAGAAGACAGGGTAAGGGCTGCAGAAAAGTGCTGCCCCAGTGAACGCTAAGTACTGTTACCTGACACATAGAGCCAGACTGTCTCTTGTACGCAGTTGCCAGTGTGTTCATCCACATGCAGTGGCAGGTTCGTAGTTGATGGCTGAAACTGCTTAAGTAAAACTGGTAAACTGAAAGAAAGAGATGAAAGAAGAGATGTGTCTGAGCTCCTTCAAATGTTCTGCAGAGCATGAGCTTTCTGTGTTAGAAACTGCTAACCCGTGTGACCAAGCAGATATTTCTTCTAAATAGACTCAACATGGAAACCAGTGCCTTGATGTCTGTTGAAGTCTCCAGAGAGACTGAAATCCTCAAAAGGCGGTAAATTGCCTGATTCCTCACAAAGAACTGCTGCGCCATTACCTTATAGGTCACAGCTATTCACTATGTCACTGTTGTGGAAAGCATGCATAGAAAGAAGAGGGGAAAGCCAACACAGTTGAACAATACAGCCCAAGGTTTGTTACCCCATCTCGGGAAGATACAGGGTTGGAAGATTTCAGCTGCAATCAAAATCACTGGAAACAACATGGAGCAGCTACCCAGCAGGACTGGGTTAGCAGAGCAAAAAATTCAGTGCTACATTTAACTGTAATTTCTTCATATTATTTTTCTGATTGTTTCCACTGAAAAGACAAAAACATAATAAAATTGCCATATAAGTAGATCTACATGCTTCCTTCATCAAAGTATAGTACCAGCATCACATTTAATACAGAGAAAATTAAGATTAAGAGTGAACTCTTGGCCCAAATAAAGTCAGTGGGAGCTTTGCCATGGCCTTTAGAGGACCAGCTTGTTACCACAGGTATTCAGCCTCGGTCAGTATAACCCATTCTTATTTATGGGCTTTATTGGTGAACACATTTTTTTCTTTAGTGGTTAGAGTGTGTTGAAAATACTGACCTTCTGAGCTAAAAAAAAGTGAAAGAAGGAGGAAAAAAAAGAGGTAAGGTGATTTGTGTGCATGATAAAAGTGTTTTTCTGCAGTAACACAGCATGAGGTCAAGCATTACACAGGTTGCATTCGCCACTTTATATCTCCTGCCAGACGAATACAATCCGGGGCCTGTTACCCCCGACTGCAGTACTGTTTCATAGTTATGAAGTCATGACAGCTGTGATTGCCGGTGTGGAGAATAAAGTCTGTGGAAAAAGTTTGGATAGCTTCCCACTGCATACTGGCCAAAAATAAGTTAGCTGGAATTAAAACAGAAGAGGAGAAGGCTTGCAGGGGGAGAAGAGTGGGCAAACCTATCGACGTTTTAGATTGAGACACAGGCCAAGGCACAGCGACTCCAGGACAGATCCTGGCTCCACTCCTGTGTCTGCGGGATCCTGGAACAGATGAAAAGTCTGAGGTGTAACCAAGAACCCATTTTGGCCAAGTGCGTCCTACCTCATGGAAATTGGTACTTCCCATTTCCTGCCTCCCCGGAGATTCACAAGTCATTTGAATTAATTTCACTCCCAACTTAACAGTAACTACACAAACACACCACCTTGGTCCTTGCACCTGAGGAAACATTTTATATGATCTATAAACTCACAATGTCCCACTTGAACTTGGGGAGCAGGTGCTAATCAATGTGTTGCCAACATTTAAACAAGGGATCTCACAGACACAGTCTCCCTTAGCTGTGACAAACGCCGCTGCTCCATCCCCCTGTGGGTTCAGAGCTGTATGCATTTGCAAAGCAGGATCTGATTTCTTCTTTCCTCACTAACCATCTGTGGAAAAATCTTTTCTCATGTCATCCAAGCAAAGCAACAATGCTTTGCAAATTAATGTTAATGGAAAATGTTTCTGTTTGGTTTGTGAAAAATAATGCGAGAGTATTCAGAACAGTGTAACGCTCAGTACGTACAGTCTGGTTCTGCATGTTTGTGTGTAAGTACCAGAGACAAGATGGCCAAGATTTTTCTTTTGCATCTAGTAACTTGCTACAATAAGAAATTTATCATGAGGGTGAGATGTGTGCTCTTCCAAATACCCTGGAGGAACCTCGCAGAGAGGTCACTTCTACTAGGCATGACAACGAAATGTCTAGAGTGAGTGGCGTATTGGATACAGAGTGATGGAAGCTGATTGCTGATCTTTCACAGAACCACTCCGGCATATCTGTATCTCTGACCGATCAAGATGGACATTATAATCTGAATTCAATTGGATTATGCTGAACATGATTGCATTGAACAGGATCTTCCCACTCACCCCAGGCAACAGCAGGTGTGGTGACACAAGATACGTGGCAAAAGCTCCTGAGAAAAAGGATCAGACAAAAAAGGTCTAAAGGAGGACTAAAAAGGAGACCAGCTATTACATTTTGAGTTCAACCAAAATGCCCGTGACCATATTCAAAGGGAAGGGTGTACTCCTTCTGCCTGACATGGGGAGAAGAGCTTTGACTTATTCTCACAGTGACAATTCACAGGGGCCTAACGACACCATGCCAATGACCTATTTTACTCACGTGTCTCAGAAACTGTCCTTTGCCTCGAAACCCTGCTAGACAGTGAAAAAGTTCACTAGCACATACCAGTGACAACAACAGCGAAGATTTTTTTCTTTTTGTTGCTCCAGCTCATGTGGTAAGAACTCATCTTTGCCTTTTTTAGAAATCAACTTTTATATTATGAAACTATCCACTATGTTAACACAGAGGCAGACTCAGACTGTTTGACTTTTCTAATCTTTCTTTGTTTATGATTTTAAAACATTTAAAGCCAGAAAAAATAAGATTAGAAAATTAAACATGGTGAAAGCCATATACAAGGGGAAGATTAGATAATGAAACATTCCCCTTCTGTCTGTCCCCCCTCAGTAATTGCATCACCACTGTAGCACCTCCTTCTCGCAATTGCGTCAGCTCTTGGGAAACAGCTAGCCTGCCATCAAAAGATGAGAAAACAAAGACATTAATGGGAAATTTTAAATACTTGTTAAAACCTTCTTCAACGCCACTTAACAGCCAGGGGCTCATGCAGGGCTAAAAGACAAGTCAGAAAACACGAACTGCTGCTTGCATTTTGAAATTGACTGCAGACAACAGAACAAGTAAGAGTCACTAACAAGGCTGGAGAAGTATCACCAAGGGCAAAGTCCAACCCACTCTGTAGCTGTTCCTACACTACAGCCATAGAACAGGTAGATACTCCAGAGACAAAGCCAAACTGCCCTGTGTTAAGAAGCTGACAGGTATTTCTACTCCCACATCTGCCATCTGAACAATGCATTAAATACACATATCCATACCTCTTTTTTCCCTGCTGCTTTCCTTCCCCATTTTTTCCCTTTGCATTTGGTTTCTCCCTCTGTCTTAGCTTGTGCTTTTGGAAGAGAAATGGAGTCCCTGAAGATAAAACACTTTCACATCTCAGCCAGAGGACAGAACCAAGGCTGCATTTGATCAGTGCACGAGACCTAAGTCAGCAGCCTCAAAACCAGAGTGAGATTGTTTCGAGCTCTGGACAAAGCCCCCAACCACCAGAGGTGGTCACCACCCCCAAGCTAGTCCTTGCTATAAATGGCATAGCACAGGAGGAGGACAAAGAAACCTGTGAACTGAAGCACTGGATTTTAAGACAACCAACTTATGCAGGTTTTTTTTTCAAAATGAGCACCAGCACACTTGCAAGCAATTGGATAGAGAAAGGAGAGAAAGAAACATATGAGGAGCGTTCAGACAGCAGAAGTAGAAGTGTTTTGCCCTGGCATTGCAGCTACAGGCTGAGATGTTTTATTTATTTGTAATTATGCTGATTCTCAGCCTGTTAGATCAGACTAAGAGAAAAACTGAAACATCACCTGCTCTGCAGCCTCTTCCTGTTAATCACAGAGATTTGTCCTTGGAGTATTTTTTCATTTAAAAAATTGTCAGTAGTCTGAATACCTTTGATTTATGTGAGACTACAACTTCTCTGAGTCCTTAGCACTATAGCAGAAGGAATTTGGGTTGAAAAGACAAAGCTATTTTCCCTTGAGGCAGAGGAGAGGGGGCTGAAGTTAAATGAAGGGGAAGGGTAGCCCTCGGTGCTTGTCAAGCCCACAGGGTAGCACTTTGTTTTTTCCTGTCTTAAGGGTTTTGTTCTCTATCATAGCTGCTCCTCTGCTTCTGGGACTGGCGTTTTCAGAGGCAATTTCCGCACACAGACACATGCAAGCACTGTAAATAGAGGTGGACGTGATTGCTTGCTGTATGTGACATGGTCCAGTTGTATTTGCTCAGATTAGAAATCAAACGCATGCTTCCCCTCCCTTCCTGTTTTCCCATTGATTTGCTTTTGTGCATTGTATTTGCTGTGCATTGCACAGCTGCCTGAACTCGAGACTAGCATCAACCCTGCAGCTGATCAGTGTGTCTTTCCCACTGCTTGATCCTGGTTAGGATTTGGTTGAACTGGTTAATGCAGCTGAAGTCAACAAATGGATCCAAAATGTAATATAAACCTCATATCTTTTCCTTACATGCTGTTTTCTCCCTATGCACAAATGCATTAGATCTCCATGTCTGTTCTCATGCATTATGTTCTGTGGGACTAGAGTCTGCGGTAAATGTGAATGAATGTGCACAAAGGAATAACCCAAAGAAGCACTGGGCAAGAGAGATGCTGACCTCTTCTCATAAACACAAGTTCTCAAATTCTCATACTTTCATCCTTCATGTAATCCATAATTCATTGAAATAATAATCCAGGGAAAGCCAATTCAATCAAAAGAAAAAATGCTGCAATTTTTTTTGTTTTTTTTCTGGGTGGACAAGAAATGAAATGAACAAAACAATTTTTATTTTCCTTATGCACCAGAAGGAACCTCCAAACCAACTGGGTTTCTATTTTGAGCAAGAAATACCCACACTTACTTATTAATTGTTTGCAATATTTCTGGAAAGGGTGGGCAAATTCTTTCCGCTTTTGTTGCCCAACCGCATGAGGGATGAGAGGAGCACAGGAAAGGGCACCAGTTGTTGTGATTGGCAATTTGTATGTCATTATACATGCACAACCAAACAAAACAAATGTAGAAACATTGAAAAATGGTACAATGGCAACAAGCAGAGCTGGACTCCAGTTCGCTTGGTTTCACTATAGGTTTTACCTATGTTTGCCCATGAGAACAGGGTAGGTCAATGCACTGCCATTATCAGAACTGTGCCCATGTGACTCTCATTTCAAGAGTCATGACATAAATCCCATTTAAAGATCACACTTTCCTTCTGTGCAAAACACTAGTGCACTGAAGGAAGACTGCAGTCTTTTCCTTTAAAACTGCTAGACAGCAGAGAAGAAAAAGTTCCCTGCAGTGTGCTGTGAGCTGTATACTATACTCATTAGTGACTTCGTCCTGTGAGCTGCCTTCTCTGGCCTGCATCCAGGAAAGCACAAAGTATACATTTAATTTTCAGCATGTGTGTAGAGTCATTAACTGCAAGCACATGCTTATATGCTTTCCTCGTTGCTGCTTTTGGTTCTGTTATTTGATATAAAAAGCAGCAGTGGCTTTTAGGGGCTGAGAATGTTTTGGAGGGGACCTAAATGAAAGTGCTGAAATCTTCCCACTGCATATAAGAATAGCAAGACAGTAATATTTTTCTGATTGACATGACATCCCTGCCTGAATACTGTACTTTGAATGAGCTTTCTCAGGCAAACCTCTGCCTGTTTGCATGTGTGTTGATTCATGATACTAAACTGGGTGGCATGGGGAGAAGGGAAAAACTGACTGGCGTATTTTCAGCAAATGATGTATACTGTCCTCACTTCAGCCAGACTATGTAGCTATCCTGCAGCTGTAAGTAAGTTACTTTTCCTTAAAGTTATAGCACTGTCAGAGTAATATAGTCTAGTTCAACTTCCACCCTGACGTGCACATGGCTGCCTCCAGGCATGCAACTCCCTTGTTCCCATTTGGCATGGATCTGTCAGGAAGGAAAAGCCTTCCTGAGGCTGAATTGCATATTTTGAGAGCTTCCTCTGCAACAGTCTCAGTGAGGAGGTCTGCAGACATTATTCCCTCCACCGCCTGAAGTTAGCCTGTGGTGAGTCATGTGGGGAGACATGCAAAGTGAGCTCCTGGCTTCAGTGAAGTGGCAAAACACAGGCGGCATTAAACTTTATCGCATTTTCACATTTTCTTCAGTGTCATTAAGAAATTACAGGTTTCTTCTTTGTATGCCTCCTTCTTAAGTTGATACAAGCACGTTGTTATGCCTATTTCATCTGTGAAATAACCAACAGAGACAGTTTAGCACCATGGCCATACACCAATGCAGTAGCAGAGGCAAAATTTAGAATTCAGCAGGTGTGGAGTGGTGCCATTAGACAATGTTGTGTCTTACAGGATCTGAGAGGCAGTCAGTAAAGGCGAGTGACTAAAGCTGGACAGGCTCATCTCCACCTACAGAAGCTGCCTGTCCTCTCCGCTGTGAGCATTTGGTGGGCACTGCAGGTGGGAGCTGCCCGACTCCCTGCAGCTTTCCTGTTCAGGAGCCAAGGAAGCTGCCACGTAGCAATGCTCATGCCAGCAGCTTCTGGGAATGGGAAAGGCTTCAGTACCTGGGCAGGCACACTCACACTCTGGAAAAGCTGCTCTGCACTACCGTACTCACCATCAGTCCTGTCTGAGCATTGCAAAGCAACGTAAGCATAAATTAAATCATGTGCTTCCTTTCCCCAAAAATAGATCTAGATTTGCCCTGCGGATTTGGAGAAAATTTCAATGTAGGGCTGAATTTATCAAAATTGGGTTTATCCACTACAGAAAATGTCCCAATACTGCAGAAGAAATATGTGAGCATAAAGTTCAAGCTCAAGGGTTGAAGTTCCACAATTAAACTTTTTTTTAGCCAACATTATTTGTCTCATATATGGCATATATACGTTTCAAAGTAATCTCGTTTGTACTGGTCTGTAAAAAGAAACCATTGCACACTACTGGGGAAAAAAATGGTGATACACTGTATGTGCCTGGTATCTTTTGAAAGTTCTCTGGAGAAAAAAATAGGCACAGGCACTGAGATTTAATAAAATGCGAGTCCTTTTTGAAGAGGCCAACTTTACTGATGAGACATCCTGAAAACCAGAGACTGTCCCTTCTGGCATATGTGTATCATACGAAAGCCAGTAATTCTTGATTATCTCAGTATTCCCAGGAATGATATCACGCTGAAACACAGCTTCAGTTAACATAAGCATCAAGTATATACTGGGACCTTTTAATGCTAGAACAATAAGCCAGCTTTATTACAGTGATTATTGATAATATGAGGGTTGTGCTGGTATTTAGTCATAACTACATAAAATTATTGTTTTTCTGCTGTAATCATTGGCTATGCAGTTACAAGGGACCAATATTAAGTTTGTAAGTAATTAGTGACAAAGATTTCTTTTGTTGTATATAAATGGAGTAAAAGCCTCAGGCTAATTTTACCAGCATGTTCATATGATATCACTTCCTGAAAATACATGAAAGTTTAAAAAAAAAAAAAGTATACATACAAAGCAGAGGCTGTCCAAGTCCTTCAGAAAAAATGACCTCAAGAAATATGCTGGGTTTCTACCTCAGAAACCTGATTTAACATTGAGGTCATTGCGAGAATTCAAAATGCTGTTTCTGTCTTGATGCAAGGCTAGAGAGCATTTCTTTTGCAGTGAGCAGCCTGTTTAGAGGGCCATAATTCAATGGCAGTATTTTCTGAATCACTCCATTGATTTGTTGAGACTTTGTTTTCCCATTTTTCCACACTGTCACTTTACATAGATTGGAGCCAACTGTGCTCAACCTCTGCTCTAAATTACCAGTAGGCAAATCTGAATCAATTCAGCTGATTTTATAGGCTATTCTACTGAGTTTACAGGCTTCATTCTGAATGTACCCCAGAACAGCCAGATGCAGAATTTGGCCAGTTTTATGTTTGTAAGAAAATGTAATTAAGAATGACAGATGTGTTTATCCTAGAAAATATTACTGTACTGTAAGAAAGATAGCAAAGATAGTTATACCACTCCTTAAAACCCACGAAGCATTTTTACCATGTCCTAAAATCTGTTCTGAGTTTTTTCTGGCTTGCCCAGATACACCACAAATTTTCTAAAGGATTTCTGAACTTCAGATGGGTTTAGACTTGTGATTGAACTGAAAAGCTTTTTTTATTATTTTTTTTCTGGCAGAAGTGTCTCATGTCTCTAGTCTTTGGCCAACTAGCTTGTATTTTCCTTAGGATTCTGATAGAAGTGCCACTAAATTGCTCATTGCATGGGAAACTGATTTTGTTCTTGCACCTTTGTGTGGAATAGTGTCAAATTTCCTGTTACCCCTTGGTAGGAGTAAGAGAGCTATTAAGAAGAATGTAAGAACTAGCCCTGATCCAACCCCAAAATCAAAGTGATGCCATTGAAACTGGCTACAGTGAACTTATTTCCATTTCTTCTGTACCTTCTGGATTTGGCTAGCAACAGAGCTTCTGAATACTGTGAAGAAAGTTAAGAGGTCTAACAAAATCCAGATGAGATTTCCCATCAATTCCTTTATAAGTGTATGATCTTTTCATGAATTCTGCTTGCTAAAAGAAATTAGAGGAAAGGTGTGAAAACTCCCAACTTTTAAGTGTGACTCATCAGTAAAAACTGTCTGGACGGCCGAGCCCTGAGAGTTGTGGTGAATGGAGTTAAATCCAGTTGGTGGCCGGTCACAAGCGGAGTCCCCCAGGGCTCAGTTTTGGGGCCCATCTTGTTTAGTATCTTTATCAATGATCTGGATGAGGCCATTGAGTGTTCCCTCAGCAAGTTTGCAGACGACACCAAGTTGGGCGGGAGTGTTGATCTGCTTGAGGGTCGGAAGGCTCTGCAGAGGGATCTGGACAGGCTGGATCAATGGGCCGTCGCCAATTGTATGAGGTTCAACAAGGCCAAGTGCCCGGTCCTGCACTTGGGTCACAGCAACCCCAGGCAACGCTACAGGCTTCGGGAAGAGTGGCCGGAAAGCTGCCCCACAGAAAAGGACCTGGAGGTGCTGGTTGACAGGCAGCTGAATATGAGCCAGCAGTGTGCCCAGGTGGCCAAGAAGGCCAACGGCATCCTGGCCTGTATCAGAAATAGTGTGTCCAGCAGGAGTAGAGAGGTGATCGTGCCCCTGTACTCGGCTCTGGTGAGGCCGCACCTCGAATACTGTGTTCAGTTTTGGGCCCCTCACTACAAGAAGGACATTGAGGTGCTGGAGTGTGTCCAGAGAAGAGCGATGAAGCTGGTGAGGGGTCTGGAGCACAAGTCTTATGAGGAGCGGCTGAGGGAGCTGGGGTTGTTCAGTCTGGAGAAGAGGAGGCTGAGGGGAGACCTCATCGCTCTCTACAACTACCTGAAAGGAGGTTGCAGAGAGGTGGGTGTTGGTCTCTCCTCCCAAGTGACTAGCGACAGGACTAGAGGAAATGGCCTCAAGTTGCACCAGGGGAGGTTTAGGCTGGATATTAGGAAAAATTTCTTTACTGAGAGAGTGGTGAAGCATTGGAACAGGCTGCCCAGGGAAGTGGTGGAGTCACCCTCTCTGGAGGTGTTCAAGGAACGTGTGGACGTGGCACTTAGGGACATGGTTTAATGGGCATGGTGGTGTTAGTTGATGGTTGGACTTGATGATCTTACAGGTCTTTTCCAACTTTAATGATTCTGTGATTAATTATGAGACCCTATGTTTTCTTCACATGGGTCATAAAAAGATGATTTTGAAATCTTTACCAATAATACAAAATGCCTGAAAGCTTGGTGTTGCATTACCAGGGGTGATAAGGTGAAATGTCATTGTGGCATTTTTGGGTCACTCAGCTATTCTTCTAAGTAGGGTTACAAACTGAAGCCATTTTTGTGACACTTCTGATGAAGAAGATCAAAATGATCCTATGTTTACTCTAAGGAGGCCTCTTTACATGAATCTTTATTTAACTTTAAATTGAAATACTACAAAGATAACATCACCTCTCCAAGTATGCACTACAGGTCTGTAGACTACCAGGGGTCTATAGACTGATAATAGGAAACTGTTGCTCCAGAGATTCAGCTTACCCAAGTAGCTTTCACTGGAATGCTTTTTGGCAATATACCATGCACACTTCAGTTTCTTCTAGATCTCTCAATACAGAGCCATGACATAACATAGCAAAGCCATGAGTAGTTTTTTACCCTCATTGTCTGAATTATACTTCCTGTTTCTGGCCAGAAAAGAAAACATAGTATAATATAATACAATATGGTAAGATAAATACAGACGACCTTATAGGTAAGAACGCCCCGCTCTTATGTGTCACTCCGAGCACTCACTACTCTAACTGCACAGGTCTACAGCAAATGCTGGAAGAAGTTTTATGGAAAATGACATTAGGAATTCATTACCAGCATGGGTGGAAGTATACTAAATCATGCCCAGCATAGAAAGAATTACTATGCTTGTAAAGAAGTGGCAAAAAATGTATTTTGAGTAAAGGAACAGTTCTGGCAGAAGCATCAGTTTGCTGGCATAAGGGCACCTACCCCGAAGGGCTTTGACCAGCAAAGTGCTGCCAGTCAGATCTTGCACCCTGACATCACACCTCCTTGTACCCTGACTAACACAGTTTTTTTGGTACATGTCTGTGATGAAGAGTATCACAGCAGGAAAATTTTCACACTCTTTTACAGATCCTGGTGATTGCTGAGTAGTGCAGAATCTGCAAATGTCGAATGATCACAAAAGCAGTCATGTACAACCATGTTCATGACTGTATCTGTTTTCTTTATTTCTTTAAGCCCCTGCAGATCTGAATTTTAGAATAGGGGTAAATGAACTATTCATACAATTCAGTTGCTGCTTTCCTGGATACTTTGGAAGGTGCTGTGCAATGCTAAAATTAGGTCTCTTGTGGGCTCACAAATAAATGATTACTCTTGCCATTAAGATTCTTGCACACTGATATCCAGGGCATGTAGCACATCCAGCCTCGCCAGTTTGCTCTCACCCACTGGGAAGCTGCTGCAGAAAGAAATGTAAAGGAATATTAGAAGCGAGATCTCACTTGAGATCTCGCAGATAAGTGCCCCTTTGAAAGGTGCTGGTGACTTTAACCAAGCAGCAGTTCAGTTTTCTCAAGAGGTATAAAACCCCCTGGCAAGCATTGGACTGTGTAACAGGCCATGGAGCACAGCCCCTGGCATGTCTAGCGAAGGGCCAGGGAGGAGACGGTGCTGCAGCCACCGCAGCTGCCAGGGCACGGGGCTGGAGTGCCTGCACCAGCCATAAGCTGCTGTGTGCAACCCCTGTTTTTCATTACAATTGCTGCAGCAGTGCTGGTGTCCTGCATTCCAGCGGAGATTCAGACCTATATTAAATTAAGTGCACGCACACACACACACAAAAAGAAATTTAAATAAGTTTGAGGGTCCGAGCAAAACCAACACAAGCCAACACATGGGAGTTAGGGCCAGTATGCTCCATTCTCCACTTGCGCTGCTGGGGAAGAATCGGCGTTAGCATCAACAGCAGAGAGCTGGGTTAGTGGTGTGGTGCCCGCCCAGCATGGAGGGCTCAGGGAGCTTGCTTACCTGGCTCCCCTGGCTCACTGGAGGCTTCTCAGGCCACCTGTCTGATTTCTCAGAGAGAAACAAGAGTTAAATATTATGAACTATATTTTCAGAGCTTTCACAAATAAGTAGAAAGAGTATTAATTAAGAAAGTTATTTGTACTATATCAAATGTATCCTTCAAATTTTTCAACCCTACTAGTCAAATATCTTACTGGAGCAACAGGAGTTGAAGCATGTTTAGGGTTTGCCACCAGCTGCTGTTCTACTGAGTTTCTATTCTAAACTTGCTTTGGCTTCCAACTTTCTAAAGTCTATAGAAAAAAGACCCCCTCAAAAAAACAGGCATCTGAGTGGGAGGATTTACAATCAAGGTAAGATTTTTTTCTACCAGTTTTGAAAGGCTTTAGGAAAGAGATTTCTGGAGTATGATTTTAATTTTTTTTAAAGTTTTTAAATGTTTTGTCAGTGTGGAGGAAAAAAGAGAAAGAAAATTAAAGTTCACGTGCCCCTCTGGCTGAAATATAGCAGTGAATGCCAGTGTTCACTTAACTAATCTTAAATAACAAACACTATTAATGTTTTATTGTTTTATTTAAGTATATTAAAGAGCATAAGGCTAGAACTTTGTGCCTATGGTGAGTAATAATACCAGAGCTGTAGGTTTTTCTCTGGAAAAAACCCTTCAACTCTTTTTCGCGCAAAGATAAAATACAAGATACAATAAAATAGCTAGGAAGATGTCATTATGGAAGAAAGACTGGCTAAAACTGTACCAGATTCTGCTGTCTGCCCAGGTGAATTGAGTTTGCAGGTGACTTGATGGGATCATATGATCAGAGCAACAGCAGGTGGTAACTATAAAACACAGCCAGAGCTCTCCTTCTGGGAGGTGGTTTGTAGGCAGATTTTAGGTGCTTGGGTGGGTTTTGTGCTCACCAGAGTGCCTTGCTCCTAGAGACCTTGTGGAGGGCAGAAGGCAGCTAGAGCGGTTGATCCGTGCAGCTGAACCTCATAGGGTGCTTCCAGAGTTAGGACTGTGGGCTATCTGGAGGATGCAGGTGGGAGGCTGCTGCCTGGATCTTTGCTTCTTCTCCTCCAGCTTTCTGCCGCTCTGCAACCTTAAGTTTCTTTCTTTTCCTCTCTGTGTGAGGTAATGGTGTGAGCAGGCTGTGTGCCTCGTCTTGCTACCTCTCTCTAAGGTCAGATCTCTTATCCTGTGCGCACTCATTCAATTCCTGAGGAGCTGAGCTACTGCCTCACAACCTGCACTGGCTTGGCTTCCTGCTGACTGACGGTGGCCTGAGACAAAACCTGGGTGATGAGAGAAATTCAGGGAACCCATGCAGGGTGGGGAGTGAAACATTTCATTTGAGAGTTTTCACTAAGGCACGTCACCAGACTGCAGCTCTGCATCTCCTCAAAAAGATGGGTCTTCTAGAAGTGTGTTTTGCCCTCCCTCATCTAGCAGTCATCTGAGTGCTCAGGAAGATAGTGGATAATGCAGGTGTGTAAAATTATGCTCTTGCTAGCAAGTAGGGAGTTTGACAGTATTTTTGCATTGGGAAAACAGTAAAAAGAAATCCAAAGTGGAGTAACAGTGCTGAGGGCATACACAGAGTGCTCACCCTCACTTTCAACTTCAGAAGCTATTGACTTTGTAAATGAAAGTGAAGCTTGAAAATTTGATCTCATCTGTCCCTTCCTGATGCCTGCAGCTTCTGGAGAGACAATTTCCACTGCAAGCCTATAGGAAAATTGGCTGTATGACTACATCATTCTTCCCTATCTAACCCATGAGTAAGCTAAGTCTAAGGGAAGGAATAGAATGTCTTTTAAGGGAAGAAAAGGGTAAAAATCCTTCTTTGGACGAGCTGTTATCACCAATGTTGCTAAAGGGAATGTGTATTTACATCTTCGGTATAGCAAAACATGTCTTGATCTTGCCTCAGTAGTACCTAGTGTTACTGAATCATCCAGTTAAAATTACCATGAAAAAACCTAAAACTTATGCAGGACAAGTGGCCTAATGGGAAATGAGAGAAAATGGTTAAGAGTTTGTACTCCAGTATGCATTCAAAATTCTTCTGAGCTGCTGCTGGCATTAAAGGACCTATTTATTGCAGCCACAAGTGAATGCCACAGATTCCTAAGGAGAAATGTGGAAACCTTATCAGCTCTTCTCTCTTTAAATTACATTGTGGGGAGGGGGGGAGCAGGAATCAACAAGGGAGCAATGTGAAAGAATAGACCCTGAGCCAGTGCCGTATTTTCACCCTTTCACGTAACATCTGGGCTCCAGATATCCATTGGTACATGTGAGTCACTGCAGATGCAATTGCAGAACATAGCAAGCATGCATTGCTTGATCTGGGGAATTTTGGCAAGGGGATCTGGCAGAGCCCAAAGCTGTCATGATTTACTGAAAATTAATTTTCAGTCACAACTAGTTTCATTTGAAATCAGTAGGATTTTTCTTTAAGGTTTACTGGGTTTAACCATTGATCCAGAGAAATTTACGTTTCTGCAGGTATTTGTACACTCAGCTTAAATCAATATTTCTTCTTTCCTGTGAGAAAATGTGGCCAATATGTGTAGAAATAGCAAGAAGAGGAACTGTCATCAATTTGGCCCTAAATGAATGTGTTCTCACTGGGACCCTTACCTTCCTGTGACAGTGGAATTAACAGAATGTGAGTAAACAATGGTAGCAGCTAAGGTATTTAATGGAAAATCACATCTTTTGTCATGTGGGAGGGAAAAAATTATATTAAAAGACACAAAAGTGAATGAATGTCAGCAACAAAAGATAATTTGCTGGATAATTTGAAGCTGGCTTCTATGAACATCATATTTATGATCGTTCCTATTTGTTGGCAGACAGTTCCTTCTAGTCTAAGTCAGTAAAAAGTTATAATAATTTTTAAAAAACCTTCAATTCCTTTAAAAACAGGCACTAGTGAATACTTGAGAAATACAGTTGCCAAAGGCCAATAGATCCTCAGTTTGGTAAGATTTTTCACTTCTCTCCATTCTCTTTATGGCATCTCTCTCAACATTCGGAGATGTGCATACCTATGTTTGCTCCATGAGCACAGGCTTGGTATCCAGAGGTCTTATATTAAGACCTGAATGTGTTCCATCAAGATTATCTATGTTGAATGGTTTACATCTGTGGTGTGATTTGCTCCAGCAACAGAGAAGATCCCATGCTGCTCACTTAAAATGTCAGTCTGACATTACTTTTTACTGTATCAAGCATCTTCCCAAGCATCTGGAGAAACAAGCCTTGCACTCATCTTTCATAGGACAATGTTTCTTCTCCCGCTTACTCAAACTCAAGCCAGCCTGCTGCCATCTGGCCTGCAGTGTATAAAAGGAACTAACACGATAAAGCAAAACCAACTGCAGATATGACACTAGCAAACACAGCTCCTCGCATTTCATGAAGAATTGAAACTTCCGTAGAGTTTTCCCAGATCAGTATCCATCATCTGAGGTTAAGTAACAAAACAGATTTTGGAACATGGTGATTAATTGCCACCATTAATGCACCGAGTCCCTGAATTAAATTAAGTGTTGTCTGCTCGTTTATTAAGCAGAGCATTTTAATGCACTATGTTTTAATGTCTAATAGGTAACTAATGTGGTCATGCCATGTTATGTGGACAACTTGTCCACACTATGCTGTGACATTTATTTTACAGTAATTTTAGGTATACGTGAGAGCCACCAACCTCTTGAAGCATCCTTAACAAATCTGAAGCAAAGGGACTACTTAGGAGATCACTGCCTCACACGGCTTTCTAATCTTGGATATTTCTACTATGTCTATAGGCTTGCGGATTAACTGGAAGGCTTGGGAATATAATTGGATGTCCTGAACATTTTTTAGGAAAATCAACATGTTTGAACTGTGATCACAAGACATTCTAGTTCATTTGTCCAAATTATGTTTTTCTGAAGTCTAAGTGAAAAACAAAAAATCCATTGCAGCCACTTAGAAACATATCCATCCCTGTTCCATACTGCTACTATTAATTTTTACATGAAATCCCCTCAATTACCGGGTATGCATAAACCACAGTACAGCTGCTGGCAGAAGTACAGGACTTGCTGCAGCTATAAAAGCAGCCTAGACACTTTCAGGTAGAAAATTACAGTGCTTAACCTTTCAAAAGTTGAGTGCAATCCACCCCATACAGAGACCTACGCAAACACTTCTAGCACTAGAGTCACATGGGGCCCAGGGGCAAGAGAGGCTTAATCTCCTCAGGACCAAGACAAACCTTCTGCATCTGCAGGTTGAAAACATGGGGTCACCTGAGCATTTCAAATGTATCAACCAATTTTGTATTTCATCTGTCATTGGTATTTGACAAGTAGTATGGACCTGCTGCTTGCAATGTATTCTACAAGATGCTATGTTTTTTGACCTGAGAATGAGTATTGCATGCACAACGCTGGACAAAGACCATCTTGGTTATCTCACGGGCTTGGTTATCTCATGTGCTAACTGAAGAAATTACATCCTAGAAGCCTTATAAATCTTGCAATCTTGTCCTTCCTTTCAGTGAGGGAGATTAAATGTCTGCACAAAGAGCAAACCGATGCAAAGGGAGGATTGAACTATTTGCCAGGGATAGCAGAGGGTGCATATTTCTCATATCACCTCTTTTTTGAGGTGATTAGCTGGAACCAGATCTCCCTGTTACAGCTGGGTATATCTTGGCAGACAAGTAACTCTGAAGCCCCCTCTGCCTGCAGTATGAAAAAGGGATGTGTCTTATCAGCTGGAGGGGTCTTCAGAGAAGGTGGTGGAGGGAAATGCAAACTGCATGCCTTCCCACAGCCTCTTAGTCAGCTTCCACAGCCTCCCTCCTCTCATCACTCTTTCAAGTCTCTTGGGCCACTGTCCAGTGCATATCTGTCTGCTGCTTAATAAACTCAAGCTGTGGTTTTCAGGCTGATAAATAATTATGCTAATTAACAGGTTGGAGGAAAATGTGATGTTATTTCTGTGGAATGTTCTGAGAGGCTGGAAACACTTAACTGCAAAAACGACATGTGGTGAAATAACCAATAATTTGCTTAAGAAACCCACATCTGGTATGCCTGCTAGAAACAGGGGTTAATAGTCTGTCAGGGGCAGGCAGTGGCAGTGAGTAGCCCTAGGATAAACAAAAAAGCCTTAACGGCAGGAAATGGGCTTGTTCTCCTAGCATAAGCATTTACATTGGCTGCTAACCAGCAAGAGATGTAAAGGGAGTTGTTTAGTTTACACTTGGAAAAAAAATAAAGAGAGATGGAAACAAACAGTCTTTTGCATTTTATGTATCTGTGAAAAGGAATAAAAGCCACCGAGTGTAGCTAAAAATGGTAATAATATCTATGCTCCACACTCCTGGAAGGAGCCATAGACTCAGCACGAGATTCCAGCAATAAAAAGGGAGAAGGATTACTTAATTTATTTTTGTATTATTGAACTAACTGTCAGATAATTACATGCATGACTTTAAGTGACTGCTCATGCAGAAAAAGGGGAGGGGAGCAGGAGAACAGAAGACAAATGGGGAAACTTGGTTAATTGATTCATGTTGACATCCTGATTTTTTTTATAAAATGATTGACCCTGATTTCCATCTTGAGGATGAGAAGTCCAAATACCACTTGTGATAAGAAGGAAGGCATTCCCATTTGACACCATGGTAGTCAGGAAAGGATCTGGACCACAATGCTAGGAACCCACCCTTGTGTTGGTGTGGCATTGCTGCAGCACTTAAAACACAAAAGAGAAAGCCACATTTTAAGATGGGATGAAATGTAAATAATGTACTCATTTGATGAGATTCAGATGAACTGCTCTGTGTGTGGCAAGCCGAATCTGTATTTATAGCAGTTAAAGAAACACACAAGATGCTCTGGATACACTAAAGACCATGAATAACACATTGTTGGTTCCTAATTTTGTTTTAAATAAACAAACAATGTTCTACCTTAGGTGGCGTTTTTCTGCTGAAGTGGTGCGACCCTTGCAAAGATTGCTGCTACATCTGAGTTGTATTTCTCACACAAGAAAACATGACACCTCAGCAGATGTTGGCAGCTTTCTGCTGCATGCTGGACTACTTGACATCTGAAGCTATATTTTCTTTCATAGTCACTCTCAAAGATGTATATTATCCCTTGTCAAAATAAAGAGCTGTGGTCTCTTTCCAGCCCAGAGAAATACAGTAAGTGCACATTATCACCATAACATCTAAGTGGCTCTCTCTTTCACTACATTAGTGCATATTACAGCCTTGCAAATGACAGGCTTTCACAGCCTCATATTTTAGTGTCATGTCTTGTTTTATAATGAGACCATGTTTTTTCTAGTGATCCTAGCACACAGCACCAATGTGACCCTGCAGCTTTGCAACCTTTCTCACAGCAGCGAGATCTCCATGCCGTATGTTGATACCTGAGGTGGGAAGCAACAGCAACAAAATGGCTCAAAAGCCTCATTTATCAGCAAAACCAGCTAGCAGTGCTCAGCTCGTGTGGATGCAGGCAGCACTACCCATCCTCCACCGTGTGATGTGTTTTGGTCTAAGGCTGCGGCCTCCCATATGGAAGTTGAATCAATTCTGGTGCTTTTTGATGCTTTCTGTGAGCATCCAAGGCATTCCGCTGTAGAAGGGGTCTGTCCTTTAGCACTGCTTCCCTGTGAAATAGGAGATCAGAGGAGGTTGCTTCTAGAAGACAAGAAATGACAAGGAGAGGCCATGTCAGACAGTGGTGCTTCCACTTTTTCCACGTGCTGTGCTTACAATAGGCTGTGATCACACAGCCCTTGGCATGCAATACTTACCCATGGCTTCACATATACTTGGGTCGTGTTTTAGATCGTCACTTGAATAACGTGAGGCTAGAATAACTGCACCCTTCCAGGAACAGAACCAGAGATGGAAACCATAAAATCTATGCTCAATTTTTGTTCCTCTGTGTTCTAGTTCAGTCATGCAGATAGAAGTGAGACAGTCCATTTTTTAAAGCAAGACTAGGGCTCATATGTGAGTATATAAATGTAAGAACTCCAATAAAGATAGAGCTGCTAACACTGGGAATTTCTGTTCACCAGAGACTGACCTCCTGGTTCTAAATGGCTAGCAGCAACACGAAAGAGCAGGTGACAAAAATAAAATAAGTTTTAGGAATGGCAATTAGATCTTAACTGAATTCTTGGAACTTCATTAAGCTTTTTCTTACTTGAAATTCTGCTTGATACCTTTTTGCATAGTTGCAGTCCAAGCACATCCATCATCCTTTTGCTTGTAAGAAAAATTCTGTGATGAAGAGGGCAGGAAAAATGTGTTAAATAAACATTAGTATGGCAGCAGAGATTGATCATTAAAAATTGTAACTCTAGTTGTGTATTTTTCACTGAAAGCATTACTCAAGGAATATAGCTATTCACCACAGAAAAAAAATCATTCACCAAATAGCTGTACCTGCTTTGTTTCTCATAATACTTCCATCAACATGGCAAAATGGTGCTCTAGTGTGATTTGGTGAGATATTTGCATAATTTCATATGCCTTGTGCATAACTTGAATGAATTTTAAGTGAACTGATCTGCAAAACTGTTGAGAATATTCCACAGCAGCCCGACGCTCACAAACAGGAAGCAAGAACAGTCCTCGTGCTCCACTGAAGTCCTTTGAGCTTCTCCCTTTGGAGAGAAGACCCCAGGAACACTCCTAGACAGGCAAGGGCAGCCTTACTTTTCTCCTGCGAATGATGCTTGGGGATGTTTTATTTAGGTTGGCATGCAGTGAAGGCAGAGAGCAGCAAGCGAGGACTCACCACCAGACCTCGGCACCCCCAAAGCTTGCCAAGTGTCTAGCCAGGCCCCCAACATCTGACTGCTCACAACGCCTGTTTCTTCCCACCAGCCCTCGAAGAAAGCTAAGTTTAGATATATGATCAGGTATCTAGGTTTGGGATCTAAACTGAAGTGTTATGAATGTTTTACCCTCCCTCCCAAAATTACCTGGACTGCAACTAATTTTTGGATCTACCTCTAAACATGGGGTGTTCATATCTATTCCAGTTTATCCAAAACTCAACAGATTTTTAAAGATATTTGCTACAAAAAACAAACAAACAAAAAAAACCTTTTTATTTGGCTCTAAACATTTACTTTCATAACTGATTTATGTAGGTTTTGCATAAATAGAAACTTAGTAAGCTTCCAATGTGTTACCAAAACAAATTTGTACTTCACAATGCATTGTGGTGGAGCATTTGATGAAACTGATAACAATATCCTTTATTTCTTCTCTTTGGAAAGGTCTTTCCTTCAGGAATGGAATTTCTGTGTTTGAAAGAAAAGGAGCAGGAAAAGTGACATTATAGGGGCAGTCAGGGGAAGCTGTTCAAAGGAAAACAAATGTGTTTTCCTAGCAGATGATGTGGAAAGCAACCAAACTGGTTGCTTTAGACTGCATCTTCTTGACATAGGCCCCACCTTCCGCTCTTACAAAAGTGATTGTTTTAAGCTGGGTAACTTGAGGTCAAACACTCTTCCAATATTTTGACAATAACAAACTATGACCATTTGGGGTATTTTTTATCTGCATTAATATCCAGTCTTTTTAAATGGTCTTGTCATGCTTTTGGCCTCAAGAACTTCCTGTGATAATCAGCACCAGAACTGAATTATGCGTTGCTGTCAAAGGATATTTCTTGAACTAGTATCATTTTGCCAGTTTGTTTTAAGATCTTTAAATGTTATTTTATTCCTAATCTCCCTGAACTTTATTTACAACTATGAAGATCTCGTAATTATAAAAGTATAAATGAAAGTGCATTTGTGAAAGGATAAAGACTGAGTTGTGGTTTCAACAAAAACCTAATCACAGAAGTAATTACTCAGTCTGGGACAAAATGCCAGTGTGTATCTGAGTACACGTAGATACGAACAAAAACATTTGCATGTAAATATCACTGGAAGGCTTCTTGAGTACATTTTTCATATCAAGTCATTTCACTGCATATCAGTATCTATGTGAATGTGAAGTAGGCAACTGCATTTGTTTTACATGCGTATCTACAAGCACTATTTAAATCAGAAAGTTTATTGTTCAAAGCAGCAAAACATCTTGTGCCTATGCATTTACACAGTAAGCACTCCTATTTGTCATCATAATTAGCGATGTTGTGTTTCTAAATAACCCACGTGTGTTGGCAAATATTCCCACTGATCATTTAAATAATAGCATTTAACTAATTTAACAAGCGGCATGATGATTTAATGCTTGCAATACACCAGGTTTGTGAGTTCCAGTGAGAACTGGAGCCTGAATGCTCTATAGCTTTACCTAGAAGCTGTAAGGCTGACATGCTGGCTGCTCCATTACACTATGCACTGGGCCTTCTCAGTATCACTGTGGGAAAGGCTGCTTCCTTCCTTTTGCTCATTTTGAAGCTTAAAATTAAAAGAGAAACTCCCCATGCACAATTACTGTTAAAATTAATGTGAATGACACGTGCACCTAACAAGTGAAACCAGACATCATTCCTTGCATTTGCAGTTTAGGTGTTGTGCAAATCACATCTCCTTACTAAACTGGATTTTTAAATGCCTAATACTTTCAATAACCCATTTTCAAAAAGGTTATTTTCATTAATATTGGGTCATGTCATACAACACCTTCTAATCTGGACATTTAAAATTAGTGTCTTCACATATGTGCAAGGTGTAGAAGAAGTTGTTAGAATACTCTACCTCTTTCCTCTCCAGAAGATTGATTTTAAATTTTAATAATTTTTAAATGGTAGCATTCAGCTATATTTAATGCATATTGAAGGTTACTGGTGAAACAGGACCAAGAGAAGTAATTATTTAATTTATATTTTAATTAAATAAAATTGGAGGAAAGCCAATGTCACTCCAGTCTTCAAAAAGGGCAAGTGGGAAGACCCAGGAAACTACAGGCCAGTCAGCCTTGCCTCCATCCCTGGAAAGATGATGGAACAGCTCATTCTGGGCATCATCCCAAAGCATCTGGAGGAAAAGAAGTTTATCAGAAATAGTCAACATGGATTCACCACGGGGAAGTCATGTCTGGCCAATCTGATAGCCTTCTGCAATGGTATGACTGGATGGAGAGATAAGGGGAGGGCAGTGGATGTTGTCTACGTTGACTACAGCAAGGCTTTCGACACTGTCTCCCACATCATCCTCATAGGCAAGCTTAGGAAGTGTGGGTTAGACAAATGGACAGTGGGGTGGATTGAAAACTGGCTGATAGATATAACTCAGAGGGTTGCAATTAGTGGCACAGAGTCTGGTTGGAGGTCTGTAACAAATGTTGTTCTCCAGGGGCCAGTACTGGGTCCAGTCCTGTTCAATATATTCATCAATGACCTGGATGAAGGGATGGAGTGTGCCCTCAGCAAGTTTGCTGATGACACAAAGCTGGGAGGAGTGGCTGACACACCGGAAGGCTGTGCTGCCATTCAGCGTGACCTGGACAGGCTGGAGAGTTGGGCAGAGAGGAACCCTATGAAATTCAATAGAGGCAAGTGTAGGGTACTGCACCTGGGGAGGAATAACCCCATGCATCAGTACAGGTTAGGGGCTGACCTGCTGGAGAGCAGCTCTGTAGAAAGGCACCTTTTCACCGGTGCCCAGTGTCAGGACAGAGGTAACGGGCACAAACTTGCACATAGGAAGTTCCATCTAAACATGAGGAGGAACTGCTTTACTTTGAGGGTGGCAGAGCACTGGAACAAGCTGCCCAGAGAGGTTGTGGAGTCTCCTTCTCTGGAGATACTCAAAACTCGCCTGGACACATTCCTGTACAATCTGCTGTAGGTGAACCTGCTCTGGTGGGGGGGCTGGACTAGAGGATCTCCAGAGGTCCCTTCCAACCCCTATCATTCTGTGATTCTGTAAAATACTGATCAAACATATTCTGGTAAAGTTTATACCCCAAATTTTCTTTTAAATTTTAAATTTTCTTTTAAATTTAAATTCTTTTAAATTTTATATCTGTCTGTGGACATGTTTGGGGAAATTATCAGGAATATAAAGAAGCTCAAGTTGAAATCAGAAATTATCCCCCAACATGTTTGAATTGGAAAATGAGTCCCTATGCTTGCCACATCCCGAACATCCCACTTGAGTTTTGGCACATCTGGGCAGATCAGAGCACTCTGACACGAGGATGTGACCCCTTTCAGAAAGAGCCTCCTTTATGGGCTGGGGGAAGTTCAGTCCATTAATCATCCCACACTGCCCTATGTGCACTGCGACCGCTAAAAGCTTTGCCAGGTATCGGCAATGACAATGCTATGATCAGTTGTCTCCCTGAAAATGGGCTGAAACTCTTTGAAACAGAATAAAAAACCATGCTGTTATTCAGAGTCTAACCTGGGAAGTCAGTAAGACCTTTCCTCCACAGCTGGGTGAAGATGAGCCCCACCGATGGGTGATCCCAAAGCCAGTGGGGTACGCTCTCACACCTGCAGGGCCTGCTTTCTTTCTTGGCCATCTGCTTCCACCTATACTGCCATGACATTATTGAAACAGCAGTAAAGTTTTGAACGCAGTAAAGAACGTGTTTTGTTTTGTTTTCCCCCTGGAACTCCAAAAGTCATGAAAAATGCAGGTTTTGTGGGGGAGGGAGAGAGAGGGAGTAAATCCCTGCCCAGACCTAATCTTTTAGTTAGCCCCTTGAAGCTCAAGAGCAGCTGTTAAAAAGTGCAACTGTCTTTTCCATACATGATTAAATATAGCCAAATATCAAGTCCTATCATCAAGGGGTCAGTTAAATGTAATTTCTTTCCGCTCTGCATATATGCACAGAGGGAGCTTAAGTCCTCTCTCATCTGGTTTCTTCATCCTTAAAAGAAACAAAAGCACACTGTACAGTATTTTCTAATTTGATAGTATCTTTATGGGATTTTAATATCCTCCTCCTTGCCAGCTACAAGCCAGACCAGCAACAACTGCAGCTACAGTTATGAGCTGCAGCTGTTTGGGGCCCGTGAAGGTCTATCTACAGCCTGGAAATTTCCTATCAGTGCAAACACAGGGCAGGTTCCAGCACCATTAGCAAAAGTTCGAACTTCTGCAGGCAAAACATCGGCCACCACCAGCAAAGTGCTGGCAAAATTGAACCTGCTTAAGCAAGCAGGCTAGCATTGAAAGGGGTAGGGACAGCCAGCTGCCAGTGTGGAGTAGGGCTCCTAGCAGTATTAATCACAGAAACTGTGTTGTCAGCCAGGGAAAATCCCATCTGCAAAAACTGCTCTGAATTGCAATTGTAATGGTTGGCGAGGGGCAGGATGTGCATGAGGAGCATGGAGGATTTGGGTAGCTCCTCCACTGAGCAAAGCTATTTCCGCCTTCTCCTCTTCATGAGGTCAGGAAGGGTTTGCAACTAATATCAATGACAACAGACTTAGGAGAGTCAGAGTAGGTCTTAAAAGATTCAGCTATTATCTTTTTTGTATAGCTGATAGTATACATAATATTCGCATAGAATTTACATTACCATAGATATACATTCCCCCATGAGAAGTTTCAGTTGCTTCAAAAAACGACCCAGATAACAACGCTCAAGTTAGCCAAACTGTGTGTTATAGCACAGCCTTGTTTTGTGATCCTTCTTCTGCCCCTCAGATACTTTTTATCATCCTTGACGTGAGTCCTACAACATCTTCACATGTTCCCAAACCTGCGCAGGGAGAAAAGCAACCTTCTTCCTGATTCTTCCAAAAAAGACAGAGTTAAAAACACCTAATCATCTTCAAGCTCAATTCTGTCCTGATAGTGTGTTTTTCCTCTTGACTGGGTTGCTCATTTGACAGAGCTTTATTGCCCTATACAGACCATGCTCAACTTACCCAGTGTGCTGGAAATGCTAGCGAGGGATTAGCTGCTGAGGCTGACACATTAAAACTTTGGGAACTACAGAGGGTTTAGCCACTTGCTCAGATGGCTAAAATGTTTGTCCATCCTTGGGACTTAGCTTAGCCTTCAACTGCTACCTCAATATATTATTGACAGTGCAATGCAGCGCAATAACGCCGGTTGTGTCACCATAGAGACAGGTCCATCCTCCCTCACCTCAACTGATAATATCTGTACACACACTGTTTCTCTGAATAATTTTAATCCCTGTCTTCTGATGATGGCTTTCACTTCACAGTGGAATCAGCTGAAAAAGGATTCCGGTAACTCAAGATACAAAGATAAATATTCAGCATGAGGATGAAGAAGTATCAGAATTCACAACAATTCCTTAAGCCTGATGCTCTTTCTATAGAATATAAACTGCACCCACTCAAAGAGACAGCAGAGAAATTTGTCAGCTTTATACTACAGCTGAAAAATACAAATTAATTTTAATTCCATACCATTCTGTGATTGCTGTTAAACTTGAAGAAAGGATTATGGGAGCGAAAATGTGTCATTCTGCAAACCAAAGGCTTCAGTCAATAGCATTTTAACATTAAATCTCTGCTTATCCAATGTATTAGAGGTAATATCTTTGTCAATCAAGCTCTTTTTGCCTGGAGGTTCAGCATTAACACTCCCTTAATTCTCTTTTAAACACAGGTAGCTCAGCACCCTTATTCACAATAGCTTTAATAATTGCTTGGTTTCACACGACAAACTATGCCTTTGTTTCTGCCCTTAACTATTCTTTCATCAGCTGCTGTTGTGCACATTAGACAGGGCATGTGGGGACAGACAAACAGACTGGAAAAGTGGTTTGTGAAAATATGTTGAGACAGCTGCTGAATTTTAAGGGCTTGTCTGTACCAGGCAAAAAGGTGCAGCAGAGAACCAGATGGTTTCAAAGGCAATGTGATCCTTGCAGTGCTTGTATGGTACGCAAGCAAGCCTCAAAGATGTTTCCAGAGATGAGCTGTACCAAAATGCTATGAGGGTACAGCTACTGTTGCTATTCTCCCTGTATTCTTGTCCTTGCTCGGTCGCATTGGCTGAACTGGGACTGCAGCCCAAGCTAAGCAGACCTCTCTTTTACTTATTTCTTTACTCATCACCCTACCCTACTCTGTTTCTCAGGCACTTGATATGTCTCCCTTCACAATTTCAAGTCCCTTTTTGCCTGTTCATGTGTAGTGTTTTCATGTAATGAATCCAGCTGTTCCAGGCACTCAGCATCCTTTTCTCACCTTCCTAAGCCTCCCTTGGTGGGTAGCAGAGAGACTTTGTGACCTGGAGTCAGAAGGAAATAATGAACACTTATGAATGCTTTCCAGTGGGAGCTCTCTCTGATCCTTCAGGTGGTGACACCCAACAAAACGTGACTGTAGGAGCCACCACTCACTCAGAGCACACCAGGTGAATGAGATCTTACAATGTCGACCTGGAAGGTAAGGAAGGACTTGATGTAGGGCCTGTCCCCTGAATGCCTGAAGCAACAGGGTCACTGTCTTGAAGCTTTGAGTGAGGCATTGATTCATCCATTATGTCCCTGTCACATTGTGATAAACTCTTCAGTTATATTATAAACACATACTATTTTTCAGAAGGATCCTTAACTGCACAGGTCAAATAAGCACAAGTAAGGCTCTTCCAATCCTAGTTCAAATATTCTGCTGGCTTGTAAAATACTGAGAATCCAAGAAAATCCTTGAAAAAATCACCACATATATACACATTGCCATGATGCAAACAAACAAAACTTTTCGTTGGACTTTCTGATGCCACTATCTCACTGTCTCATATTTTGATGCTGATTTTCTAGCAAATTGCAAATCCTGTGAATTATAGAATCACAGAATCACAGAATCATTTAGGTTGCAAAAGACCTTTAAGATCATCAAGTCCAACCATTAATCTAACACTGCCAAGTCCACCATTAAACCGTGTTGCTAAGTGCCACACCTACACATCTTTTAAATACCTCCAGGGATGGTGACTCAACCGCTTCCCTGGGCAGCCTGTTCCAATGCCTGAAATTAATTTTCTTTCTCACTTACTCTCCCATAGTCATCCTTTTCTTCTGAATAGTCTGAATGTTAGGTTTTCTCCTTTTAAAAGAGTAGGAACGTTATAGGAGTAGCTTCAAAGCACCAAGCCACAATTTCTGTGCTGGATCCAAGATGTAGCCATTAAATTCAGTGGATTTTACTAGCACATTTTTACTGACTTTATTTCCAATGGACTCTAAATAAACATGCTTCAGGTTAAAAATATATTCCAATCTTCTGAAATCTTGAAATGCTGAAATTAAATTTCTTGCCTGCTGGCCATCTTAAATAAAAGCTTGGAGAACCAGTTCAACAATTGATTTAACAACTTAGACCTAAGAATCCTGTAACCAGTCAAAAACATTAAATCATATGTTATAAAATCCTTTTTTTTTTAATTTACTAAAATGATTTAAATAAAGCAAGTTTGGCATATGGTTTTAGACATAAATTTTAATGACCCAATAGTTTTTGTTGATCAGCGTCTAAAAACAGGAGTACAAGCACATCAGAGATGTAGGCTTGTATCAATCTGACATTCTTCTAGGAGGAAGCATCAAAAGTGAATAACATATACAAACCTTTGCTTTGGCAGAAAAGAAAAAAATATGTCCTTTAAACCATAACTAGACAGGTTTATCTAGGCTCTTAACACTAGTAAGCTAAGGATAATGGAAATTTAGTTCAAAAACTGTCATAAAAGCCTTACCCTAATAAGCAAAGTGGCTAAAGTAGATATCTAAAATAACAGCATATGTCAACACACCATAGTGAGACATATTATTTTGATTTATACCTTTGAATTCTGCATTACTAGATAAAGTAGAACATTAAAAAGCATTTTCCTAGATCTGTTGCCAATGAAATTGTTTAATAGAATTTATAAAACATTTAAAATATTTCTTTTAGTAACTGTTATCTGTTATTGCTCATGTACACTCTAGGGAGTTCATGAAAGTTTCATGCCAGAGTGTTTTTTGGAGGGAGAAAGTTATTTTTCTATTATTTATGTATAATGCAAGTTCAGAAGCAATAGAAAATAATGAATCTGGAATAACGATCTGTTTAATGGCTGACAAAACAGATTCTGGAGCAGTTTCAGTCTAAGATTACCTTTCCATTTTTTCTCTGAGTAGAAAAGAAAAATTAGGTAAGCTAATGCTTAGATCAGAAACATAAGATATTTTAATTTATTCTCACATGGCTGCTAGCGGTTATACCCATGTACATTTCAACTTCTGTATTTCAAACCATCAACACCATCTCATTCAACCTATTATAACCCAGCCACATCTCTTGGAAATATCAGTAAACAGTTAAGTAGTTAACCAAAAGAAATCAGCAGATTATTGCGTGTAAAAAAATCTGTAATCATCTAAAAAGCTAACAGAATATGCACACATTCATTTTCAGGGAAATTAGGATGTAGGGTTTTTTTAATAACTGAGTATTTAAAAGGTGTATGAAAATAAGCCAGACCAATTTCTAAGCTCCCTGCAATGACTCCAGCTAGTCCCTCTCACTCCTTTCTCCAGCACTCTGCCTTTGGGGCTGCATTTCTCCAGTGCTCTATGTTGCAGCTGGGTTACATGGTCTTGTAGCGCACCGATGCCATTGTGCAAGCTCCAGTGGAGGAGTGGGGCTCGTGCCTCCACGTATGCTCCAGGTACCTGGTACAAGGCATCTAATCTGTCTGTGCCAAGCGCCCAGATTAAGGTAGCAGGACGTACCTCGTTTCTTTTCCCATTGCTCCTCCTGCGGTGTGCTGGGATGACCCCAGAGATATCTCCAAAGCTGCTGCAATGGGCCAGTGAGTTGATGGGCCCTGCCTCTGGCTCCAAGGCTGCACTTACACACCATCATAGGCACAACTGTGGGACAGAAGGAATAGTGGCAGGGGTTCCTGCAGGATATTTGAAGGGATAAGGATGTTAAAGTTGGTGATGTGTTCAGTGCCTGTGGTCACAAGGGTCATGAACTTACCTAAGATACGATCATTTCTTGGCATGCCACCAAATTGCAGCCTTCAAAACCTGCTGGGTAATATTTTTTTTCCACTGCTGCTCTCAAGACTGACACTGTTCAGTGATGACATCCAGAAGGCATATCCAAAGCTCTCCCTCTCCTGGAGGAACTGCAAGAGAAACATTTCACTGTTTTTGTTTGTGAGGACTATCGTTGGCTAATCAGGCAACTCCACCGCATACGCAGAGGGACTTAAGCTGCTGCAGCTAATGTACTTCCCGTGTTCACTGCTCTGGTCCAGTGGGACAGCACAGACAGGGAAACACACATATGTATATGAACCTTGGCAAGGGTTTCTAATGATGTGTGGATTTTAAATTGGTGTAATGACTTCACACTGTTTGGTGTGTGAACTCAAGAGGTGCTGCTTTTATTCAAAAAGTAATTGGAAAAGAAAAACATTTAGAAAATAACTCCACTTGGCTAGACGGTGTTAGCTGACACTCCTCTTCTTGTAAACATGCTCTAGGTCAAAGTTGTTTCCCAAGCAGAAAGCCCTAATGAAAACAGGCAACATGTTGTTGCAACAGATGGCAGAAAAGGAGGTCATCACAGTCCTGGAGCTGGTGGTTATCCTACCAGCCCGGCATGCTGCTCCATCTCTGCCTTGTACCCATGATGTCCCTGCTCACTGCCTGCAGAGCACGCAAAAAATCAGCGGCAAAAAAGCACATACCTGCGGTCACATAAACACATAAACACTTTCACTCACAGTAGTGCTCTCATTATCTGGCCATCGGAAGCAGCTAAAGCTGAGACAGGAGACACGTTATAGGATCCTGTCTGCCTAGTGCATTCATGGTCCACTCCAGCCAGGAATGACTTCCAGATGTTGGTGCGCTGTGAATGCGCCTCCAGCCCACAGCCCGACCCCTTATCGATCACACTGGACAATAGTGGCACCGAGTGGGGGGAAGCAGTGGCTCATTCAGCCCAGAGGGTGTTAGTAGACTTCATCAGGGCAAGAACAAGCTCTCCAGGGAAGCTGGTTGTGGAAAAACTCCATTTCTGTTGCAGGAGTAAGGTTTCTTATAATTAAAAAATTAACCACAAAAAAATGTATACAAAACCTTTTCCTTTTTTTTTGCCTAATACATAGCCCTGCCATAATTTCAAGCCTTTTCCATGCAATACTACCAGGTATAGAGGGATACAGATCTCCCCTTCAATTCATATCCCCAGTGCTGTTTTGGAGGGATTTTGTTTTTTTTTTTCCAGCAAGCTATTTTTAATCATTTACTGTGGTGTTTCCATAATTGTAGGGATATCAACCTATCTGGTGCAGAATAGATGTCGCATTGCAGCCCACATCTGTATGGACTGGCAAGAAGTATGCAGCCATATACTTACCCGGGTCAAGTTCTTTGTGGCAAATGTATACTTATTTTGAAACAAAGACCAAAGCTTAAAGGTATTTAGCAACCTAAAGTTGTAAATTGGACATCCTTTTGGATTTTTCAAAAGCACACAGGCATAAATCTCCCACTAGATTATTATCTGCATCATTAAGCCCCTAAATTACATTACAAACTTGTTGCTTAGGCTTCTTTTTTTCTTAGCAAATTACTTACAAACCAGTCTTGCCTTTCCTTGAATGTATTACTTGCAAGTATGCACCAAATGCTTTGGCAGAATTATGTTCATGCTTCAAGCTATTTGGAAAATGTTAATTCAATCTGCTCCCTTTTTGTTATTCATGTGGGCAGCCAGTCACCTAAATCACGTGTTACCATTTCTGCCTTCTCACTGGCTGTCTAAATGTTTTTACCAGGAGAACTATGAGCATCAAAGGCAGTAAGCAGCAAAGCCCAGGTGATTTGCTGCTGATAGGAATTTAAGGATAATAGTTATTCTTGTTAAAATTTGCTAAACTTGTAGTTGATCTCAGCATATTTGTGGCTTCCATGTCTTTGCATCTAATATATCCCCTGTTACCACAAATCACGGCTACTGCACACTTATCCACAGGAGAGTTTGCCAGACACTTTACTTTTACTGTTGGTTGCTTCACTTGACTGATGGTCCAATAAAGTCTGCATTGGCAAATATGGACACTTAAAATTAGTGCCTTATCCTGTGCTTTGGAATTGAAAAAAATATTTAGATGCCTGTGTATACACTTAGGGGCTTAATGACAGACTTACGAGCTTACTAGTAATTCAGTGTTGAAGACTTAATTCTCTGTGTGTGCTGCATGGACACATATGTCAATTAATTATTTTTTATTACCAGGTTTAATTTTAAATTGTGGTCATTTCTTGCTTTTTGAAATTGACCGAGATAATAAAAATGAACTAACATCCAGGTAACAGTTAGGCCCAAAGGAGTGTTGACACTTTGTGGTAAGAAAGGTAAATATTTACTTCATGAAAGACCTGCCAAGCTCACAATTTCTGTGAAAACATGAGATTTTAGTAAAGTAAGCAACAGGCTTTCTTTCACAAAAATAGCATTCTGGTAACACTAGGTTTTCATGGGCACTTTTCACCAGAATTGCAGCATTCTATTTTACAGAGAAAAAGAGTACTTTTGAAGAAGTGCTTGGAATGACTTGTCTCTTTTGATCAGATTGGTAGATGAGCACATATATTTTTGTCTGTTCTGTGGTTTTTCCAAAGACTACATCTATTTTTTAAATGTTCCAGACTTGGTACATCATTAAGATAACGAGTGCTCAGCTTCCCCAGCATTGCTCCCTGCCTCCTCTGGCATGATAGCTCCCCGCAAAAGCATCTGAAGCCTTGTTCCTCCGGAGAAGCAGGCTAAGCCAAGAAGAGACGTGCTGCTTTTTTTACACTTCTCCACTGTAAACTCACACAGGATTTTGCATCCTTCTGCTTTGCTTACTCTTTACAGACATTTGGGAGGGGGAATTTGTTTTGGGACTTGTTATGTTTTATGACTTTTACCTGCCAGCCACAGAATGACTGAGCTCCCTTACACCAGGGAATTGCTATGTTTGAGCGGATGGGCTTAAGAATGTGAAGAAAATGCGGATTTCTGTTTCCTTATCCATTTGCGATTGTCTGAGTGAACACATCATCTTCTTTCTGACAGAATAACATCACTTACAGAGAAAGTCAAGGGCAGCCCTGCAGAGGTAAAACAGAGCCATTAAGGCAAGCCAGGGGAGCGGAGGGGAACTTCACTTGTGCATATTCCTCATTTCCTGTTCCAAATGTTTTTTTAGTCCTTTAAAATTACCAGGCAGACCGGCTCTGCAGATTGGTCAGTTCAGAGCCTCTCTGTAAATCATGTTCTTTGTGACCACAGTGCAGAAACCTCACTTCAGCGTAATTCAACAGCAAAAGTTTGGCAAGTGCAGATGCAGCCCATTTGCCAAGGGTCTGTGGTCCTCATCAAATCAGTCACCACCATTGCTGGCAACGTGAAGACACTTCTGCTGAAACGATGGCTGTGCCTGAGCAGCCCAGAGTCCAGGCTGTATTTTTAACCCAGCCAAGACTGGTCAAGCTGGAAGCGGAGAAGTGGAGCAACATGGCTTTCCACTGGTGCAGTGATTTCTGCTGTGGTTTGGGGATTTAAAGAGGGCTTCTATCTCTCACCCTCCCGGCCCCACATCACAGACTCTAACGTTACCACTAGGTACAAACAGGAAACCTTTTGATGATGATGCAGTGCATCTGCGGTGAGAGCAGAAAGGGAGGAAGAAACCTAGCAGTTCTACGTCTCTGCAAAACACAGTGTCTCCCAGTGCCGGTACAGACCTCTGCTATCTTCGCTATTCCTCACCAGCCCTGAGGAAGGAGACCTTTTTGTCCCTGCAAAGTGATGCTCTTGCCAGAGTGGCCAGGCACATGAACAAGCTACATCTGGGCAAGCAGAAGTGCAAACTTCATGCTGCACCAGCTGCTTCAAGGCATCTTAGTAAAGGCTTACCAGCTTGCCAGCCTCAGGGTAAATGTGAGGTAGATGTTCCCTTTTTGCCTGAGGAGTAAAGCACCCCAATTCACAGAGGGGTAAACCAGGTAGCAGGGCACACAGCGGGCAGCTGTGTCTGTCAGCCTGCAGATTGAGTGCAGAGTACCCTAAGAACTTGGCTATACTTATCTGCTAACATTAGATCCCTTCAATGTGGCTGCACGCTGCATTGTAAAGCACAATGCAGTAGCAAACAGGCCACTAGCAATGCATATAGAAAAGGTTTGGTTCAGTTTCCCTGGCTTTTCTTTACCTGCCTCGGTTGAAATTAGATGATCTTTACAGCTATTGGCTTCATTCCATACCATACTACTGAGCTGCTCTCTAGAGATATTTGTTTCCAAACCTCAAGTTATTTCCTTTAAATTTAACCTAAATTAAGGAGGCAGAAGAGGGAAAAGTGATTGGTGGTCTCTTAGCAAAAAAGTTGTCCATGTTCCAAATTTCCCAAGAGGTTGTTTTTTAATTAAAAGGCAGCAATTCTGGGGAGGAGAGCAGAGATGCATGACAAAAGCCCTTCCCCAAGCCAGTACCTCATTTCTTTTGCCTCTTTATGCCTCTGCAATTCTAGAAAAGCCTCTGTTGCATGCTAACTGTCCTGGATGTAACATCTGCACAGTGGGTTTAGTTTTTTTTCCTCTAAAGCCTGGCTTTTGGAGAGTGACCAAGCCAGCTAAAAAGGACAAAGCAACTCAGGAATACGATTTCACAGAAATCTTGGCAGAAGGTGAGTGCAGTCCTGCCAGGTTCCTCACAGGCTGGATGCCTGCAGCAGATGCAGCGAGAGCATGGAAAGCCAGCCAGCTCCCTCCTTTCAGCCCTGCACAAAGGCACCCCTGGGCTCCTCCCAGGCTTTCTGCTCGCAGTCCTAACCCAATGCGGCATCTCGAGGGCAGCCAGTGAAAGCTGTCCACCTTCCCTGCCAAAGCACTGAGCAGTGTCAACGAGGAGGCAGGTGGAGGCAGCGGTGGCCAGCTCCTGCCCAGCATCACGTCAGGCAGGTCTCTGACATGGTCTCCAGCAGAGTAGGAAGGAAGGAAGAGCCTTGCTGCCTGTGCTGTTAGTGCGCTGCTAAGAAGACAACTTTAATGCCTTTACTCAGTTGCCTGCTGAAGACCTTCCCTCCTGCTTCTCACCGGCTTGTTTTGCCATCTGTGTAATAAATACAGGCCTCAGGAGAAGGACAACTTGCAATGTACATCTGCTTAAACTGCTCTTGTCATCTACAGAGCTCCTTCTCTGGTTTCATCTGTATATCTCTCTCTCTCTCTCCATATTTTGGCCATGTAGTGACTACAGCCTTTATTTTCACCCTGCTTTAATTCTACCCCATAGTACAAACATTTGCCATGTAAATGTACTCAAACCACAATTTCCACTGCCCAATGCACACTGTGAAAAAGTCCCCCTCCCCAGCATGTTTTAAGGTCACTTCCATCAGTTCAAACACTGATTATTCATTATATCAAGTATCCGAGCTGCTAGCTGATGACAGCCAGGAAACCATAAGCTGCCTTGAGGCTTGTCTTCCTATCAGCTCCTGCAGCTGGGCGATGTGGGATTTTTTTCTGCCATTGAAACTATTAGGTTGCTGCAGTTTGTTTGGTTTCAGCTTACCATAATTGCTGCCATTTCCACGGCTGATTTGGGCTATGTTTGAAGTTGACGTACAATACAAAGTGTGCTGCCTGTGTAGCTGCTCTCCATGTGTCAAGAAATTAGAGAAGGAGAGTGTATGTATATGTGCGTGTGTGCATATATATAAACATCTGCCATGTAGCTGTCTTCTACTTATTCATGTCTCTGAGGGGTTTACTCTACCAAAGGCAACCGAGTGTCTTAACTGCTCTCGCAATGATAATCATTCAGGTTTCTGCTACCGGGGAGATTAATTTTGGTTCAGTGGGTGCAGACACTGCAGGCAGGGGACAAGTGGGATGACTAGCAGAGGGCATTTAATGTATATATAGTTACAGGCCACAAGTCTCAAAGATGTTGTACATGGACGTGTCTGTGGATGTGAAGCCATCAGGGTGAAATTTGTTCATGGTCTTGGGGCTCTCGTTCCTCCTTGAGGCACTGTAATTCAGGGCAGTCCAAGAGCTGCTCTTACCACAGTCACCAAGGCCACCAGATATTTATGGCCTGGGAACCTGGAGGGAACCCGAACCCAGGGAAGGAAAGGCAATGGCTGGCATGGGAGACAGGGTGGTCCTTCATTGGAGCTACTGGCATGGGACCTCAGGACAACAGGACAAAAGCCCTTTCTTGGGTGAATCTCACTGTGTCTCAAGTCCTCATTCATAACTGAAGGATAACAAAGCTGCTTCCCACCACCTTCTGCTACGTTTGCGGTGCAAGCTGTGGAGCACCCCTTTCTAGTATATGTTGATGCATTACCTAGTGTGATGGTAAAAAGGCACCAATCACAACTATGTTACACAGGCACCTGTAGAGTATCTAATGAAAAGGAGAATAGTGAAACATACTGTAGTATGTTTTCATTAACAGAAATGGGACAAATGAAAGTAAGGTGGATTAGGTCTCTTATTTTCCATTAATAAAAATATTTACAGTCTTTCTGTGAGTCTTACCTTCCTTATGCTGACCTATGCTGATGATCATCAGAGTTTGTCTGTTTGAATCTCCAGGAGGTACTCATATGAAGCAAAGAGGATGGAGGAAGCCAGGGTCCTGTATGAGGACCAGATGAGAAGAAAAGAGTGCTCATGGGTGGGAGGACATCTCTTTTCACTGAATCTCATTCTTTTTTTCAGCTGTCCCCAGCTTGCAGCACACCTGGGAGGCACAACAGCATATCATCCAGCAAAAATAAATATAACTAGACAGGAGATAGGACAGAGAAGTGTAAAAACACAGTATGTTGAACTAACTGTAGTGGGTGGACTGCAGGTGGTTTCTCATGTGTGTTTGAAAGCCCTGCCCATGATAGCAATGGGATGCAGCCTGCCCTTGGTTTTCCTTGATGGGAGGAAACAACTATTTCACGGCAAGTAACCTGGCCAGAGATGGATGCTGCACTGAAAACAGGGGTCCCACTGTCCCAGTGTCACTGGTGGAAGCTCTGAGTGTGAATCCATGTGCCTGGCACCCACCAACCTCACAGAGTGCAGCAGGGCAGGACTTCTGGAGACGAACACGGCAAGCAGTAGACCTGCTTAATCTGACAGCAGCTGCACGTGTCTCCTCTGTGAGTGGAAAATCACTCAGACTCGGACTACAAGGAGCCGAGGACACACGTCCTGGCTGTGTGCTGAACTAGCCCAACACCCCGCCTCCAGCCCTGGCCAAGAGCAGATGCCAGCGGAGGAGTGGAGGAACCGGACACAAGTACAAGAAGCAAGTGGTTACGCCTCTGAGGTCTGGTCCTGGGCCCTCGAGCGACCATGGCCACGGAGCGGTGCCATGCGGCAGCCCAGGCTGCAGGAGGCTGGAGGCTGAACCTCAGCTCTGCCCCTGGAGGTGAGCTGTTTTGCCACCCTTCATCTTTTCTTTGATAATTGGGATAATTGGGCCTTTGTCAAGTGTGTACTTTGAGATCTGTGGGTTAAATGCCACGTAGGGGCTGAACACCAGTGTGTGTCACGGTGTACCATAGTACGAGGATGTGAAAACTCAGGGCCTGGCTTCAGAACAGTTCAGGTCTCCCAGATGAATCCACATGCTGTGTCACCTACCATCACTTGCGTGCAAGCCTGAGCCCCTGCTCCCACAGAGGCTGATTGACGCCTCCTGGCCCCTTCCTCGCCATCACCCCCTGGCCCTGGGTTCACTCCCCACCTCCTCCCTGCTTGCTGATGCCTGCTCCTCCCCAGCTGCCCTGCCTCCCTCCCACATCAGCCACCGCTCTCCTGGCAGTCTGTCCGGCAGCACCGGCCTGAGACATCGAGGTGGCTGATTACAGCTTGCTATTTTTTTGCGTGAAACCTGGACAATGGCTAAGCAGCAGCTAACGTAACTGTGCGAGTTTATTTTTGTTCCCGCCTCTTACTCAGTGTTTGTCAGGATTTGCTGGGTTGGAGAAGCTCTGATGATGAAAAGATGTCTTTGGCAGAGCAAGGACTTGAGCCCCAATCTCCTGGGATGGGACCAGTGCTCCCCTGCCTGTCTTCCCCACTGCCAGGTCTCTGCTGACAGAGCAGAGACTGGCACCACTGACCTGTTCAAAAACACCACGGGAGCCAAATGCAGGTGACAGCGACAGCTCTGCAAAAAATTACAGTGGCTGTCTAACATGAACTCTCCTTGCCAGCATTACCTTTAGCAGACCCTCCTTTTGCCCCACTCAGAAAATGGTTCATTTCAGCATCTCGTGATAACCCTCCCTAACACCACAACTGCAGGAGCCAGGCAGGAGTGTGATCCATGTGTTTTTAAAGCAAAGTAATAACACACCTTATGTAGGGAAAGAATTCAGTCCCTTACTGTGAGCAACTTTTGGTGAGGTGAATGAAATAGCAGGTTGCAAAGCCTTTTGTTTTTCAGATTGACTTTCAGACCATTTTTGCATTTTTGACCCATTAGTCCTCTGTCCAGGCTAACACAATTTTGGAAACACTACAGAGGGGCTGTAGACACTCTATTTGCTGACGCCGACCATAATCAGAAGCATTTCACAGGAACAACTGCTGGCAGCCGCAGTGCTGACTGGGGCAAAGTGCAGTGAATGAAAGAAGTTGCAGTAACAAAAGCCAAATTAAAACAACGATGAACACCCCCCCCACATATTTGCAATCATTTTGCCTTTCACACAAGGCTCCGCTTCGTGCAGCCCTCCTTCCCCGCACGTCCTCACAGAGGTCCCTCCAAGCCCCCATGCTCGGGGCTGAAACCTCAGCTGAGCACAGGGTGTGCCAGCCAGACCCGAACTCATATTAAAAGGGGGGGTAAAGGGGGTGGTGGCAGGGATGGCCGCCAGCCTACTGTGCAGATGTCCTGTAACAAGCCAGATAACATTCCCCCACGTCATGCAGAAATGGCGATCTCCAGAAGCCTGTCATCTGAGGTTTCTCTGAATTTTTCCTGTTGCAGTTGTTATTGGCCGTATGCTCATCCCTGCCCTGGAGTGGAGTGTGTGGGTCTCGCTCCACCAGAAGCACAGCAGATGGTTCATGGTAGCCATGGCCAGACCAAGATGAGCACAGCAGCTAGGTCTACAAAAGCACCGGTATTCTGATTTCCTGTTAAAAAAAAAATAAAATAATTGAAAGATTTTCTTTGTTGGACAGGGAAGAGATCTTTTCCTTGCCTTAGCAGGAAGTGGTTGCAAAAGTAAATTAAGATTAAGGAGAGTAAACTGGAGGGGACTTTTTCAAGCCATGAAAAGGTGAAATACTTAACAATGTCCCTGCAACATTTTGTTCCAGAGAGAGCAGAGGAGAAGGAAGTCAGTTCATCAGATAAATTTATTTCACTGTCTGTGACTCTAAAGTCTCTTCATCCAGGGGATGAAAAGAAGAAATAAAGAAATCTGTGTGATCGGGGGAAACAGACTTTGTAAAGTCCTACGTCTGAAGAAGCCAAAAACCACATGTTGAATGGAGGTAGTGCATAAATCATTTTTGCATTGATATGGTTGTTTGAGGGAAATCCTATACCTCTTCCTACATATGCCCGTACATTCACACAGGTTTTCTTCAAGCAGCAGAACCAAGGTACAATCCACCCAAGCATTAGGATTTTACAGCAAAAGGGCTGTTCAAAATAACAATCCCAGTGAACCATCTCAGAGGGACCTACACATATTTTGTTGATCAAGTAATGTTTTTTTTTACAAACATAATGTTTTTTTACATCCACCTTCGTTACGAAATGAACATAATAGGCCCAAAGGAGTGTAAATAAATATAAAACAGTCTGGAGTTTCATGGTAGGAGCTAAAAGCAAATCTAAGGATTACCTCAACCTGTTAACACATGTTAAAACTATGAGTGCAATATTAAAATGCGATTTTGTGTTACCTACAAGTTACATAATACAGGCAGACCAACCTGGAGCGGAGAGCTTTAAACGGGGAGTGACAGGCGAGAGAGATGATGACACACAATCACCAGCAGAAAGTTCATAAATTAGGATTAGAGAGTAAGCCAACGCGGGCAATGTGTGGTGGATGTCTGCTACGGACCGCCTGGTCATGAAAAGGCAGATGAGACCTTCTTTGGTCAACTGGAAGAAGCGTCTTGTCTGCAGGCCATCATCCTCATGGGGAACTTCAACCACCCCAACAATATTCAAAAGAGTAAAGCAGTGAGGCACAAGCAATCCAGGAGGGTTCTGGAGCGTGTTGATGTCAACTTCCTGGCACAGGTGACTGAGGTGCCGATAGATGGAGATCCTCTGCTGAACCTCATACTTACAGGAAGGAAGAGCTGGTTGGGAATGTGAAGGTCAGCAGCATCCTTGGCTGCAGCGACCTTGAGATGGTCCAGGTGGACTGCAGAATCCTGAGAGGAGGGAGCTTTGCAAAAAGCCTGCATAAGTGATGGGTCAGGGCAATTTAGCAACGTATATAAACAGCTGAGGTGAGGAATTAAAGGAGATGGAGCTCAGTGGTGCCCAGTGACAGGACAAGAGGCAATGGGTGCAAACTGAAATGCAGGAAATTCCACTAAAAATTAAAAAACCCGCCAACATGAGGGTGATCAAACACTGTCACAGGTTTCCCAGAGCAGCTGTGACATCTCAGTCTTGGGCATATCAAAATCCATCTAGAGAAGGCCCCAAGCAGCCTGCTCTGGCTAACCCTGCCTGAGCAGAGTGGGTTGGACAAGACAACCTCCAGAAGTGGCTGCAGCCTCAGCTGCTCTGTGACTCTGTAACACATCTAAGGAAACCTTTTCAGTAGTACGACAAGATCTGACTTCCTGGAAATCAAAAGTTGCCTTAGACGGATCTGATGTAAATCACTTTCAATATCATTTGTTAAAAGAGCAGTGTTGTGCAGTTTTGCAGGATAGCTGGCATGCAATCTTTACTCACTAATAACCTCTAATGAATTCCCATAAACCAGCACAGCAAATTGCTGCTTACCAATGACAGAACTGTAAGTATCAGAAACAATAAGGTTATACTTGTGGCAGAGTGGTTAGAGATTACTGATGGAGGGACCCCCTAATGGCTCTACTCGCAACATCTCCCATTTGTATCAGGTTGCACATTCTCCCTTGAGTAAAGTCTACTGGCATAGACTGGGCTGTGGAAAAAAATATATTTTTAGTATGAACGACTCAACTTTAATAGAGTTAACAGTTTCTGAATTCAGCATGAAAACACATTAGATCAGGAACTGGTGACAAATCCTACTTCTCCGATGTCAGGTGGATTGAGTAATGTCTGGAAAGACTATGATTCTAAAACGAGCGTCTGGACATGTCAAAACAGTTTAAATATCCTTTCCAGAGTGTGCAAAAATGAAGTTAACTATTCACTTCGTTTAAAATATTCTTCATAACCCAATGAAGCTATTACTTACCATATTGTAAACCTTTCCATTTTTTTAATATTAATGCTCCCAGCAGCCAAGCTTGTTTAATATAACAATAACTTGAGGGAAGAGGTATGAAGTAAACACTTGTTTTACCTGCTTTCTTAGTGGGACAGAGATAGTTTTTAAACACTGAAATCAGGACACTTTCTTTCTTGATCTGCATTTGTTACATGCTTACAAGAGCATTACTGAATATTGCACAGGTCAGTAGAGTCCGGAAAACAAATATGGGTTTATTCCCTGGAAGTATGCGTACTTGGATGAAAGCTAAGCTACCTTTGATCAAATGCAGCCTAAGCTGGAATACAGGCAATAAAAATTTGTTGAATTTTAGTTCACACCAATACAAACGACATGGAGAAAAGCAATTACAGGCTTCTAGGAGTGTAATTAATTTCCCAGATTTCAAATGTCTTTGTTTGGATGTATCAGATGCTCAGCACCTTCAGAGATCTAACTTTTCTGTTTCCAGAAGCAGTGTTGGCATCTGCCTGGATGGCTTCACCATGACTCCAGGAGATCCCTGGCACAGCCAGTGCCATTGGAGTACATATCTTTCAAATGAATCTTTATATTCACCAGAGTGTTAACAACAAAATTTCGAGAGTTAGACTTCCAGAACATCTGCAGATTCAGGCTAAATGGCTTGAGTTTTACTGAGCTGTTTGCATCACTAGTGAAAAAGCAGTTTACAATAGTGCACATGATTTCAAGAAACATGGCAGATAAAAAATAGAGGCTTCTAAGTTTTTAGTTATTCAGTTCTGTATTGTTGACTGGTTTTGTTTTGTTACTTTTCCTAATTTCTTTGTTCTTCTATTCACTGCAAAGGCATCCTGCCAAAAATAAAAACCCCAACCTCCCTTCCCCCCACCAAACAACAAAAAAAATTTTCAAGCCACAGGAGTAGTAAGCATTAAAATTTAACTGGATGTGGCAGTGGCAACTCCTCAAACAGCTGTGTTTTAAACATGTTAATGCTCTAGAAATAATCTGCAAGTATATCAAGAACAATTCTGCTACATGAACTCTTTCACACACATTTCATTCTCTCTTCACTCTCCCTCATTCTCTCATGTGTATCTTTGTGTACAGCAGGTTAAGCAACCTCCGAGCATATAAAAATTATATGCTCTGATTTTGGCTCCCCCACCTAGACTTTTTTTTCATTCTGCAAAACTGCGAAAGACCCAATTCTAACATCCCTTTTAATGAAACAGCAAACATTCTGGTCTGCAGTAACTCTTCTCCCCTCCAAAATAAATTTTTTTTTTACATACGAAGCAAAGCCGAAACAAAAATTGTTGTTGCTCTCACATTTCAATTAACAAGAAGTTTACTGTATTGTCTGTTTCTAAAATGGAAAAAAAAAAATTCCAAGCCAAATTTATACAATTTTAAGACTGCTACCGAGCCAAGACTCACTTTTTTGTAACTCACTTTTACTGATTTAAGCTCTGTTCCAGAAGAATACTTAAATATTTGTCTGTGTGCTTTGAATAGTTCAACCCAGTAAAAATATGAGCAATTTTCCCCTCCTGAATCTTTTTTTTTTCTCTTCTAGTTTTATAGTTCAGAGTTTTCATCTCATAGTGGTGACAAAAAGCAGGGCATTATAAAACGTACACAGAACACTGGCTTATAGGAAGAAATTATGTAAAGAGCTTCTGTTCTTTATCTTCCCTCACAAAAAGGTTTATATGAAATTGAATGATCAGAACTGTACTGAAAAAAAATGTTCACAAAGATGGGATTAAACCATGGGATGTGTTCCCATAGACAGACCCTAAAATACAAAATGTAACAACTTTCAGAAAGGGCTAGATGCTTATATAAACTTTGAAAACATCAAGGACAAGCATTTTGGAAGAGGTATTAAAACATACTCTCCAGAGCTTAAGCAAAACTATAACTATCAGTAATCAAGACGACCCCTTGTCTGCAAGTTTCTTACACTTTCATCTAAAGCATCTGGCACTGACAGCTCTCAGATGTAGGATGCTAGACTAGATGGATGATGGACATAATCCAGTATAACAGTCTCCACATTCCAGTTTCACTGTAGAGAGGCTACTAGGGCTTTTTCTCCTCCACGTAGAACCTAAAATTTTCCCTGACAGCCTTCTGCACTGCCCTGTCTCACAACAGATACAACACAAAGCAGATTTTTACAAGCATGTTAGAAAGCACAAAGGTGCAATACTATCAATTAAGTCAGTTATTAGACCCTTTATACCCTTTTCTTCTTTAAAAGAGATTCTCATTACAAAGAGCAATTGTGAAAAGCAAGGGTTAATTAATCAAGTTTTATTCACCAATGCTATGTTAAAAAGAATAGAAAAATGAAATTATTTTCTAGAGATCTTACTCCTGGAATCTCCGCTTGCAGCAAAAGTTCTTTCACAAGAAATCTTTTTTTTTTTTTTTTTAATACCAAACATTTCAGAATCAGCATTTTAACCCGGTATCGATTTTTAAACTTTAGTTCCTCATCTTCAGCTGACGCGACTCAACATGTCTGTGTTAACCTCACTAGAGCCATCACAAAACCAAAGGATCAGTAGGAAACTCCAAAGGCACCTGGTCCCTGTCCCACCTCATGGTAAGAATGACTGAAGGACATCATTCGCAACATGTGCTTGTCTAAGCTCTTTTTAAAGGTGAAACGCCAGCCTGTGATTTCATCCTCGCACACCAGCTGTCTTGGTGACTTTTCCATTGCTTCACGGTCCTTGACATGGCCCTGAGTTACAGGAAAGCAGGGTCTGTGGCAGAGCAACAGTGGATTTATCTGAGGCTGCAATGCTTTTTGACAGCTTAATAAATGTTTCCTTGCCTGTTTTAATGATGCCAATATTTCCTAATCCCTTAATAGAACTGTGTAAAGAAAACCCTAAATATTCAATTTTCTGAAGCACATCTGGAATGATCCTAAAATTTAAATACACACTTGGCACACTTAATTGAAAGCCTTGCCTTCTCCAGTGACATGCACTTTCTGTCGGCCGCAAAAGAAAAGGTGGAAGTCTCTCACAATACAGCATTATTCACAGACCTCCAGATCTGGCTTATCCTGTCCTCAGTAATATTACACATATCAGGACACGGATCAACTATAAAGCATTACTTAGGAAAACTGCTGCAACCAGCAGCTGCTTTTTAAATAGAAAATCAAGGTTATTCCAGACTTTCCCTCAGACATACAGTAACGAGTTGCTCAGCACTGCGTGGCAGGGAGGCACGCGGTTATCTGAGATGCCTGGGAGAGCAAGAGAGCATGATACTATGCTGGGAATTTAAAAAATGCCTCAGAGATAAGGTGGAGGCTGCACATGTATAGAAACAGGCAGCTGTGAAGTAAATGTCACCGTTTTTTACCAGGGCGAGATAGCTCTCCGCAGCGCTGTGGGGATGGGCTCCACAACACGTGAAAGCTAGGGACTGACGGGGGACAGGGTGGTGCAGGCAACGCTGCGATGCAGGGACCCCTCGGCCCTCCGGACCGTTTGCTCAGCTCCTGTTAAGCTGAACATCTTGGTGTCTTTTACATTAGTGCTTTATGTAGGGCCAAGAGAGCACTGCCACTTCCCACCCCTTGACTCACCATGGCAAGAGCAGTCCCAGAGGGCACCCACTGGTTTCTTCTGGGGTAAAACCAGACCAGCAGATGCATCCTGGGAGGTCACCTAATGCACTCCAGCCACTCCTCTACACCTTGTCCAAAGCAAAACCCCCCAAGCACATAGTCGGTGGGGCGCTGCACCACCAGCTTCACTCTGCTGATCTGCTCTTCCCATGTTGCACTACTTGCGGCTGCTGGAAGCTTGTCACCCTGCAACAGTCCAGGCAGGTAATGCGAATTACAGATGACTTCGGTGGACAAAAAGCTAGTCCTCCTTCAGCATTATCAGCACTGACCGCTATATCTTTGGTGGCATCAGCAACTGAGACACAAGAAAGAGAAATGACGTATTTTTGCTACTTACAGGTGGTCCATACCTGCCCATTGATTGATCTCCAAGGGAGGCTTCTGCTGTTTCACAGCCTGCAGTGTGGTGCAGTTTAAAAGCACATTTTAGCCATCACCTCAAAGAAGTACCCTTTGGCTCTTTCAGATAGTGTGATTGAACCAGATGAACGTGGTGGAACCTGCTTTGAGCAGAAGCTGCACAGTTTGACATGCTGAGGTCTCCTTCCCCCTGCTGCAGGACAATGCAAAGAATAAGTTTTACTTCTGTTTCTCCCTGGCGTCATTTTAGTAGGTCTTGTGCAACAGCACGATGCTGTTGCTACAGTTTTCCAACATTGCAGGGAGATGTTTAAATTTTAAAACCATGTGGTCATTTATGAAAACAACGGTTCCTTTTATATTTTGCCATAATATCTTTCACATTTTCTTTTACACATATGTCCCTTCAAAAACAGCTCAGTACCAAGTATAAATCAGCTGTCAGTATCCATTTAAAGATATCCTGCTTGAGAATATCAGGATGTGCATGGTGCAGTATATTTAGACAAAAAACATCCATATCCTTTACACAAGAATCATTTTTGGCCTCCCTTTTTTTCCCCCTTTTCCTCTTCCCTCCCAAAATATGGACCATAGGGCGCATATCTTGTTACTCAGTGCTACATGAAGGTAAACTCTGCATTTCCTCTCCAAGCACCTGGAAGCTGGCCAGCCCAACTGGGGCTTCAGCTGAAACCAACTGGGGAAAAGCTGAATGAACCAATTACAACAGGAAATAATAAAGAGGAAGCCCGCGTCTATCAGTATTAATTGTAAGAGGGTTGTTTTTAGGAGAGGAAACTGCTGAGCTGGACAAAGAGCAGCACGGCGGCGCAGGCAGCTGCCAAGGCCCTGGCTAGCAGTCGGCAAAGCCCTACGATGGCAAAGCAGGGCATGGGGAAGGACGGATTTTGCCTCGGGGCAGGCACAGTGCAGTTACTGATGATGGCACTCCTATTCATTCATAAGTGTTAATACTGTAGCCCACCACCACCACTACATCCCAATGGCTGGCATGTATACCCCTGCCTTTATCAGCAAGGTGCCAACACACACCCTCCCTTCCAAGGTCTCCACACTGAAGCAGAAACAATGACTGGAAATATCTCTACTGACATAGATTGCTTTATATCGATCCTTTTCAAACTTGCAGTGAGCCACAGGCGTAGACAGGGGCTCCCATAATTCTTCTTTCCTCTGCAACCTGTGGGGAACAGCGCCATGAGAAACTGCACCAGTCCCCATTTTGCTGCAAATGGTCACCCAGCTTGCAGAGGGCTGCTGCTCTGCACAGGGTGAGGGCGGCAGCAAGTGCATGGGATGCCAAGGAAGTGGGCAGGGAGAGGCTATCCCAATTCCAGCTGACCCAAGGCACAGGGGACAATAATGAAAACTGGGTAAAGACCTTGCCCAGATCACTGTCAGGGACAAACTCAGACCAGATCACGCATCTTGCTGGAGCAGGGTGAGTATGCCGTGCCCTTTCCTCAGCGCCTGTGAAACCATTCAGCCCAAAATGACAAGAATCTTTACTCCGCTTTAACATATCTGTGTTTCCATGGTTGCATCTTTTTAACTATAAACATTTCATGCTTTAAAGATTTAAGGAATGATCGTGTTACACTGACAGACTTCTTTTAAGGAAACCCCATAAAATACCAATATGTTTAGTTCTGCCTAGCTGTCCTGTTGCTACTTTGAAATAGCCAGTAATCTCTACTGAACAGTCGCTGTCTTCTCTCCCACAGGGCCTGACATAAAAATGGACTCATCGCAAAAATAAATTACAAATTAATTTTGCAGAAAAAATGTTAGTTATGTACCCTTGCAATCAGCTCCATTAGGTTTTCATACTCCCTCTACCCCTTGCCTTCTCCCTGCATCCCTCCCTCTTTTCAAGAGAAATTTTTAAAGCAGTAAGTGGCAGGATTCCAGGGGTTATGTTACTGCCAAAAATTAATTTAAAAAACAAAAGAGAGAGCCTGTGAGCTGAAAAAAAAGGAGGAGTGGGAAATGCATTCCCTCTGCATCTGGGACCTTAGATCTTGGCAGTATAACTGATGGCATTTTACCTCAAAAATGGCTCTCCCCCCTCCGTCTCTCCTGTCCACCAGACACGGCTGATTGCACTGAGCTCTTCCCTTTTTCTACTACAAGGAGAGACATAAAACTTCACTTCTGCAACTGCAGCTTGCTGGTTTGTAAGGAAGAGATGCAGTCTAGTGTAAAATCTGGTTCACACACTCCTCCTAGGCTTTACATGCTATTCATTTACAGTAGTGAGATTGTGAATGAGAAGTGACATGGAAAACTAGCTTTTAAGAAGAAGATTTTGAAAAAAGGAAACTGGATCTTTTATAGGAGGGTTGATTCCACCACAACGTAGTGCAGTGGATACTTTCAACAAAATTACTTCTGTTTATTTTTACAGCCTTGTCCTCACATCCACCGAAAACCAGTGCCTTTCACAGCAGCGCTCTGGGACAAGTCTGAAACGGGCAGGAGCGAGCCCCAGCCATAGCCTCAGCCGAGCCCGGGAAAGGCCCAGCGCGCCAGGGCAGACCCACTCCACTGACCTCATGGGGTGTCCCTAACATCATTAGCAACAGCTCATTAGAAAGATGCTCTGTACCCTTGCTGAGCTTCTCTGGCTCTTTTCCAGTTCTGATGCACCCTTCACAATATGAAAGAACTAAAACAATTGAGACTTACAGATTTAAGTGAATGGCAAAATGACGCTCTCTGTTTTGTTTTCTCCCCTAATAACTGCTACTATTTTATATGCTTCCTTGAGCTCTGTTGAGTATTGACCTGATACTTTCATGGATCTGTTGTGTACCCACGATCTCAATCCTGAGTTGTAATGGTCAGCTCAGAAATCGCCATTTAACAGGTTAATTTAAGACCAATTTTTCCCCCATTTGTATCACTTTGTTTTTATCTACCTTGAATGCCATCCAGCAGATCCTTCCACAACTCTTCACAGTTGTCCTTCATCTTTGCTGGTTTGAGTAATTCAGTTTCATCAGCAAATTTTCTTATGTCGCTGCTCACTGAACATAAAAGGTCCCACCACAGATCGCCATTTAATCCCCCTGCTGACCTCACTCTGCTCCAAGAATTGCTGATTTATTCATACATCCCATTTCCTACTCTTTTTCAAATATTTATCCATGTAAGGATCTTCTGTCTTATGTTAGGTTCCTTAAAAGTTTTTAGTGAAAGAGTCTGTCAAAAGCCTCTGGAAGGCTAATAATAATTGGCCAATGGGATGACTCTTATCCACGTGCCTGTAAGCCTCTTTCGAGAATGCTATCAGGTTTGTATGGCCCAGCTTCCTTTCACAAAGGCCATGTTGACCCTCCCCAAACTGGGGATTACTCAAGCACCCACCAGTTTTATTGAGTGTGCCCCACTGGCAAATCTTCCTACACTCTCAAAAGGCTAAGAAATCAACCAGCCTTGGAACACGCATTTAAGTTCAATAAATCAGAGTTTTCCAAATCCAGAGCTGGGAACAAGGGCCAAGGCTGGTATCCTTATGGGAAAGTCCTCTTGGTTTAACCTCTTCTGTACTTCCAGATGAGTCTCTAAATCCTTCCTACCTCTGCCATGGCACTCCAGCACAGAAAGGAGGGGTGGCTGGCCAAGAGATAGGTCCCAGGCTGTTTAAAGGGCAAACTCTATCCAGCAACTTGCAGAATGAACAGCAAAGCATTTCCACCATGAGCTCCCGGAGAAATGTGTCCTGGAAGCAAAACCCAAACCAAGCTGCCAAATTCTGCATTGGTACTTTCCAGATAAATCTAAGATGTAGCCTCATATTGCATTACTGAAATAATATTGCAATAGTCTAATCACCAGTGACACTTGCAAAGGTTGCATCACAATGCACTCGTTGTAACTCCTTAGCAGTAATTAAATGCAAAACAGGGGACCTGGCTTTCTACTTGATCTTCTTGGAGCACAACCAGATGTCTAGATTGTCCACAGATGGACTGCAAACTTTCTCAGAAGTCAGCAATGCTTCTCCTATGATCAAGGGCTGCAGATTCACATTCAGGTGTTATTAATATTACTCATTACTTACATTATGGCTGTCTTTAAGACCCCACCTGGAAATCAGAAATCAGGTCCCCATCATTTTTGCTCCTGATCGAAAACACAGTAAGAGACAGTCCTTGCCTTGAAGAGCTCAAGTACCCACTTACCATGGAGACACACTTGTTTCATGTCTCTGAGAGATATTTTATGTACTGTGTTTTCATATTTGTTCCTGACTTGCCACAAGTGTCTCTCCCCATTATGATATCTCACGTCTCTGTTTTCCTTCAGGATCTTAATGAATGATCTAAAACTTTTTAGGTGTGTCTGGTTTTTATCCAAAATTTTTTCCTTTATTACTTTTTTTCCAACTCTCAGATCCATAATTAAATCCACATTATTAATAAAAGACACTCAGTCCTTTTTTTCAGCTGAAGCACACAAAACAAGGGTTTAACTCTTCAGTAGCACACTTGGCTTCTTGATGCTATATCCGCAATGCATCAGCTTTCCAACTCTAATAGGACAAAGCTCAGATTTCTTCTTCACATAGCAACACACAAATATTTTCTGTCAGTGGGAGAACAGTGGATACCAAGAAAACAAACGAAAGCTGAGCCCTGACTCCACCAACTTGAGGATTTCTTCCCTCAATCTACCTACTAATAAAAAAGAACCAGAGCAGCTGAATGCCTCCAAAGAGACAAACTGCTCCAAAGAGCATTTTCTGACACTGGCTGAGCTACGGAATTAGTGTAAGACTGAGCTTTTCCAACGGGTGTGCCTCATGTTAAACTTTGAACGTTTGAGGTCACTGTGTCAATCCTGAGCTTTTAGCACTTCTGAAAACCAGATGCTTTTATAAACACCAAGCTACAGAGAAGTAACATAAAATGTAGACACCCATCTTCCGTACTGGCTACATGGGATACCAATCTTTCACAAATACTTCATTCCCTTTTTTTTTCTTGAATTCTCTACACTCTTCCTTCCACCTCTGACTCCGTCAGGCCTCTTCCCCTTCCCACTGTGAACTGTGTCCGTAAGCCAGGGGGTCCATGCAGCGCCGTGCATCGCGAGGTCCCAGCCTTTCTAACCTTCCCACCTGGGAGCCAGGACATCTCAAAAGCCACAAAGGCCCCCCTCTCCCCCTCACTTCCACCATCAGCCTCAAAAGTGACATCTTCATAGCTTCTGGGGAACGCAGCTGTTCCAGGACATCACTCCCATGAGGGAGGCACTGCCTCGGCCAGCTCTGCCAAGTCCTTTGAGGATCCTGGAGATTAACACTGAGACATTGAATACGACTTCATATTTTACGGGGAGCCAACGTAATGAGAAACAAACCGTGATGACACTTACTTGGCAACCGATGTCGCCCAAATAGAGGGCTGCTCCACACGAAAGCTTTCTTCATACAACACTTATTCCTAGGCATAGTTCATACCACCACCTGGGGGCACAGACCTGCTGCGCAGCACCAATCTCTGGGTAAGAGGGGGCACCAGCAATCACAGCTGGAGGAAAACCTGCAGGAATTTCCTGCTGTTGCTGTCCTGAGTCCCTTAGCAGCAGGTTGCAGGAGGTGGCTGTGGCCCAAAGAAAGAAATCAGGGGACAAAAGTAAATAAGGTCATCATGTCTGGCATGTCTTCACAGTGTTCTCTTTCTTCCATCTGTGTTACCTTCCTTCCTCCACCGTTACCCACAGCCAGGTGCTGATCCCAACTGTATAGGAGGAAACGGTAAGGAGTTGTGTGTCCTCTATTTTAAGAACGTGGTCAGACAGACATGGCAAAGCACCTTCTTAAATGTAATTGTAATGGAGCACACTGTTTTTTAGCTATTCCTCCACTTGCATTTGAAGAGCATTTGGGTTACATTCTCTGGTCCAACTACCGATTACTGAGTATTTTAAGATACAGTGATTGCATTATACAGCATTTTCTGCACATGTACCCAAGCTTACAGTGAAAAGACCCTTGAAAATTATTTCCCCTACCATCCTCCCCTTGAATTCTGCAGCATTTTTCTTTAAAACAAGTGACGAACTCATTTATCCATGGTCACACTGATACAGCAGGAAGGAAAATTAGCCACAGCATAGCTGGTTTTCTTTGAAATTTATTTCAGTGGTGGTCACACTACCTGTACATAAAAAAGAAAGACATAAAATAAGGGACTCACAGGATCCCTAACAAAACCTTTCTAGTATATATCAAACCAGAATTGTGGGATTCTTACACCATTTTTCTTTCATACCAAACCACAAAACAGAGTTTTCCCTTGTAAATTCACAAAGGGAGGTTGGATAATAAAGAAGTATACAAAAAAGTGACAAAGAACATGTGCAAATAGTGATGCCACCCACATCAACGATGCAGAAAATGATGTCTGTAACAGTGAAGAACAAATACCACACACTTTTGTTTTCAGAGCTGGCCTGTTCCTCTAAAGGAGTGTACAGAGTCCTCAGAAATAATTAAAAAAAAAAGGGAACCACAGCGGGCATCAGCACCTAGAAGAAAAAGAGAGAGCAGACAGACCAACAGTCCAAAAAGCCAGAGCAGGACTGGCTGGCTGTTCTGAGCACAATACATCTGAAAGGGAGAAGCAGTCCTAAAGAGAAGATGACCTGGGATGACACGTTTCATTTTATAAGCCTGTTTCCCCAAGTGTTTCAAAACAACTCAGACGCTGCTACCAGCGTGTCTTTAATCCTGTCAGCAATGGTTTTGCCTGCTTACCATTTGCTCTCATAGAAAATGAAGCATGTTACAAATGCTTCCGTCCACACTTGCTCCTGTGAGTTTTCTTTTTAATGCCGTAAGTGCCTCCTGCAGATCTGTAGCACGAGTAGATAGAACTAGCATTAAGGTGTGGTATAACCACCTTAGAAGTGGCTTTCTGTTTACATAGCTTTTTATTTTCCTGTGGTGTTGCCAACCAAGCATCAAACAGCAGAGATAAAAACCTCTGCTCCTTGAATTCCCAGCGTGTTCCTCCCTGCCTCATTACAGACACTGTTGAAGGACAGGATAAAGCTGAGTTGACCTGCTTCGATCTCGTCCATCAGCACAGGCACAAATGGAAACAAGCCCTCCTGGAATAATGTCAGCACTTTCATTGACAGCAAGCGTAAACTAAACAAGGGCAGAAGGCAAACCACCAGAAAGTCCTATGTGGTGCCTGAGAAACCTCTTTGCCTCTCTCTTTCGGCCCCCTTTTCCACATGTGACGACATTGCCAGCAGTGCGCATCAGTGCACGTTGAAAAATGGACTGTCCATACACCCACTATGTAATGTACCTGTGCCAGTGTTTACAGAAAAGTTATTCTGTGCACTGGTAGTGGAAATGTGCAAAACATTTGAGAGCTGGGCTAGTTCCTCAGCTGGAATTAGTGCTTCAGGTCAATAGGAAGGCACTGCTGAGCCTCAGCTGAACGCACGACATGGCAATACTTCAAATGAGGGATGCCAACACCAATGCTTTCTCTCTTTCCTACACACATGCAAATACATACAAGCATTCATGCCTTTACTTTTCACTTGTTTAATACTCTTTAATACCATAAACTCTTATGGTTTAATAAAAACCATAGCGTCCATCCTACACAATCCTTCACATCAAGCCAAATCCTCAGGGAAGATGATCTTTAGCAGAGGCTTTGACTCCTTGCACAGGCTTTTCTGAGGCGCCGAAATCCATGCAGAGCCCCAGAAGTTAGGATCCCAGAAGCACTTGTACGCAGCCGAGCAGTGAGGAATAAGGCAGGAAGAAAGCAAAGCTAATGGATGTATTTGAGGCTCTGGAGGTTCAGTCCGCCCCTCAGATCAGGTTTGTCCTCATAACTCCTGGACCCTGGTGCAGGATCCAAGTCATAACAACTCCACTGCACGTACCCGGATGAGTTTGCAAGGGAGCCAGGTGTGTGAGGGGTAGATAGGATCTTTTCTCCTATGCAGCCTTACTCCCCAGGTTAGTTGGGAACTCCACAGGGACCAGAACCAGCCCTGCACCAGGAGCTGGAAGGGGACACCATCACCTCATCACACCCTACCATAGAATGAGGCAGAAGTCTACCTACTGTGAGGTAGATTTTCTTTGGTGTAAAGACTTCACTTTGCTGGTCTTAATGGACACCATTTCGTTCCAGATGAGATTTCCCCCTTCATGCTCGATTGAGATAATACTGGTACGATCAACACATAGTTGCATGTAACTTCTTAAATCTCACCACCAGCACACATGACAATTAATTAGGGCAAAGCTGGGTTGTTTTCATCTGATATGAACTGATAACTCAGCAAGTTTTCAGGGTCAGCTTTGAGTTTTGCCTGGCCCTGGAGAGAGCCCTGGCCAGATTTCCAAACACCATCATTTGGAGGCACAGAGTGCATTTTTCAGCTGGGTGAGGCTGAGGCAAATGCAAAGGTAAGCAGAAATGATGAAGATGTCCAGTGGCAACTGTGACTGTGCTGCTGAACGCTGTCTATACTGTGCAACCAGGAAGATACATATAAAACCAGCATGCAAACACACAGAAATCAAACAAAAATGTCAAGGGCTACATTTCAAAGGCTGTCTGCCCTGGGTAGGCAACCAGTGTAACGAAAAACTGACTACTGTATTTGTTAAACAAAATAAACCACAAGTGATAAATGGGGAGAAATACATAATTTTATTGAATCACATTCAACAGTACTCAGAGTCTGTTACCATAACTCTATCCCTTTTAATTCGACAGCCATGTTTTATTCATTACAGGCACAGACTGCAGATTCGAATGGAGGGCTCCGTTGTTACAAATTATTTCTGACTTTGGGAGATACACTGAGCTGCAACTGTTGCACTAAAATCATACCACTTGCATGGCAATTCCGCTACTTCATCTTCTAATTCCAGGGAGAGGGGAGTACTTAAACCAGTGGGTGCATTTTTGCAAACTGCAAAGCCAGTGCAAATTACACAGTGAAGTCTGCAGAGGGGCATAATTTGTTTCACAAATAAATAAACAAACAACATTTGGTTCTCTCTGTGGCTACTGAAGTTACTATGAAAGTCCAAAACCAACAGTAATACCTTTCACCATAAAATTATAAGGCAAGAAAAAGGATTTAGATAACAGTAAGGGTCTTAATTGTATGTTTGTAAACTTACAGGCAAGCTTGTATTCAGCTACAGCTTTAGTTCAGATACCACAGCTCATACAAAGCCCACATTCTCTTTTGCCTTGTTTCTTTCCATTCCTCTCCAAGCGACATACCATCAGATACTGTTGTGCTTGCCAGGAAGGCTGAAACACATGGCAAAGTTTTGCAAAAGCCATCAGTCCACACTGAATTTCAACACTTGGATCATTTACTAGGATGTTAATGTGTCAAAGTACCACGGCAATACTCCAACACTGTCCTCATACAGTCACGAGATTTCCAATAACAGAGCTTCTTCAAACTTCTCTTTTAAGAAGGAGCCATATTAAAGACCTAATTAAAGAGGTAATTTGGGTCAACAAAAATAATGTATTGTAATTTTCACCTCTATCCTGAAGGAATTTCTTTCCTTTAAAGATGTTTCTGCAATTCGTTATCTATTGGAAAGCTAATAGATCTTCTTCACCTTCTCCAGGACACTCTATCAGTTCAAAGGAAGACAAAAGTTGTCTAGCTCATTTAAAAAAAAAAAACAAAACCCAACAAAACTATGGCTCAAAAATTCCTTCAACTTGACAGCTTGTATAAATATTATCAGTCCCTGTTCTCTGTTACCTGCATTTCAGCTTGAGAAAACCTTCAATTCCTTTGAAAACTTAAAAGGTTATTTGTGTCAAATTCCAATTTTAATGAACAGAACAGAAACATCAGTAGAACCAGAAGTTGGCCCCCATCTGCTGAGTGTTCAACACCTGGATATATCATCTGTTAGTACATACTTAACTTTCAAGTGTTTGTTGCTATGCACCTAGCTATTTACATGATGTTTGCTTTGTAACACTTTTGAACTATGTGGATTTTCATAAATCAAGCACCGAGCCATCAGAGAGAGCAGCATGACTTATGACAAAATAAAGCATCTCTTGATGTCAGCAGACTACAGGAGGTAGAAAGTTTGATGTTTAGTCGATGTTTAGTTCAATTTAGGTTGTCTTCCAACATTTAATTGAAAACAGTTAATATTAAATACAAATAAGTACCTATGTTGGGCACCAGCAGCTTAGCAGCGATCAAGAAGCATTTCATCTAGCTGCATGATGAAAAAATGGAGAAGGAAAATTAATTACTATACCACATGGAGAAAAAAAGAGAGAGGAGAAGGCAGAAGTGGGAATGGAAAACTCATCTTCATGGTCAGATTAAATAACATCAGATCACGGCAGGATTTCTCTTATCCCATCAGGCAAGTTTCTTTTTCCATTAAGGTAGTGGATGGTAAATCTGAATTCTTATCAAAGACTTGGAGATGACACAGGAATCCCTTATGTTTCAAGAACAGTCATGTGTATATTCTCAAATAATACAGGATAGTCACCAAGGTCATGACTGGCAAGTCCAATCAAAGAGAAGTGACCATTCATCACCTTAGGAGCAACGGCTACTCAGACAAAGGCTGCTGGTTGGTATCCAGAATAATCCAGTGTTTTGCATTGATGCAAAATGCTCTCGCTGAGCTTGATTTCCTAGAATGACTGGGAGCTTTTCCTGAAGGTAAATTTCTTGAAACATAGGGCTGGTCGGCTCAAAAGTAAGCTTCAGCTACAAATTTCATAGTCAAATGAGAATGGTACTTTGAGTTTGCAACTCAGTAAAGCATTTTGAAATTTTATGTTATTTATGATTGAAAAGTAACTCAGGGAATTTCCTATTCCTGATAAGAAGTAGTATCTGGGGAAAATTATAGAGAACATGGCCTACATCCATGCTATACTTATCTATTTGCATGGATGACAGCATTTTCTGGGAATGACTGATAAATGAAACAGCTAAAGATGATGTACGCTCGTGGTATTTCACGCTTCCTGTGGCTGACGATAACCCAGAAATTGAGAAGGCCAGCTAGCCTAGTCAAATCAGCAAAATAGGTCAGCTTTAGTCAAAAGTAATTTAAATGCTTTGCCCCACAACACTGAAATGCAAATGTCCCAAGCCTGAGTTTTTTCATGGCATCTTAGATGTTGCCTACTGCCATTTCTAACCATGTATGAATCTCCAAAACAGCCGGAGCCTGCTTCAACTAATGGGAAAAGCCTGTCTCATCCACCTGTAACTCTGAAACCTACCATTAGCTAGCTGCTGCTCCCGGCTACTCCCCCATCTTGATGGGGGGAAGAACCAACACCTCTCCGATTCCTCCTGGACTTGGATCCAGGCTCTGGGTGCAGCTTTGGAGGGGCAAACCCATGCAGCTGTGAGGGACAAATCTGGATCCAGGTTGCTCATCTCACTTTCACAGACATTTGTAACTACACACACACAGAGATACACACACACACCCCCAAAGACATAAATACAGTGGCACAACTGCACAGAGCATCTCCTAATTATCATCAGTCAGTATGGTAGAATGTGCTTTTGGTATCAGTATTCCCAAAGCTATGAGCTCACCACTGGGAAATTTTGGGTCTCCATTACTACAGGAGAGAAGACCACTTGAGCCAAGGAGTCCAAGTTTTTAAGCAAAACAATTCGATTCCTCAAAAGCATGATTTTTTCCCCCACTTTATGGCAACCTCTGACCTCATGTCTGGGGGTGATGGATGAGGTGAGACAGAGCCATGGGAGAAGACCTGAGGATAGTTGCCGGCATGTTACAGCTAGCAGTCATTAACAGGCAAGGTTTCCTCAGAGGGAAATAAGAATTATTTCAAATCAAGAAAAATAAACACCAGAAAAATCAGCTGCGCAGAGTGGCTCACGTTAAATATGAATGTGGCCAAGGTTTGCAAGTCCAAGGGGAATCCAACTTTGTGAGCTTACCGCAAAAAAATGCAGGCCCCAGCCCTGAGCTCTTATAAAAGCACTGAAATGAAAGAGTAAAGCCCTTCCCGAACACACAGAGAAAACTGCATAAATGATTGCAGCCCACAGCTTGTCAGGCAGTCCTCCAGTACCAGGATGCTGACTGATAGTTACCTATCTACCTGCAGTGCCTTCTTTATTTGTTCGGCACAGGCAGAAGAGAAGACAGGAAAAGTAAAATGTGTTCCCTGGCAAATACTAAAATAAGACTTTTGTACACGGAAAAGAAATCTCTCCTGGTGTTTGTTTTGGCAGCAATAGTTTCAGCAGACACTATTACAATCCCGTCCACTTGCAAAGCAAAGCTGCAGCTCCACGTATTATTAAAACTCCAGGGCTGATGGCTTTCCACACAGCAGTGTTACTAGAGCTAGCAGAACACAGGCAAACCTGTTCGGTCAGCAAAGATTTTTTTTCATTAAAAAATACAGTAACTTTTTCTCTGAATAGAGCAAGCTGGTTGGCTTCAAGCAAGGGGGAGAACAGAGTCCTTCTGAACAACAGTGATGGGCATTCAAAGTTGAAGCCCCAAATCTTTCCTCCCCAGGCACTGGAGCTGCCAGCAGCCGCATTGCCTCATTGCCAGACCTTGCACAAGTGAGCAGCGAGCCTGGGAGAGGCAGACAGCCCTGGCCTAGCATTAGAGCTGCATTTCATGATAAGGCTGCTGGAAAATGCTGCTGAACCATGGGCAGTTAATTCTCTGCACATCACAGGGAGCTACAGGGGTGAGATCAGCTTGTCTAGATACTCCAGCTCAGTTTTGTGCCTATTAAAGTGATGTGGCAACACAGACACGTGTTTCTGCAGCTTCATGGCAGCTGGAATCTCTGGTTATCCATCCTACTTCCAATCCCCAAGTACCAGCTCATGGACGCTGATGTAGGCTATGGATGCATGCCAACTGCAGGCCTGCCTAGTTCTTGGCAAATCCCTCTGGGATCTCACCCTGGATCTCTAAGTTTCTCCATGCTCAGATGGAGGTAAGGCAAAGTCTCTTTTCAGCTTTGCACAATCCACCTGCCCCAGTCCTCCTCTCAGATGCAGGTAGCAATCCTAGGAGACAGCAATTTTGCCTCCAAGTCCTCCAGCATGCAGCGTCTTCTGCTCACAGTGAGAGCTGCTGACCTTGGACCCCAGAAATAGCCACTGCATGTAAAGCATGCAGCTCACTTACAAGCTCAGGTATTTACACTGCCACGCTGCCTTTCCTTCATCTCACTTAAAATATGCCTCACTGGCTGATTATCCTGGAGTATCATACGTGGTGTAGTATTAGTGAAACAGTGGCATAAAAGAATAATATTCGTCACATGCGAATGAAAAAAACACAGTCTTTCTTGGTCAAAGTTACCACAATGTTTATTTACCAATGTCAAATACTAAAGTGCTGCCTTTCTCCTGAAACATTTTGTTCACTCTGTGTATACAGTACTGGGCACATGTTTTATTTTACATGCCTTGAAGCCAGAGTGTGTTGTGTTATTTTACTTTTTGATAGCCTGTAGAGCTAAAGTGAGAGCAAATAATTGGTCTCCATGTGTTAGTATATCCTCAGAGAGTTCAGCCTTTCTCTTATGAATGGAAAGGTCAAAATCAGAACTAGTGACCCAGGGGTTTTTACACTTTAGGCCTGTAATTGGTAAGAAGAACTCAAAACACCCGTCTCTTGCTTGTGCAAATAAAAGCCGCTTTTGGAAAATGTGTTTATCTATGTCTGTTTCAAACAGTGACGGGCCAAACTATCTCCTCAGCAGGCGTTCAAGTTGACTTCATGAGCTGGTGAAATCTGTGATCCTTCTACTGATGACAGTGGAATACTATTGATCTCCACTAGCTGAGGAGATGCCTTATGAACTAAAATGAAATGCAAAATCCCACGTGTGATACTTCCGCAAAACTGAAGCCACCAACAACATTGGTTATGCCTGATTTAAGTAATTATATTTTCTATTTCCCATACAGAATGTGCATGCTAATTCTCCATCCCAAGTGCTATCTAGAACTTTTGGACACTACTGTGTATTGATTCATATTTAAAACTTGAAGCCTTCAGGGTGACTTAGGCCTAATGACTAATAATTTGGGGGGGGGGGGGGGGGAGTTTCAGCAGTACTACATGGTCAGTGAAGACGGCATCGAGTCATGTCTTACCCAGCAGTTTGCTATGGAGGAAGCAGATTCAGCAGTTTTTCAGTTTGTATTGCTGCACCATTACTGGCTCCCAACTCAGATTTCTCACTTTCTAGTGTACTGATAGCTGCTTCACTTCAGGAAATCTTTTGCAGGTATCACTGAAAGCCAAGATCCTCTTTGCATAGAAAGTCTGGGAGTAGGTGTATAAATCTGACAAAGAACTTCTCTTTGTGCTCAGTGGATGATGTGATTTACTGTCACTTTCTTACCTATGAGAACTTTAAAAGACAAAGGTAAGAAAGGACCAACTGTTCCACGTTAATCACTGAACAGAACCAGATCTTTTAAAAATCATACCACTACAAAACCATGAACTTTTTTGTCCAACTAATAGAAAAACTTGCTGAAGAGCTATTTGCATTGACGGTTTACACCCAATACACCTCCCAGTCCCCTATTAATAAACAAACAAAAACCCAAGAAAACCAAACAGAACCCAGCAAGTCCAATGACCTCTTTAGGAACAGGGATCCAAAAAGTTTTAGGCATGTTAGAAATAATCATACGAGCACTGCCTCAGTCTGCCCAATATTTCTTTTTTTTTCCCACCACAATTACAGAGTTTCCAAATGAATACAGCAAAGAAAGTATTTCCATGTATTAGAATTCACATAAGTATTAAAAATTTCCTGTACTACCTACCCATAGGTATTAAAAACAACACCAGACAAGTTCTTTGCAGGTGGCAGAGCAACTGGTTTATATTTGTACAGTCCTGCTAAAATACATGTTGTAAATATTTATTAAAAACTGGTTATCATTTGTATTTTCTCATTGGCCCCTTCTACTCTTGTCAGTGTGTATGTAATGGCATTTCCTCTCAAAACAGAAGAAGATTTTTTCTTTCCCAATCAGTGTTCTTCCTACAATATTTTATAATGAAAGACATGGCACCCGCATGACATCATTTCAAGCTACCTGGAAGCATTTGGAAAGGTTTATGTCTTTAACTGTGCTGAGGTGCCTGGTTTGGCAGAGAGGGTCCCACATGAGAGAAAGAATTCTTCTGACAAATTTAAAATAAAAATGATTTTGTACTTTAGAGAGCTCAAGAAGGCAGAACTGTTCATTTCCATATTTCTCCCTTTAAAAAAAACCTTAAATGGATGACATATTTTACAGCGAAGTTGGTCTGGTCATAACATGGCCGAACCTGCAGGGATATTTTCATAATACAATTAAAATAGCCAGGTTGGAAGAATATAGAGCTTTCCCTGACCTAAAATTAAACTGGGCCACATCCAAGAATTTTTAGTTTTTACTTCCACATATGCCAAAACAAGTAACGATAGGACACTACTAATCCTTCTTGTTGAGCTGTTCCTGACTCTTGGAAGTGCCTCTATTCCAGTCCTTCAAATAAAGAAGCAATTAACCTGTGTTTAATAACAAACCTTTTCGGTGGATGGCTCCCAGGATAGCCTATGCTGTTGTTCAGTGGCACTGGGAATGAAAGCACCAGGGGCACTTCCTGGGTAAATGACAGTGTATCCTGACCCCAGCATGAGTTCTCCTTACATAGAGATCCTCCAAGATCAGCATACCAGAGAGGCAACTGGGGGCCAGGCATGTATGCCTCTCCTACAGGGCCTCTTGAGGACCTATTTCCTGACAGGACTTCCCAATGTTTTGATTTCTCCTTGCGATTACCTCAGCCCTGAAAAGTGCCAGTATACTGTATTGCCTAACTATATGAAGACCCTCTAAATGAATTCCTAATCCTCAGCGGGAGGTGGCCACTGCTGCCACGGTGTGGGTTTTGTGTGCCTTGTGCTATCACAGCGCCACAGTTTGTTTTTTTCATTCTCTTCACCTTTGAAAACCAACGAACCAACCTAAACCCTATGCTGGGGCCTCCTTGTGTGGAGCGGGATGGATGCACCCCTCCTCCTGCACACCCTGCCCATGGCTCCCCATGGCCATGTTTGCCCAGCAGGTTTCTGGGTACAGCAGGGCTCATGGGCAATGCCACTGCCCTCCAAAAACCAAGTCCTGTGACCCCAGAGCTCTGCCCAGGGCCATTCGCTGCCTGCATTTGCCTTAGACTACAAGAGCCCTGCCACACTCCACCCACTGATCTGCAGCATACAAATCAAAGCCTGACTGCTAAGCCTGCCTACCTGTCCCACTTTTGTGCCTTAGTATTACTTACACATATTTCCCCCTTGTCCTGTAATTGTTGAAATCTCTGCCTGTGGGGGAAGGGGGAAATCCTCACCTTCCTAACTCAGTCATAACCAAACAGACCCCCTTTCAAAACGGATTTCTTCAGACTACAAAGCTCTGTGCATTTCACCTGATTAATCATATCGGAAAACAGCATGCAGCGTCCCCTGGGGCATAATCCCTATGGCACAACTCCTGCTTCCTGCTGTGCCTGTCTCCTTACTGACGCTCATGCTGACAAGTAGTTAGGAGAAATAATGAACCTTAAACTAGGAGAAAAATAAAGCACAAAAAAAGGAGTGATCCCACTTAGTGGTCTGTTTGTTATCTCGTGTTCAAGTGTACCAGGAATAGCAGAGAACTGGAAGGAAAGAAGGAAAGGGAAAAAAAAACCATGAAGATGTAGTGCCAGAGACTAATAAGCTTACTCTACCCAAATACATCTTGTCAGAATTGTTCCTCGTGGGCAAAGGAAGCTAACAAAGAAGGCAACCTTCAGTTAGAAGGTTAAGAAACAGCATTAAAGAATTTTCCCTAAGAAAATGTCTTCCTTCTTAATGTTCAAAATAAAGTGCACAAATTCTACTGTAAATAAGAAGGAAGTTGATAGGTAGGAAACTAAATTACAAGCCAAGTTTATAGAAATTTCCTAGCATGACAAAAGGACATAAAATAAATCAATGGCATGGAGAATTCAAGACAGTAAGGGGATTTCTAAGAGTGCTAAGAGTGAAAGGAATCCCAGTAACAGAGGCATTCCAGACCCAGACAAAAATTCAATTATTGTTAGCAACATACAAAACCCAGAAATATGCATATAACTTCATCTTATACATAAGAAAAAGCTAGAGACAAATTTCTCTCCTGTCACAAGGAAATACTCTCCATTCCACCCCCCAAAAAAAAAAATCAAGGGGAGGTTAAACAGCTACTAAAACAAGTCATTTTTGAAAAACAAAACCAAAAACAGGTATGGAAAACTTGCATCCAAAAACTGTACAAAAGTTTTGGATGAAGTGTTCATGCTCATGTATTGAGATGTTTTGGAATACGATGGAAATTCCAGAGGACTGGATGAAAACAAAACGCTGCAAGAGGGGACCAAGAAATCGGTGTCCTGGGTAGTCAGAGAAATGCCAGTGGGTGCTGGGCTGGGACAGCATGGTGGAGCAGTGATGGGAGGCAGCACCTACATAGCACGGGGCTGGTGATTCCCAGTATCTGATTACGAAGAAAAGGGAGGCACTGGCGCCTGGCAGCAGCCGGGGACACACTATGTTGCTGGCACCAAAGCTAATGCCAAATTTACACAACACTTACGAAGCAACAGTCAAACTAGGAAGCATGTAATAAAGTGTCAGCATAATTGGAAGTGAGGTTTTTGCAATAGGTTTTTTCAAAAACTATTAATATTACTGGGGAAAAAATATAAAGAAGCCTAGAGGTAAAATATGGCACTGAAATAAAATTTCGGCTAACACAAAATAATGACAAGATCAGGTTGCCACTGAATTTGGATCATTTGGGAAGGAACATGGAAATACAACGTTTAATTCAAGATATCCAGCTGTGGGCTACAGCTGTAGGCTCATCCGTCTAGGAATAAAATGAGGCAGAGGCCATACTGAGAGACAGAGGAGTCTACTATGGAAGCAGCAGCTGAAAAAGATTTGAGCTCCTGATGGCTAATCAAGTGAATGTGGCTTTCCAATTAAACACTGTGCTCAACAAGTGTGATCCTTGGATATATTAAATGAGGGGATTTTGAGAAGGATCAGAGCAGTCTCTTCTGGCCCTGTAATATACGCAACATCCAACACTAAAGGCAAATTGAGCTTCCTTTACAGACATAAAAATCCAAAAGAACTCAGGGAAATTTTGACATAAAATGAGTATAGGCTTGGGGCTCTATTCTTCAGATACCAAAAACATACAGCCCTACCTGCAGAGCTTTTAAATTTACACTGGTCTTTCAGTCTAATGATACTACTTACACAAGTTTTGGGGGGTTGGTTCATATCTCCAGTACAGCAGTCTTTCAATACACCAGAAATAATTTAAAAGTGACAGGGACATCATAAAAGACTACAGCAAGGATCTGGGATGAAAGGACTGACATGTAACGAAGCAGTAAAAGAATGAAATATTAGTATCTTGGCTAAGAGATTTGTAATTAGGACAGCAGGACATCAAGCCACCTACAAAAATGCTGGAAGAGTTTAAGTGCAATAGTAGAAACCTTATTTTGGAGAATGCAAAAATAGGTAAAGAGAAAAAGCGAGAAAGGAAAAGTCAAGCTTCTTATCAAGGAAAAAAAAAAAACTTCCCAAATAGAGAAAGTCATTAAATTGGGTTATATACTGATCACATGAAAGAGACAATTAAAACTAGACAAGTAGGAATACATGGCAACAAACAGTCAGAAGTTATTGGAAAATAGGGGACTACAATTTTCTCCCCCCTCCAATTTCTCTATCATATGATCCCTTGAATAAACAGGTCAGATGTAAATGTTGGTTGGGGATGGATATATAGGCCAAGACTCATGCTACCTGTAGGGACAACTGAGATTTTACAGACAACTTTGCAGGCAAGCAGTAACATGCACAAACTACAATGGAACCGAAAAAGAAATTAAATGAGAAGAGTTTCTTATGGAAAGAAAATGTAGAAATTGCAGCTGCTGCTACCAACAAAGGAAGGCAGGAGGAGGGAAGCAGAAGTGAGATCAGATACCTTCATGTACCAAGCACATCCAAGATAAGGAACTGAAGTAATACCCAAGGTGATAAGAAGAGTATGTAAACATCACATGAAAATCAAGTCTGCTGACTCTAGCCTTCCAGAGAGTAATGGTGTAACCTACAAATAAGGTATGAGAGAGGGAAGTGTCGGGCATGATACCTCAGGGAACAGCGAGAGCCAAGCAATGCCCCCCTTCTGGAGCAGGGCTTCCTGTCCTCCCTGCCACACCAGGAGCTGCCCGTGTGCTCAGCAAAGCTCCCTTCACCAGGGCTCTCCAGTGGCTTTACTGGAAAAAGACGAGGCTGCTGGTCCTTTGCAAACATGGGGTTGCTGTGTCAGGAGCAGAGTCCCTCGCTGACACCAAGTCACACCAATAAAATAGTGAGCAGCCTGCAGCACACTGACTGAGTGCTAATCCCCATTCTGGAGCATGGTCTCAGTGCTAGGTGCTTCTGAGGCCTCACGTGCAGGAAGAGGAAGATTTTTCTACTCATCTGGAGTTTTTCTTGTGCTCCAGAAGGCGGTATTTCATTGTCACATGGACAGTTTCTGTGGGACAAAGAGAACATGGAGAAGCTCTAATCATGTACCACCTGTACTGGGTAAAAAGGGCCAGAGAAGAAGGACAAACTTTCTCTCTGGAGCCAGGGCTTGGGTAATGAACACAGAGCAGACACTGACAGAGACAGCACAATGACAATTATCGCGGGTGCTGTAGGTATTGAGTCCATATCAAGATACTGCCCTACAGTATAGGAGTTGAGTCGTCTGCATGGCCATGGCCCCTCTAAAGTCCCTGGGAGCTTTGCTGTGAGGGTCAAGAATTTACTGTGTCATTTCAAAATGCCCAGATTGCATTTTTGCTGTCAGGGCATGATAAATGCAGAATAACCATTTCTGTTGCCAGTGTTGTGCAGAGGTTAAAAATGAAGTAAAACACAAACCAAGCAGAGTCATCAGCCACTAAGCAGTACAAAAGTTTGCACAAAACGTACTCATTGGAGCTGTGGTGTCTGAAATAGTTCTGGGTTAAGCCACAACAAACAGACATCTCTGAATCATCATTTTTATTACTAGCTTATAATGTTTTCCCATGTAGCTTTCTAAAACATCTTCTGGAAAATGACATACATTTCACAAGTTTTTCCAAATCTTGATACCCTTAGTTCACAGAACAGAACCTAGCTTCTCTGCTGTTAAAACAAATTGAAAGCTGTGAACCTTCCCTCACAAAGGCAGAGAATTTGGGTCAATCTCTGCTGTCAGAGATTTGTAGCATATTGACCATTGTCCAGCTACGCAAACATTTGCAAAAATAATGTTGAAGGCAAGACATTCAAAAGCACTTATTTCTCTTTGAAGTCAATGGCCAATCTTCTTCTAATCCTACAGATCTCAAAGATTCACTTCCCTGTAATTTATTTAATCTTCTTATTTATAAATGAGCAGGTCATGTGGAAAGAAAAGATTCTTCACAGAACATACTGTATGCATTTCTGCAATTAACACACCCTCATCACCATTAAATGGTCCAAACAGGTCAAACTGGGTCCAAAATCATCAGAAACACAGTACTTCCAAGTCTGCATTTCAGATGGCGGAGCCACTTAAATCTTTGCAGAGAAATAACTAAGTATTACCCATGATGGATTATCAGTCCAGAAGGAATACAAAAAAAGACTTTGTCCTATGAACCGTGTGTCATTTGTCTGTCATTTAGCTTTGTCTGTACTGCAACATAGGGAAAAGTAACAACTTACATTTTCAATAAAAAATATGAAGTTTACTACACATAGCTTTTGTGATAAGAGACTGAATGCTTCTAGCATGTCTTGCAGGATGAACTTTAAACAAAAATTGAGTTTGTGAATGCAAATATAAAGTAAACTAAAGGATATAAATGGCCAGCAAAAGATGCTCCATCTACAGGGAAATGAGCATGCTTAAAATGGCTGGCTTCACAGGGCATGTATTAATTCCAAAATAACTTTCAGAGTCACTACAGACTATCTGCAAAATGGACAAAAGACGGCTAACAGCTTAAACATTTTTTAAAGTTTTCACAAGTAAATAAAACCAACAAAAAACACAGGGCAGCACACAGAGGGAATGAAATAGAGAAATATTAAAGCATACCGAATGGAAAGCTAGAATTTTGAAGAAAGAGAAACCTAAAAATGGAGAGAAAAAAAATTGCCCAAATGCTATCACAGCCAAAAAATCAGTGAAGGAGGAAATCAGAATACTGGGGTGGAATGAGAAATTTCAGTCAAGACAAAACATCCAAGCACTGTATGAAGAAATGCCTCAAAAAAGCACCAGCCTCACCATAAAAAAATAATGAGCATAGAATGCTGAATAACCCAAAAACAAGCCATGGGACCAGACATCATAATAAAAAAGCCTTCCCCACTATAGCAAATCCACAACTTGTATAAATTGTCTTATACCAAAAATGGTATAGGTCTGTTCCTACAGATTTCATGAAAGAATGCCTTCCTTCCCTAAGAATAACTAAACACAGGTTAAGTGTCTTGAAGTAAAGTAGAAGCACCACTCATGCAAGTCAAACAGCTGTTTAACATTGAGTTTTAATAGAAAAGAAGGCAGAACAAAGACCAAAACCATAGTAAAAAATATTCAATTCAGTTGTGCGAAACTGAAGAATAATTCATACCACAGCTTCCATATCACTTAGATTATTTTCAAAGGAGCAAGAAGAAAAACAACATGCCAGCTGAAAAACTTTACTCACAAAATAACAGAAAAAATACCCACAGGGACAGTTAAGGGCATATCAGAGTTATATGCCACCAACATTCCTGCAAAGCAAATTAGACTTTACTACCTTTACTACAGGCAAAAAAATTCCTTTAGCTGATTGGCTTTTCTCCCTGGGGAAAAAACTCATTTCAATGAATACCAATTCATTGAAAAGGGTCTTATTGTTTAACTTGGTTTTTGGAACACAGAAGATGTCTCTGTGAAAAAGCTCTGTTTCTCTTTTATTTGAAATCTTCATGGAGTTTTGGCACTGAAAAACTTGGTATAAGGAGGCTTTAGTTCTTCTGTAGTTAAGGTGAGGATTTCTTTTATAAGGCTTTATTGATGAATGTTTTTTGTAAACTCAGTCACCTCTGAAATATCCAAGATTCACCTGTGGAGAATCTTGTGTAGGTGAGAAGGTTTGGGAGAGACAACACTGTGATGGGGACAGTGGTTAACTCCACGCATTGAGACTGTACAGAGTGAGCTAAAATGGAGATGCAGGCAACATGTCGGGCCTATCTCCTTGTCCGCCTCAGTAACCAATGCAATAATGCCTGGGAAGACTTCACCAACAAGGGCAGGAAGAACTTGGAAGTTATCACTCTCACTAGCAAGAGGAGAAGTAGAGCAGTAGGAAGTCTTGAAGATTTTGGGGAAGAAAAGGATGGACAAAAAGGGCAGTTGTCTCAGTATATCATCATGCCTATGAAGATCGTCACCCTACTACGGGGAACAGGACTTTGTAAGGAATCTATCAGCCTTTTATTAATGAGCTCATTGGCATGAGCAGCCCTGTTACAGACCTTCTCTAGGCTGTAATCCCAGATATATTCCAGGGAGAGAGCAGAAAAAGAATGAGGGTTACCCCACAGGTCTAGGAAGCATCGTAGGGACGAAAAGGGTTTTATTTTAAACAAACAACACCTAGTAAAGCCAAGATTTTCAAAAACAGATGCATAAAGACCGTGTCTGAGGACCCAAATATATAGTCTGATTTTTAAAAGGGCTGAGAGTCCATTGATAGGCATTTACATAAAAGAGGACATACTGGGTGTTCTGCCCTTCAGAAATCCAATCAATGTTGCATATTCAGCTGACCCTACAGGCTGGCAATAGTTGATATTCTGTGTAATGATACTGGTTGTCCTTTCTTGCTTCTGTATCACAATGACCGAATAGGCAGGTTGGGTCAACTCCAAATGCACAAGTACAGTGTGGAGCCTGCACCTGAACGTGCTGCTTATGCATGGAAATGCTCTGTGAACAGCCAAGCAATAGGATAATGCTGCCAGCTCAGGCAAAATCAACTCTTGTCTTCCTTGGGAGTCTTCCCCTGGTTTGTGCATTTGAACAAGGGAAAAAGGAGTATCAGGAACCTATCATGGCAGATAAAGTTATCATGATTGCAAATAACAGCATTCATGAGGCTGTTACCTCTTCACATGCAGGTGGGAGATGAAGGGGAGAAAAGGTCCTCAACTTTCAGACACCATGGCCAGCACTGCTAGTACAGTACACTGGGGCAGTTAGTTGCACTAAGTCTGACTGTGGATGTATCACTCTTGGCTAAATTACACATGCCCAGTGGCATTCCCAGGCACTGAATGGGAATGGAACAGCCCACTTCTGCAGTAGTCAAGCACATATGAACACTCTGTTGGAAATGGTCCCTTGGCCTTTTGAGCTGCCAGGCTGTGTCCAGGAACAGCTTGGGGAGAATGCTTGTTGGAGTGGGCCAAATCTATGGCAAGGAACTCTCTAACACTCTCTGACCACAAGCAACCTCCCAGTAGCTGGGTAGGTTCCACCTGAATTTCATAGCATAGACACAGCTATAGAGTCCATCTAGGCTGCTCTTGGGGCAATGCAATTTGGTAACGGCAGGTGTACATGGACACAAAAGTGCATATAGGCTGTAAAGACAGCCTATGGCTCTGGAACAGTAATGCAAGTTCTTTTGGAGTCAGACAGAATGGCAATTCTTGTCCACCTTCATCAGTAATAAGAGAAACCTGCTCCAGACACTTTAGTGGTCTCCCTGCACTGAAAATTCAGGAACTTCTCTCTCCCTTCTAGCCTTGTCCTTAATGAATCTTCTTAATACTTTTGAGAAAAAATGTCTAGTGTTACAGCCAAGCCAAAGACTCTCCAGAGGGAAATCTGTTTTGATGATAATCTGTGGCACAGGATCATGCTGAACATATTATCCACATCAATCAAAGTACAAAGACATCATTAAAACTAGAAATAACAGCATATTCAAAGTTATCCCAATTCCTGCTGATAAAAAATGTGTGTTACTTGGAGCGAGAAAGCAGAGAGTAGCAGTGATTAAAAATAAAAAGGATTCAAACTTGTGCAAGTGGGCTTTGACAACTGGAAAATCCTAGTTCCATACTGAAAAATGTTCCTCGCGCTGAACTCACAAACTAATGTCCAGGCTAAATAGTGCCTGGAACGAAGTAAAGCATCTTTTAGGATGCTCCATCTGCCCAAGACTACAGACAGTGCTTTCAGCTCTTTTCCTAATACTAATGACTGTCATGCAGACTGCCCTGAGCAGACGTCGGCAATGGCATGCCTAAGAGACAGAGAAAGAGCTCTCTGCTAATGACACAAGGATGTCTCATTTATTATTTGTTAGTCAACTTGTAGGGAAAGATTTGGAATCCCACAGTTTCCATAGCTCTCTATGGATACTCCTCAAGTGAATGAATAGCAGACATGGTCTCATCTTTTCCTGCTCAGGCTCTATGAGATTTGGGTTACCTTTTTGTAAGTCAGATAAGAGATTTGTTTGAGATAAAGAAGAGGTGGATCAAGAAGACCTGTAAATGTAATTTGTGCCAGCACTTCTAAATGCTAATCCAAGTTGACTAATCCAAGTAGAAAAGAGAGAAATAACTCTCATAAATGCATTTACTTCTGCTTGAACTTTCTAAGTAGCATCTCAGCCCTGTTGTTCTGTGAATACACATTCACACACACACATGCACACACATGCTTCATCCTGTCATCACAGCCATCTCACCACAGTTGTGAGAGCAGCCTGATGGATTCCATTCTTTCTCAACATTTATCAGCACTTAAATTGTCATCTAATTCCCAATTACTTAGTTTTTATGACTGATAGTGATAAAGGAGGCAGAAAGAACACAACAGGCTCTCCAGCACTCTGCTTGAGTTTGCAGGGCTTCCAGTACAGGAGAAAATGTTCTTGAGCTGTTGAGAAAAATCTATGGCCCAGCCATTGCTGGAGGATTCCAGTTTTTAAGTCCCATGCTGAACAAGGCTTTCAGAGCTTTAAATATGTTCTAATAGTTGTTGTCAAATATTTGTGCTGAAGGAGACTTGCTCTGGACTACACCACCTCCTCCAGCAATGTTAGAAACCTTAGCTTCCTCATACAGAAGGAGCCACTCTGACCCCTTTGAATCTGAGCCTGGGTCTCAAAACCCACAGTCTCGGTCTTTACCGTACAACTAGAAATACAAACCTCTTCTGATACTGGAAATTAAACCTCAGTAATCAGTAGGGAGTCAGAGTGATGCAGGAGGCGACTTCCAAAATAAACCATTCTGTGTTGGCTGTCTGGATTCAAAAAGTCAACTCGAGTCAGCTGCTTGGCATTTCTAAAATCCAAAGCAGGTCCTATGTGTGTTTCTGTCTCCTCCCTGCTCTTTGCTGCCCATTGAGTTGAGCAATGGTATCTGTAAAAACTATCTGAATTTAGAGATAATCTCTTTTATCATACCCACCTCAATGAAGTGGCATCAAACTGCAGGAAACAAAAGAAGCCTCAGATCATAATCATTACCACTGAAGCCAGACACCCTAAGTCTTTCTGTCTCTCTGTCTTTCTAACTCCTTTCATCTTCTTAAGCAGTTCTTTAATTGCCTGGTTTCTATGAGGCCTGTTTGCACATGGCCACTAGAGTGTTGCAATGCATGAGTCTGGCACCACATATGACCAAAAAAAAAAAAAAAAAAAAAGAAGGGGGTTGCTTTTCATATAAAACTTTTGGATATCAAGATTGGTAAGACCAGAAAAATCTTTAACCCTAAGTACATTTGTTCTATGGCATACTGCAGCCATATCCCACATCCACAAAAGCCTGAAGATTGCTTCAAAGAGATGAGACCTGGACCCATAAGCTACCCTCCCCTGCATGTTGGGGATGATGTTGGTGCAGCAGTGGAATGTAAAATGGACCTATCACCTATTTGTGATAGGGATTCCTTGTATTAAGTAACCTTCTCTGCTCTGATAGCCTGGGGGAAGACAACCTCTCATTGATACTCCAGTTGCCCACTATTCAGTGGCTTTTCTCTGGCTGCAGCTTTTGCCTTGCTCTTTATGTCCTCTCTCAGAACCTTTTTACTTACAAGAACCCAGTGTCCGGGTTTGATGGGATTATTGACAAATTATCCATCATCCTGGGAATAGGTGATGAGTGAATAAGATCATATTCACTCAGATGTATAAGATCTTATGAGTGAAGAAACAGTACTCAAAATCTGTATCTTAAATGATCCTGATTATTTAGCTAAAAACTGGATCGCATTCTTAATTGACTTTAACATTTATACACATGTGCAACAGACACATGTGCCATGTTAAGGACCTCAACAATAACTGACTGCATTCACAAGTCCACAAGGTCTTTGCTTTGCTTGGTCTAGTAAAATAATCAGCTTTGGATATTTGCCTGTGTGGAATCAAGAGATAAATGCTTTACCATCATCTCTGTCATCAAGGCACAGCTGTCAGGGATTCAACCTCTAAATAACATCATATGACCTGGAAGAATGTGTCTATAGGCCCACTGTTGGCATGAGCACCCCGTTTGACCTTTCCTGAGCAGACTGCAGCAATTTATATAGTAATGATTTTAGTGAACAACTGGTCTATGGGTTAACAGAGGCATTCATCTTTTAGACTTTTGCCTGTTGGACTAGAAACCCCCAAATGCATATGTCAGTAACTTTTTTATCTCTGACAAAGCCAAGATAGTTGGCATTAATATGGTGTTTTTCTTATTACTATCAATATAAAACATTTCCCTAGAACTGGAAATGGACACGGTACATTACAGTCCTAGAAAAAACATGTTCCCTGCTCTGGGAAGCTGGAAATCGAAGTCATGCATGACACACACAAAAAACATTTTGGCCAGTATTGGATGACTTCTCAGAGCACTCCAGAAACACTGCTTATCAGCCTTCTGGTTACTTTAAATATCTTCCCAAGGCAACAGCAAGACCTAATTCAAGACCTGGAGACCACATTCTTCTCTGCAGCGAAGTCTTCCAGTATCTGTGGCTTTTGGTCATCAGAACAAAGTCACACATATTCTTCTGGTCATGAAATAATAGGTTCAGGATCACATGAGTACACCCTATCCAACTGCACTGGAGCCACCCGTCTCAGTCTTAGGCACTCATTTAGATTTTAAGTTGCTTCTTCTCCTCAGTTCTACCCTTTTGGTACCAGAAAATAAACTATAAGATGAAAGACAAACAATTGGGCTATTTCTTTCCTATTTATTTTGAGAATCAAACATTTGTCTGCAGTTTCTGCTTTTGACTTAGAGGACAGATTCTTCAGGCTATGAAATGGCTGCCAAATTTAACATGAATGGCATTTAGCTGGCAAAGAGTGTATTACTGACAAATGCCTAACACACTGGGCATATTGTATTTGTACCATCTGGGAGAGTAAACAGTGACAGGAAATAAGCACAAACAGGTGTTAATGTTAGCCCCTTAAGGGTCATTAATGAAGTATGGCAACTGACACCACTGAAAGAGCCCACACAAAAGTCCTGGCAACTGGAAAGGAGAAGGTGGGATCCCAGTGGGTGTAAGAGTGTATTACTTTGTCACACACACACACAAAAAATCTGTTCTTGATTGCATCTCCTCTATGTGACCAGCTTTATCCTCTTGCCATACCACATCTTTCAGCTGAGCTCCTGTTGAATACTCCTTCCTTTTCCCCTTTTAGGCATGAAGCTCCTTCCTTACCCCAGCCGGTCAAGACAAACACAATCCTGAAATACTGCTCTTTCTCAGAAAGCCTATCACCCTCTGAAGATAACTGCACACCTTCAGGCATTCTTCAGAAAAGATACCCTGTCTCAATTCCCCTTTAGACATTTTCAGAGCCATTTCTACGTTCACTAAAATAAAAGGCCTCTGGCTTCAAGAAAGTGCCATCCAAATCGCGCTACAGCAGTGTTTCTCCAGTGTGCCTCCAAGGTTACTTCCCCTGTCCCAGAAGAGACCTGAGAAAGGGTGTGTCACAGTGACACTGCCTGCCTTTACAACAGCATCACACAAACCCAGATTAGAGAAGGTCCAGACTACCACAGGGAAATGCAACACATACCATGAGAGAGTCTCATAGGTGAATCTAGCCTGATATATAACTAGTCACATTCTTTTGAAAATGCCAAAGCAGAACATAGGGAGTATTGCTCTTTATCCTCACAGAAGCTCACTAAATTTCCAAAGCAAATGTTAATACTTACATCCAATAAAGAATTAACAATTTGTGATAAACAATGAAGCAAAATAGACTGATCTCCAGCCACTTCCCTACTCTCTGTCCCATCCTATGCAAAAAGGGGAATTTTCCCAAAAGGACTCTGTTTTCAAACAAATGTCACCTGGCTAACGTGCAGTGTTAATACAGTCTCAGAGGAACCTCAGAGAGACAGAAAAGACACACAAGGAAAAAGAGGCCATGGGGCCCTTTTCTTTAGAAGGGGGACACTAAACCACAAGTTTCACATTGCAGAACTTCAGATTCTCTCTAATTCAGGCTATTAGTGTTAAAAAGAATACTGGTGGGAATGTAAATTTAGCCATTCACTAATAACAAAGCCTAATTGCTGAATAGATTAAATGTTTCCAAAGATACTCTCATTGATTCTGGCTACTGTTTAGGAATGCGAAAGTGCAAATGTTTTAAAGGCCAGAAAATAGTTCCCTTTCTTTACGTCTTTGTTAAAAGGCTACATGGAATACAGTCATTGATATATTTACCCAATTCAAGACATGACCATAAAATTAAGAAATATAACAACTGCTTACAGAGAATTGCTGTCACTGTTTAACGCTGCACAGTTATGCACAACACTGCACACCTGCAATCCTTGGGCTTTGCACCCGTATGTGTCAGAGCCCCACAGGACCAGAGATGCAGCCATGCCAAATTCCGTTTTGAAAAGAAAGAAAGTAAAAACAGTTGGAGTGTATTTGGCTCATTCAGGGGAGTCAAAGGAGTTGTGTCTGCAAAGACTGTAGCCCCAAACCTCCAGGAACTGGCCAGTGCCAAATGCCTTGTTGTCACTTGAATTCAAACAGATGCACACTTTTTTGCACTGGCCATTTTCTAAATGTAAGTACTTACAAATAGGTCTTTACCTTTCTCTAAAATTGCAACTCACTTTTCAGTTCTTCATGAATTATAACCAGGGGAAAAAGGAAACAAAACAGAACTTACAGGGAATTGAATAAACATTTAAACACAGAAATCTGTTTAAATCTCACCATTCCCCCAGCTAAGAAAGCTCCAATACCTGGTTTACTTCCTCTTCAAACAGGGTAAGATTTATCTGTATCAGTGTTTTGGTTTTCTTCACTTTATCTTACAACCTCTTCTCCTTCCCCAAATATATATTAAACTAAGTGAAAGCAAACACTCTGCAGTCTAAAAACTTCAGTTAGGAGCTAAGAATACTAAGGTTGTTGAAACTTGGCCACTTTGTGCGTATGCTGTCCTGCTGTTTTTAAGTATGTGAGTACATCCTATTCTTCCAAGCGGCCTCTGCAAAATTCTGGGTGGAGGACAGACAGTCTGGGAGTGTAGGAAAGCTATGCAGTAAATAAGGCCGCTGTCTCCAGAATCCCTGAATTATTTGTTGTAGAATCTGTAGCACTCATAGGAAATAAGGCAAGGGGAGGAATGACTGCACATCACAAATCTGGAGTGCTTAACTTCAAAGTGTTAAATTTCTTTTAATGTTATTAACTTTGCTCTTTTACTGCAAAAATAGACATTCCAGGCCATACAGATTCTCAGTTTGGGTTAAAAGAGCACTTGCTTATGTGTGTGAATTGTTAACCTTAAACTAGATAAGCCAGTGAAGGAAAATAGGAAACGTATTTTGCCACTGGATTTTAAAGCTGTTTTCTGGCCGTGGAGGAATATACTGTTTGGAAATCCCACATTCAACTCCAAGTTCTGGCAGGAAGGGTTTTCTACCTGGGGGAACGGTCCCTTAACAAGCTCTTTCTGCTGCTTTGCCCTGATGTTCTCCCTTTCTCCAACAGTGGTGAGGGCTTCCCTGCCTCAGTCTACCACCTCATCTAGTGTCTAATCTAGAGGAGGTCCTCCACATACACAGTGCAAACAAGTACTGAAAAATGCTTATTCTGGAAGTAAGTACGCTCCGCCATTCTGTGGGCCTGGTACTGGTGTACAGGGCAGCTGGAAAGGAGTGAGAGAGGATGCGGCACCCTCACCGCAAGTGAGATCTTTAGGCAAAATTTAGCTCTGTGCTCTGAAAAAGCTTTTACTGAGCATGTACAAATCAAGCTTTTTCAGAAGTTCCAACCTGGCCACATGGAGGTACGTTCGTGTAGGCTAGAGAAAGCATAAGCTGGCAAAAGAGCATCTCCCCACCACATCAAAAACTTTTCTACAAAGCATGCAAGTCTTCTCAACAACAACAAATAATTTGTTTATCCTCCTGTACATATTCCCAGAATGGCAAAACTATTTGAGCTTATACTTTAAATAGGTATCAGCCCAAAGCAAATAGGTAACACAGAAAATTTCTCCTCTGAAAGCTGTGAACTTTTTGGCAACTGAAAACAGCATCTCACAGACAGTGGCAGGCATCTTGGAAGTATGATGTAGCTGAAGAAACTACCGTTCAAGATAAAGCTTTGTTACAACTTGCCACTGACAAAAGTTTGTGTAATGTGTATTTTAATGAAATTTGTGACACGCATTTTAAAATATATAGGTAAAACAGTCAAGAATTGGATACTGGAGAATATATCAAAATAAGTTTAAGCAGAGAAAGAATGACAGAGTTAGCCTTCACAAAATTAAACCTTGTATATGCTGAACGCAAAGGTAGGAGATCATGAGGCTCATCATGAACATTAACAAAGTGTTCCACTGGCAATGTGCTCTATTTTCATCAATGTTTTGCAATGTACTTTGTGAAGCTTTAATACATAATAGGCTTTCACACAGATATAAAACATTTCTCCTGTAAAGCAACAAAGATTCTCTGTGCAGAATTTGCTCTTGATTTCTCAAACAAGGATTAACTATCTCTGTTCTCAACAGATCTAGTCTTCTTGTTTCACCTTGTATAAATTTTAAAGCCACTAGAAATCTTTTATCCATCATACAATTGCAATTAATTTTCCTGAGAAAATATATTATGCATCCTTCAGAGTACATTTACACAAATATCTAGTAATTATTGTAAACTAGCTAGATGAGCACTGGTTAGAAACCAGGTCAGAGGGATTTCCATAGGACTGGCCACAACAACTGAGATCTCAAACCCAAACTTACAACTAAGACAAAAAGTCTGGACTTCCTATGCTAGTTTGTAATTAGGGGAGATTCAAGCTAGATGCACCAGTGAGGCTCAAGAAAAATCAAGAGACCTATCATTTTGTGAAGCAGCAGTTACTTCCCTCCTTTTGGGATGACAGTCAAGAAGTCAAAGTAGACAGAAGAGAGAATTCAGAAAAGGGCAGAAAGGCCTGCAAGGGCTGATTTATCTGAGAAGTTAAAAAGAACTTGACTCTTGTGACCTGCCTGCAGCTGGTGAACTAACCATTCAGATAAAGGTAGCCTAATTCACAATAACCAAGACAGGAGTAAATTCTAAAGGAATAAGAGTAACTTACTTAGGGTGGTGCAGAACAGTATAGATAGGAGTCACTGGAAATCACCTCAGAAAGGCCAGGGGTTTATGGGCATGGGAACTGAAATAGTCTCCTCTTCTCAGAGAGTTAAACTGTTGTGGCATAATGTAGACAAGAGCATGTGGTGACATAACGTAGAGGAGTTTGACCCGGTATCAATGGTTGTTTCTGCTCAATCATAAAGCCGAGGACACTCGTGACTATCACACATCACTTGGTGAGCAAGAGGTGTTACCCTGGCTCCCACACGAGGCTCCCCTGTACTCAGAGCCTCACACTGAAGGAAGCCGTTCTAGAAGGCATAGTCCACAGCTGTCATCTAAAACACTGAGGTCACGCTACCTCATACACTGAGGGACAAAAGACCTGAGAAGGGCAGACAGCCCTCTCCAGTCCTGCACCAGGTCAAAGAACACTAACATTCACTTATAAACAACAACAATAACATGACATGAGCACAGTTGAAAAACATGGAAACTAATCCAGATACATGGAATTGCAATTAGAACAGAACCCTTATTGTTCAGAGAGGCTGAGTGCCTGGAAAAGAAATGTAAAGTATTTTGTTTAAATTCTGTCCTTAGTTACAATGCCACCTGGACAAGAGTTTAGCTAAATTAAAGACTAAAGAAACATCTGTATTCTGCTGCAGCACATCCAGAATACGCCAACAGCACCACTCTGTGGATTAATAGTGATTGCTCTGTAAACTCACAAGGTGGCTTCCCAAGCCTCAGATCAACCACACTAAAGACAGAAATGCAGATACATTTTTACATGTATTATTAAATTAGGCTAAATGAGTATATCAGTGGTATAAAACTAGCACTTCTAGAAGTTAATGAACTACCTTACCTTTACAGTAGTGTAACTGAGATTGTCAATTGGCTTGCTCAGTTCATGTATGTGACATGCCCACTATTCATTCCACATACATTATTTCTTTTAGCATCAGTGAGAGTGGTTACATGTGCTGAATTCAGAACAGATGCTTTGCACTGCACCAAAATGGGAACTTGACTCCCTGAATCACATCTTAGATTTACACCTGTAGCTTTCATTAGTGGTAGCTGCAGCAAAATCCATGAGAGGCAGTTCAAAGTTGTGGAGGAAATCAGAAAATTTAAACAGTTGAGCCGATCTTCACCTGAATTCCTTGGGTCTGCAAAACTGGGCTAGAAGGACCTGTGCTTTCTGCTCTGGTCAGAAATCAGGCATAAGACCTGGAGATTAAACTGCAACAACATGAGCAATGACAAAATCTTCTGTGCAGACTGACTGTCCCCCATGTTGGACACCCCATCCTGACAGCCAGCTGGCTGGACTCAGTATTGAGTTGGGCTGCAAATGTCAGCCGGTAATCCCACCTGATGGAGCTCAGTGGGATATAAGAAGTATTTCCTACTTCCCCACCGCTTGCTACAGCAGCTTCAAGTGGCGAGTCCATCGGAAATGAGTGCAGGGCTGTGTGCTGGCACGCTACAGTCTCTGTGAATGCCATGGGGCCTTTCACCTGAAAAAGATGGGGTGGCCACAGGCATTATAAGGCCGTGCTTTTGCAGATAAATCTTACCACTTGTGCCATGCTCAACTTGAGCTCATAAGCCTCAATTACCTTGATAAGCCAGGTCCAAAATAAGGATTCTTCTGTGCCTCAAGATTCTGGCTATCATGTGCAGGGTATAGTTGTATACCATTTGAGATGCACTGTTACCTTCTGATGTCCCAAGATCACAGGCAAAAATTCAGCAAAGGAAGGCCATTGTAACACTAGATCATATATGGCATATTAGTTTCTACCCGCAAGTGAGAGGGAAATAGGCAAAAAACAAAAACAAAAAAACCCAAACCCTGTTTGAATCTGGTTTCATTTTGGAGGAGAGTGGTCACCTCTTCTATTTCAGCTTGTCTCTGCTTCTCTGATACAAAAATAAAGTTACAGTAGCTCTCACATCCCATAAGCATCTCTCCTGACATGGTATTTCTGCAAGCTTGGGCATTATATCAAAGAGGCAAAATGCATTGCTTTGGCTGAGGGTATGTACAGAGTATGGACAGCTCTCATCAAGGTTAGCATTTGATCTAATTTTTGTCCAAGGAATCATGACATTGCTTTACTCTGCACTTTGAGGTAAAAGTTGCTAAGCATTTTTCTAGTCCAGAACAATTAAGAGTTATGAAGAGCTGTAGGAATAAATAACTAGAGAGGGAGTGAAATACAGCGGAATTTTTTTGCCATCTTTATTGGCCAAGCAGATTATTCCACTCCCTGGGCTATTTACTATTTTCCCAAGTGCAAATACAAATCTCACCTGTATCTCTCAGGAAAACCTGAAGGCAGCATCTTTTGTATCGGAACAGAGTGGACTTCTCTTAGCTCTGAGATGCACTACTGTGCAAAGGCGTACACATCTTTGCCCTGTGATGCGCTTCGTTACCAGCAGCTCTACCTGCTTATGAGAAGATTCGCATTCAAGCACAAAAAAGCAAAACCAGTCACGCCACCAGCTGTAAAAAAAAAGAAGGGGATCAGGTCCATTACCAATCTACCCACTCCCTTCCGTCATCCTAATGTGACTTTCATCTCATCCTTGCCACCTCCTTCACCAGCAATATTCCTGTGCCGCTTTACCGGAGTTCCCAAAGCCCTCCTGAGGCCAGGCCGAACCCCTCACTACTGCTGCAAAGGGAGCAATTTGAGAGCAAACGTGTTTTTGAGGCCGGGCCAAACTCACTCACTGGTTCTTAACCGGTACTTCGTTTAAATTGTAAACTACTACTGCCTCGGCTGGGCCTTTCCCCCACACTGAGACTCCCCCGCTGCCCCTGCGGCACCACAGCGACGCAGTCGCCGCTCCGGGCGGCGCTACCGGGGGGGGGGGGGGGGGGGGGGGGGGTAGCGCCGCCCGGAGCGCTTTTCGAAGCAGGGCTGGTGCAGGCAGCTGCACACCCCTCCCTCAGCTCCCCCTTCGTGTTAGCGCATAGTACGCCCCTGTCAGGAGGGGGCCCATGCAAAGCCAGCTCCCTCTCAGCAGCTCGCCCGCCGCCATTTTAACGCCCGCGAGGTGAGCGGGGGAGGCTGCCGCCTTGTGGCGGCAGTGTCCTCACAGGGGGAGAAGAAGCGTTACGGCTTGGTGGCTGTGATGGCCGGTGTTTTTGTCGTGAGTTGTGTCTTGTTAGTTAAGGTAAAATAAAATAATGCTATTTCTTGGAGTGGGCCCTCTCCCGCTTTAATGGTTGGTCTGAAGGCAGCAGTGAGCCTTTCAAGGCAGGTTGCCTGAGGAGAGCAGCACATCCCCCCCAAGCGCGGCTGTCATCTTTGGCGTTCCCTCCAGTTTTCTCAGTTTCTTAATAAAATGGGCGGCAAAGGGAAGAGCACAGGGAGGTACCAGCTTTCTGACCTTCTCCGTGTAAATCACCTTCCAGGTTATTTTGTAGATCTCTGAACTCCCTCCTGTTCTAAGGATCAAGAAAATTCTACAAACTTAACGAGTCTATTTTCCTCCTCCTTCCATGGAATTCACAGTTTGAAAAGGATCAGTTTATGTTTCTGTTGTATTACAGCAATGTGTTGAGTTAGATTTGGGGAGATCTGTGAAGCATTATGAGGGAGAAGACCCCTCCTGCACTCCTGAGATAAATGGGGTTTTTAATGGGGGTCCCTCATGTTGACAAGCAGTTGTTTGCTAACCTGGCCAATTATAATTACTCTAAATGCAGTGGTTAGTTTTTCTTAGGTATCTAAGGAAGGAGGGCTAATAAGTCAGTGCAACCCATCTTCTCTCTGTATAAGCTTTTTTTTTTTTGTAGGGAGTTTTAAACTCTGTAGTCTGTATGACATAGGTGTATGCAGAAACGATCTGGCCAAGCAAACATCAGCCCAGTGAAAATTCACTTAGACATCGTCCGCGTTAGTTACAAACTTAACAAATTATGAGTTTTGAACTTAACATTGCTATTAAAGTTTAGCAATTCTTAGCCATTAGCAAAGCACCTGTTGTGCTATTTAACAAATACCTGCAAATGCAAGGCAGACCAGAAAACAATTTCCTGCTAGTGTACGACTTACAATGCCTGGGCTAGAAAGCTTAAGCAGGCTGTACAAAGATCAGCTTCAGTGAATGGCTGAACCAAGTCATCTTGAAAACTCATCTGTAATTTCCTACTCATATCCCTCTTCCTTTATCTTGCCCTACTGTTCAAGTTCCTCCCTTGCTTTCAGTATCATAACCCTGAGTGTATTTTATGCAAGTTGCCGCACCACCATTTCTTTACAGCTGCTAATTAAAGATCCCTCTGAATAAAGCCTTCTGCTTGAACAGTTAGAGTGCCCCTCTGAAAGGCCCCTTTTGTGGGTGACCATCTCCTTGTGGACCACAACAAAGACAAGGCACTGCAGAAAAAACACTCAGTTTTACTTTGTAGCCACTTTGCTTGTCTCTGTCTCAAATTACAGGAATGGATTACATTAGTACTCCTTGGTTTCCAAGTGTAACCCTCTGGTGAGGTGAATGGAGCTGTCAGGGAGTAAAACTACAGCACACCCTCACACCAGCCATTAGCAATGAAGCAGACTATAAGGAGTGGTCCTAAGAAGTGCTAGCTGAGTAGGGGTGAGGTGGAACTCATGTGACTGGGACTGTAATTCCTGCCCCACCCCACTCCAACCCCCTGAAGTACTAGCATTTCTATTACACGTTATTAAGAAACAGGCCCAGAGCGATCCTCGCATTCGTAAGTTGTAAATCAAATATCATTAAGGTTTTTCTGCCTGAAAAAACCCACAATCTAATCCATTTGTTTTGTTGACTTGATACAATTTCCTGATGATTGTTTCTTGTCCTGCCTGTGCTTAAACTCTCCCCTGTATGCCTGGATACCTTAGCATGCGAACATTTGCATCAGTAGCGAAGAGGACACATCCGTCTGAGTGCATGTGCTGGTGTCCTTATTAGAGCTGCTGAATTTTCTCCATGAACGAACTGCTCCTGAAAACAGTGCTACAGCAGTGTACAGTCAGAGACTATACTGAAAGACTGCTGAAATCCAAGGCCTACATCTATAGGGTTGTATGGATCAATACTTTATGCTTGTGGCAGGAGCGTTGTAGAAACAAGTTGCCCTGGAGATACCCCAGCTCCTCTGATGAGCATTCACCCATGGAGCGGCTCTTTCGGAACCCTCCTGAGAACAATTCTCTGCTTTCTGTTGCCATCATTCTTCATGTCTTGCTCACAGAAGCTAATGTGGATATAGCACAGTGAGTACTGCAGCCTTCCTTCATCCCAAAGGCAATCATCTCTGTATTCTCTTTGAGTAAATCTCCAGGGATGCATAAGTTCATCATAATTTACATTTGCTCTTGAACAGCATCCCTGTAGCGTTATTGGAATGGCATGTTATATTATTTGAGTCTTAGCTCTAGCTGAAAGACACAAAACTCAAAAGTTTGCTTGATATGAGCTCTTGGCCTTCCTGCCTTGTGTCAAATTTTGCTGTTAAATATATCAATGTAAAATTACTTTCGGCTGCAAGTGAGTTATACTTCTCATACTCAGATCTAACAAAGAACAGGAATTGACCTGTGCATTTTATTGTCACGTCCTCCATGTATAAGTAACCTTTTGAACAGGAAAATTCATGCATGTGGAGTATAAACTCCTCTGGAGCTTTCTTTTTATTTTCAGTGTGAGTACCCGTGCTGCACTGATTTGAGTGTATAACTGCAGGATATTGTTTCGTATCATTCAAGTCAACGGGGATCCTGGAGTAAATTCAATTGTAGTGGGACCAGGCTTTGAAGAATGTCGCTGTCCAGGTAAGGTGACAGAAAAAAGGCATGTTTATAGAGCTAAAAGCAATCAGTGCAACCCATGAGTCGGCATACTGAACACTCACTCTGTCCCCACTGGTAACAAACAACATCCCTGGCAGAAATCGACTTGGATTTTTCTTCCCTGCAGAAAAAACAAGAAAATCATAAGCCTGCTGACAGACAATCTGTGAAGAATGAGAATGGTGAAGCACATCATATTAATTATTAAATATAAACTGTTCACCCTGCTTTTCCAGCAGGCACCGTCTTCTACTCTTTTTTGCTCTGCCTGCATCTGTCTCAAGTCCTGACTGCATAATGGTGCAACTGACTCCACTGAAACCTTTTCCAGCCACCTCTGCTTATTGCATTCACAGCTTAATATTTGGCGTACTCGTAGTTCAGCAATTTTTGTGCTTATCTGGTGTCTACAAAGGCAAGATGCTGAGAAATGTAGAAAAAAGAAAAGTACAATTGCTGGGGGGAGGGCACAAGGAGCAGGGTCACCTGTAGGTCTGCAAAACCTATAGCAAGATGCAGCTGGCAAAGAATCGTGGAGCCTGATCAAGCAGTCCATTTAAACCTATATACATGTCCCAAGAACTTCAGGGAAATAACCTATGTGATGATGTTTTTTCACACAACTAAGGGTGTATTGGGTTGTTAAACCTCTGTATAATCCAACAAAGAAAAAAATCAAAAGCTTTGATAAATCCCCTGCATTAGAAGAACTCCTGCAACCTAGCTGTTTGGCTTAAAAAGCTCTTTGCAGTGACTGATGCTCATGTTTCATAAGTGTTCCCTGAAGGCCATTATTCATCAGCAGAGAGTTTGGCACAGGCAGATGAGAGCAGCATGCAGCTGTATTTATGAAAAGTCTTGCATGATCATTTCTCCCCTTGATCAGTTAATATAACTGACCCAGTCATCTTTCTGTTGCTCTCTGTCCTTGCCTCCTTGCCCTTCTCACGCATGCACGATGTGGAATGGTATATGAGCTGACAGCTGGATGGATTTCTCTTCAGTAGCATTGTTTGAATGAGCTACCCTGGCCATGAGACTTCTGTTTGTCTGCCAGGGACAGACATTGTAAGTATAGATACTTCCATGCTCTTACTGCTTTTTGTGCTGCAATTTTATGGCCTGTGGTTAAAAATAATTTGCTTTCCTTTCTCTCTGTGAAGCCAGTCAGCCCTCAGTCCTAAGTCTGCATATTGCAAGAGAAACTCTGCCTTGAACATGATAGTTAACTTGCACGAGGAGAGATACTAGCGTACACTATAATTGTGAAAGTGACAGGTTGTTGTGTGCTAAACAAAGTCCTATCTCCAAGTTGCTAGTTGTACCAGGTGTATTTAAAATTACTACAAGTTGTTGGGGGTTTTTTTGTCTCAGAGGTTCTAAATCTTTGAATAAAAATAGCAGTCATAAAGTGGCCACATTGATTTCTCAAGTGATACCACACTTTCACAAAGGGATTTTTCAGACTGTTTCCCTGTTTCCAGGCAACCTTGCTGAGGAGAAAGATAAATTAAACATTGTGCTAACAGATTGACATATAACTTTGACAGCTATTTTTAACAAATGTAAATCTAAATTACTGCGCCCAACAGCTTCATTCAAAATCTGTGATCTCGGCTACTATAATACCTCTAATTTATTTCTTTTCACTTTTGCCTGAGACACACAATCCACAGAAAGCAATCCAGAACTGTAATTATTGGCATGGTGATATGGGCAGGCATGGTGCTTGTTAGAAGAATACCTCTGACAGCTCCTTCCCCAAGATGCTGATAATCTGAACTATAAAGACAAGTTTATTATGCCAAGTATAGACAAGTGAAGGCGTGAGTGGATTCAGTCTGAAGAGCACAGAAATGCTGAAATTTAGTTCCTTTCCTCTTCTACAGACACTTTGGAGCTCAAAGTCTATACAAGTGTGATCAGTCATAGATGGAGACAGGGGAAGAGCTATAAATCCAGTGTCTAGATCAAACAAAAGTCCCGATTCCCTCCAACACAGGAAGAACAAACATCAGTTGGTGGTTCACTACACCCACATGATTTTGTTCCCTGGGGAGCACACTTACTCTTTCCCTCTTCTTGGACCAAACTCTTTCCTTCTGCCTGCTGGCTTCTTCCCCTCGAATTTTTGCTGTGCATACACAGCTTGCCAAATAATCCTCTCATGCCTGTTTGCAACAAGAAAGCCCTTCTGCCTGTTGCCTTAGATGGTGGTCCTATTGTTTCGGCTCTGTCCCTGTCACTATGTAAAGTCCTGTAATTGTTCTTTGTGCTGAACTGGAAGTATGAATGCTTAACATATGTTGTAACTACATCTGTGATTATGAGCTGACATAGGTCGTTGTTAACACTGGCCAGAAGGATGCTTTCACTTCAGACCTCAAGAGCTAACATTTGTGGGTAACTGAGTGTGAGCCCAGTCAGCCAGCACCAGTTCCTGACCTGTCTGAGGGGCCAGGCAGGGCAAAACAGCGATCAGGAATCCTGGTTGACGCAAGACTTCTTCCAGTGTTGATACAATTAGAACGTTGTCTCAAACAAAAGTATTAGCTAGTATATTAGCCTATATTAAAAATAAAATAATGAAACATAATACAATATTTTATTCTGATGAACACTTGATCCAAAAAGATCATCTAGAATACTATGTTTCATACCTGAGTGCGTGTCTTCAGCACCAGCAGTTCAGTACAGGTGATCAGCACCAAAAACAGTGAGTCTGATTCTGTTCCCTCTGCACTGATGGCAAAATTCCCATGAAGTAAACCCTAGGTGACTTAATTAGCACCTGATGAAATTTCATATCTTCTCTACCCTGGTTTGCATCACTTCTAAGTCTAGCTAAGGAACGGTAAGACAGTTACTGAATGCAAATGTGCTAATAAGGCTGCTGCTTGGGAGCAGATGTCAGTGAAGATAAACTTCACAAATCTCTGCTGATCTGTTTCTGGTAATAGGATATTTTCTCCCTGTTTTTGATTTGTTGTGGTAAAATCCCTGGGCTTCTCAGTATTTCAATATTGTACCTTTACCTCAGATGTGTTAGCAGAAATCTGCCTTTGGCATATTGAATACCAGTTGTGGCCTATTGTATGTATCATGCTTTGGTAGACATTAGCTGCAGAGCCTCCACACTGAATAATACTTCAGAGACTAAGATAAGCTAATTTCTGAATCGTTGTCTGCTCTAATCAGTGACACTGGATGACAGGAGGGTGTACAGGTCTCCTCTTCTCTCTCCTGTGATACAGCAGTTCACAGTTGCAGGTCCAGACACTCGGGTGGGTGCCTCAGTTGCTAATGTGCAAGGATACTCCATTCATGGAGGTCCCTCAACTGGTGGTGGTTGAAGCTGCTCCTGGGATCCCATCACTGCTAACGTATTTTAGCTGAGAATCTGACTTACTTTTTTTTTTTCACCTCCTTTTTTCTATGTCCACAAATAGCCTGTTCATAGTATCAGAGTGTGGCAACATCTTGATCTTTTTCTCCTCTTTCCCTCTACCTCATGGAAACTGATCTAATGTAATTGCTTCCAAGTAACACAATGAATGAGAGAATGTCTAATATGACCATCATTAAAAGGAACATGCTCTTCATTATTCCAAGCTATCTGTTAGCTCTGGAGAATTTAAACCACTTAAAATAAGGGTCAATTTGGTGGCTATGGAAACTATAATTATTCTACCCTCTAATAAAAGGGATACACCAGGCTGTCGAGTTGGCTGGATGACTGCATGTTAAGACTTACCATACTTCATTAATGAAAGCAGAACAGAAGTGTAAGCCATATGTGGGGGGATGTACTTTGGAAGAGCCTCTTCAAAGGACAGGTTATCTGATAAGACAAAAGCAGCAATACTTTTGGTGCTGTTTAATAGTACTGTTCATATAATGATTAGAACATAAATTCAGGAATAAGCATTCTTGCTTAAGTGGTAAGGGAAGAGGAGCATCTGATGTCCATGAGTTGTCTGGATGTGTGGCAGAGAAAGGGTTCTCATTAATCATAGCAGAATATTGGATGTTCTTCATGAAAGGCTATGCTTTCATGTGAGCGTGGAAATATATATATATATTTATGCCTTATATTAAATCAAAATCAATGATGATTATGTTCTTTCCCAGGTTAAAATAGAAACTGTGAATCTGTTAATTGCTTTTAATACTGGGGAGAAGGTTTTACATTTTTATGTAAAACTACAGAAGCTTTCCAAAACATTTTAAGTGCATAATAGTTCTGTTTCAGTAGTATCGTTCTAATTTTCAGAACATAAAAATAATCTATGAAGAGTTGGAAGTGCAAAAATGGGGTTTGCTACTTAATGCTAGTGCTCCCATGGACAAGAAAACATGGTCTGCAAGATGCAAACATAGCCGTAAGACATTAACACTGAGATTACAAAGGCAAGAGGGACCTTTCCAGTCTGTGGAAATTCCTTTTCACACATTTGGTATTCACTCACACAGGCAGGTAAGTGGAACCCCAGGCCTTTCTCACCTCTAAGTTTTGATTTTAGCATATGCAGCCTCACTTTAGATATCTATGAGATCAATCCACAGTTAAATACCTAAACAATTGTCTTAATTTTCCAAGGCATAGGTCATTCATAGCTCCCTTTTAATGCCAGTGGAAGATACTCATCTCTCTTAAATATGATGAGTCCAAATGTGTGGGAAGTTCAGCAGCCCAGTGGTACCCAGGATAGATGTGATCCAGGTAGGCCGAGTGCTGGATGGCCTCTGCCCCTCTCCTGACCAACACTTTGTTTAGACAGATTTCTTCATTTTGGAAAAGCACAGATACCATACTGAAATGATGCTCCATTTGCTGTAAAGATACTTCAGGTGGGCCTGTTTCAAATAACCATTTTGACGTATATAGGAAAATAATTTTGTTCTTCCCCTACACTGTCTCTGTTGAGAATAAAGAGGCCAGTGGGTGGCAGAGCAGCACATTGCAGGGAAGGAATCAAGCAGGACGGACGAAGAACAGGCGAGCTCAGGCTGAGGCAGAAGGTCCCACATGAAACATGATTCTTAAATGCATCTCTGTGTTCAGGATTCAGAGATGGATTCAAAATGGTACTTTGCACTGAGCATCAAGTTTGTTTCATCCTTATTCTGAACTGGCTGCCTTATTTTTAAGTAAATTAAAATTGTTTAAACATAATTTGTGATTTTAAAGTAATTTCTTCCTTCCATATCTTACCTGCTTAATGAGACAAAACAAGAGGCGTAATAGTAGGTTTCCTGAGAATCTAAGGCAGAAAAATACTGTGAGATGCTGTTTAGGCTATATCTTCTGAGGAGTTGTTGTATACGGTGTAGTGTGAAACCCTCTCACTGCGAGACTCTATAACCAGTCTTGGTTTTGTGTGCTGAGCAGAGCAGGTTGAGGGTTTTCAGAGATGTTTTCTGTCACTGGAGCATTAGATATTAAATTAAGCCCTGATTTCCCTGAAATAAATGCAATTTTTGTGTTAAACATTGAAAAAGCTAGTTTTTAGACACTCTCATCTATCTACCTGCAGGAGTAATATTTTTAGTGGAAATCCACATTTTTCATTGGTACAAAAAAAAAAACCAACACCCTGATCTAGCTTTGAACCTTAAAATATAAGAGGTTCTTTCGTATCTTTACCACAGGCAGCTGACTTTCTGCACCTCCCAATTTCTATGGAAAATATTAGCTTGAGTCATAGTCTCTGTCTTTTTCTTTCCTTCTCTTGCTTAAAGACTTTTTCGTTGTTCTTCCTACTCTTCTTTTTCCTGAAATATGTGGTACCTGGCAGGGTGCTTTAGTAGCAGGGAGGAAAAAGTTCAGTAGAAAGACTGAACTGGATGCTGTAGCAGTCTACAATGCTATTTAAGGGAGTGAGGAAAAGCATCTTGTATTTCCACAAAAGCACATGATCATTTAACTGAGAAGTCTATTCTGTTTTGAAGGGAAATCAGTATTTAAGGAAGAAGCAGAGCTACATTTCTGTGGGGTGGAGCTCTGACATTGTCCTGTACTCTTCAAAAATGCCTTTCACAAAATGTTTCTGTGCAAAAACACCCATGAAGTACAGTTTCTTTACCTTACACTAGCCCTGTAGACAATTGCAGTACACAGTCTGCAGCCCTCAAAGCAACACTGCCCAGGTGCAAGTGGAAAATGCTACAGAAATTCCATTTGTCAACATAAATCATCAGTGAAAACATGTCTTAGTAAAACAATTTCAGTAATGCTAAGTGACTTTTGCCTGAGGTTCATTTCTCAAGGTTGTTTCAGAAGGCATTAAACAAGGATACTGGTTTTTTCTCTTCCAGTCCTGGAATGTGTGAATTTCCAGTAATCCATGTGCTGAGAAATCCACTTAAAGAGATCATTAGGAGCAAAATACACAAGTGTTCTTGGAAAGCATCTGTGCCATGCAAGTATCTGTGCTATATATTTAGGTCAAACTGTAATAGGAATTTCTAGTTTCACTGAAGTTCTTCTAAAGGATCACCATGAAATTTGGAAACAGATTTTCCTGGTGCGATATAAACAAAAATTATTTATCAGAAAGGAACCAGCAAAATAATAGAAAAAAGATTATAAAACCCCTAGAGATAATAAGAAAAAATGTGTATAGATCACATCACATATCCTATCATATTGTACTATATTAATCATCTGAAACCAGACTCTGGACTTTGCCAGCTGCCTACAGTTAGAGATGCAATGACTCAACTCAGCGATCACTCTGAGAGCAGAATTGCTATGGGAGATTCTGTGCAGAGTAATACATATTAATGACCAAAAAAGGGGACAGTTTAGAAAACATACTTTGATGTTCTTGCCTGGGCAGAAGTCTCATTGTCACTCTGACTAACAAATCAAATGCCCTAAGGCATGGCTGACTCATTTCCAGGGGAAGGATGCAGTCTTAGAGATCTGCAGCAAAGTTTGCATTTTGAAACCAAGAATTCCAAAGTTTGTGTAGCTACAGCTGAAGACAGCTTACTAATCCAGTAACCTGGATCTTACTTACCAGAATTGCCATGCTTTTGACTTTAAAGAAGTTGCAATTAATGAAGGAAGTCTTTGACCTTTGATGTTCCACTGGCATTAAAGATTCCTCTAAGTCCTGTGAGGAGGGAGGAATGATTAATCGGTTAAAAACCTACATGGTCTGATTTGCAGTTCAGCTAAAGAATTTTATGCCACCCACTTTCACACTGTAACAGCACACTTAGCATATCTTACAATGAAGCACATAAAGAAAGACTATAACATGAAGCCAGAGAAAACAACAATGCTATCTAAAAATATGCATTTATTGAGGAGTGCAGGCCCATTGAAAAGACTGACATAATAGAAACGTGCCGCTCCAGTAATCTCGTGGCTTAATAATTATTTGCATATCATCAGCCGCCATTGCCAATGGCAAAGATATGCTGCCAAGACATTTCAGTTGTCCTTTTTTATTCTCTTACTGCCTTTTGGCCTTTTAAGGAGCCTTCAATATAAAATTAAACAAAAACAAGTTTTGGCCCATATAATAGCACGCTGCACTTTGTAAATGTTGCACAAATATTCTTTGATAAACCCATACAGCAGACTTCAGAAGCAAGTAATTACTTATATCATTTGTTATTCAAGAATGTGTAGAATCTGAGCAGGACATTGTAATTCCTAGCTGAGGACTTTGGTCTCCAGTTTGCAGATTCGCAGTTGTCTATGCAATTTGTGAAGGCTAGAGATGCTCGTACAAGAATTCTACACATTAAATATCGGAAACTTAAGAAATTTTGCATGAAAAGCACCAAATGAGTGTGCAAGGCTGCCTATGACTTGCTTTAAGTCAGATTATGACAGCCAAGATATGAACCCCAGCATTCTGGTAGCATTCTTGTGTGTATTTCATTATCTTTCTGAGCTGACAAGCATTTTAACCCATATTTTGCAAGCTGAAAAAAGATCTCTGTCTCACCATTAAATGGCAATTATTAGCGATGTTTCTAAAAGGGGAAAAATATCAGCTATAAATAGTCTAAAATACTCTTCACCTTCAATAGTAACCCTTATCATCAGCATATACAGCTCTTCTTTTAACCTTCCCTGTGCTCTGGCATGTGAAGTGAATAGGATAAACAAAAGTGCCTTTATATTATGTTTCAGGAAATCTGCAGTAAGGTTCCCCAAGGCTGTTGGTTAGCCAGTCTGGAATATTGAAAAAAACCCACTGCGTCACACGCAGAATAGATTCAATAGCTTTTGTCAGCTGTGGAACAGGCTGTGACTAAAGTGTACTGCAGAGATCCTGTTGAAGGACTGGCAAAAAGTTTTTCCTTGGAGCTGAGCAGCAGGTTTAAAAGAGGGACAACCCTGGGAGAGCAGTTTACCATTTTGGTAGCGTTTTCAAACCTGAGTTGGGTTTTACTTTGTCAAACCAAGCCTTGTTTACATCTATAGTAGTACATGAAATTGGCCAGTAGACATTCTCTGGCCTTGAGGACAACAAGCATGGCTTGGCTTAAACCCTTACAGCTAAGCCCTGTTATCCTCCGGAGTAGTTTATCTTCATCTGTATGGCCCCTTGAGAACAGTTAATGTCCTACAGTTATTCCAAGGCGTGCCAAGATACTGCTTTGGAGAGGTCTAGCTGGTGAGCTGGTGGCAGCCAGAACCGCGCTCTGGATCTCATGCCAATGTCCAGGCACACATGCCCCAGCCTTGTTCTGTGTACTAAATTTGGGGCAACCTTTTTGACCCAGATCCCACTCTGTAAGGGAACATAGTATATAGAGTGGATGCAGTATATATATTGAATATAATCTATAGGGGTGTTTTTTATCCTTATGGTTTTTTAATATTTTTAACTGCATAAGCTGGAAAACTAAACCTAAGAAGGAGCAACACCTACTAATCTTTCCATTGATATCTTTTACAGTCAGACTGAATACCGTAAAACTGGCAACAAGAGCTTTTCAAAATATTTCCCCAGGGTAGGAGCTATTTGGCTTCAAAGAGCAAAAGTGGATAACTTCCCCTGTTAAAAAACCTCAAGGCAATCTTGCACAATTTTTATGGATTAAACCAGAATCTTGTGGACATATACAAGCTTTCAGATGGGGATATGTGTTCCTGCATAATAAAATCCAGCCCTCTGACAATGGACATGGTTCCCTCACCTTTTGCAGATCCTTAGAAATAGTCCCTAGATTTTCAAGGTTAAAATAGTCTAATACTCTTTAGAATAGACTAGACTAGACTAGACTAGACTAGAATATTTCAGTTGGAAGGGACGTACAATGATCATCTAGTCCAACTGCCTGACCACTTCAGGGCTGACTGAAAGTTAAAGCATGTTATTAAGGGCATTGTCCAAATGCCTCTTAAACACTGACAGACTTGGGGCATCGACCACCTTTTTAGGAAGCTTGTTCCAGTGTTTGACCACCCTCTTGGTAAAGAAATGCTTCCTAATGTCCTGTCTAAACCTCCCCTGGTGAAGCTTTGAACCATTCCCACATGTTCTGTCACTGGATCCCAGGGAGAAAAGCTCAGCACCTCCATCTCCACTTCCCCTTCTCACAAAACTGTAGAGAGCCATGAGGTCATATTTCAGCCTCCTTTTCTCCAAGCTAGACAAACCCAGAGTCCTTAGCCACTCCACACAGGACATGCCTTCCAGCCCTTCCACCAGCTTTGTTGCCCTCCTCTGCACACATTCAAGGACCTTCACATCCTTCTTAAATTGTGGAGCCCAGAACTGCACACAGTACTCAAGGTGAGGCTGCACCAACGCTGAATACAGCGGCATAATCACCTCTTTTGACCAGCTGCTTATGCTGTGTTTGATGCAGCCCAGGGTGCGGTTTGCCCTCCTGGCTGCCAGGGCACACTGCTGACTGACACTGAGCCTGCCGTCCACCAGCACTCCCAGATGCCTTTCTGCAGGACTGCCCTCCAGCCGCTCCTCTCCCAAATTCTACTTGTGCCTGGCATTACTCCATCCCAGGTCCAGAATCCAGCACTGCACTTGCTAAATTTCAGCCCAATAATCATTGCCCAATGCTCCAATCTATCTAGATCCCTCTGCAAGGCCTCTTGTCCCTCAGAAGAGTCAACAGCACCTCCCAGTTTGGCATCTTCAGCAAGCTTGCTAACGGTGCATTCAACTCCTGCATCCAGATTGTTGACAAATATATTGAACAGAACTGGCCCTAGAATTGAGCCCTGAGGAACACCACTGTTGACCGGTCACCAGCCAGTTGTAGCCCCATTCACGACAACCCCTGGAGCCCTGCCGTTCAGCCAGTTCTTCACCCAGTGCACCATGTACCTGCTTACCTCACAGCTGGACAACTTGTCCAGAAGGATGCTGTGAGGGACTGCATCAAAAGCCTTACTAAAATCTAGAAAAACTACATCCAACAATTATGATCAAACACTTAAACCATCTAGAGGGTTAGGAATATGTAACTACACTGGACTGACGTTTCAGACACGTTTTTCTGAATTAGCAAAATGAAGAAACCCTCATGAATTCATCACCCATACTGTTTTGTTAGGTTTTTTCAAATGCTGTGCTGGGAGGAGGGTCTGGCAATATATTTCCCAAGGTGCTTAACTTTGATGTGTTTTTTTCCCAAGGAGCTATTTAATATCTGACTGTCCTTTCTTGTTTTTCATCTATATTCTGACCAAACAGATACTCTCAGCCAATCTGAAAACTCACAGAAAGATTTTTTGTTGGTGCTGATGCTGAGAGGGGAGATGGTGTATATCTGTATGATTCAAGAATGGACAGGAGTTGATTTGATCTCAGGCATTAACTAAGACACTGTGAGAACTGCTGAAACACAGGACTCCAGAACACATCTCTGTAGGAAATAAAAAAGTCTTCACCAATGACATAATAGAAATGGCTTTTCAGTATTAGCAGTGGACTTCCTTCATCAGCATTGTTCCCCATGCTTCCTTTGCACTTCTGATCAAGTTGTCAGAAACCAGCACGTTTCTTTCATATTTTCTCTTCAGAATAAGATTCCTGTTCTCCTACGTACTCTGCATCTGCAAAACAAATTCCCTGACTGAAGGTAGAAGATGATTAAGCTACTGATGAAAGAAGGGCTTAAAAGCATAGATAGGACCTTTTGTTACGTCACTCTGACCAACATACTAGAAGCTTCTGGCAATATAAATTTCAATAACATACCATAGCACCTGTTATATTCCATTATATTTAAAAGAGCCATCATTCTCCACAGTGAAGCAGCCAGATGAAAATTTGTTTCAGAAAAGAAGTTCAAAGTCTTTGGGGTCTGCTCCAGAGTCCCACTGCAAGGATTATGCTAAATAGGCCCAGTAAAACCCTGAGAAAGACAACCCAAGATCAAGCTCAGTGTTGATACAGAAGGTAATGGCAACCCTGTATCAGTGACCCAAGAAACTATGCAGGCAGTTAAAACAAGGTATTCCCTAATTTTGGTCTGTTGCTGACCTGTTTTCTCTCTTTGCTAGGACTGGTCTAGCAGAAGCTCATGAATGTTTCAAGTATTGCTCTTTCACTAGTTTCTCCCCAGCCTTCTCTTTTTAACCTAAGTTATTCTGATATTTGGGTCCTCTGTCATAAGATATGCCTGGAGAGGAAGAGCTATGTAGCAGCTCACATGGGGCCATTGTAAGCATAGCTCCTGGTAGGCTTTGCATGGCTGCAAGGCAGTGTGTGTTGTGGTCCTCTGTTGCCCTGGGTAGCCAGGCTGCCCTGTTGATGGTCTACTGCATTTGGCAGCATCCACAGAACAGGAAAAAGGATGTGACCCTGCAAGTACCAGGATGACTCTGGGCAAGGCAGCAAATACTTCAATCTGTATGCAGCTTTCAAGAAATTAGCCGGTATTCGTGTGGGGTACAGGGAACCTTGTAAATCAAAAAAGGCAAGATCCTGGAAATGGAGACAGCATGTATGATGGGTGCAACTTCAGAAGTACAGAATATGGAACAAGAAATACAGGAAATGGAGAAAAAGGAGCATGCATGGCATTGCATTCACAGTTTAGAGCAAGGCAGAAGAGTGTGGATAAGGGTATGGGGTCCGAGACCAAAGCCTTAATTTGGGAAGATGTAGCATATGTAGCTAGGGCTGATAGATAGTGTTTGCTTTTTTTCACAAGTATCTGTGCAAGTTACATGGCTTAGCAGCGAGCCTTGCTTGTCAGCAGGGAAGTAGCCCTTGAAAGCATTTTGCTCCTATGAGGTTTTGTCTAACCTTTCTCCCATTGTTGTGGCCAATGACCCAAATCAGGAGGAGAGATGATGAGCACCGCAGCATGAAGCCCTGTAAAATCACGGCTATTTTATGAGAAAGTAGTCTACAAAATGCAAAAATAGGACAGTGACAGTAGAAGTAGAAAGTAAAGCCATGTCCTTTAATCTGTGGATATGACTTCATGCTCAAGCTACATGTTCAGCAGAAAAAGCAATCTGTACCATGTAAAGCAGAAGCACTTGTGATGAAAGCAAATTATTTGTATGGCTTTCACCTCTCTGCAACATCAGACCTTTCTTGCACTTGCGTCACCTTACTCTTCTGAATTACTTTCTGTACAGCAGTGTTTTTCCAGAGCAGATCTGCCATGATAACATTTTGTATTGACGTGTACAAAGAATTTAGGTTTTGTGATAGTATCTCTTGAAGGCAAAGCACAGACACAGTGCTGGGTTTTTTCCATTTGCCTGCGTTTTTTTAGGAATGAATAAAATGCTGGGGGGAAGTATGAGACTGGTAGGTCTTCAAGGGAGAAATTCCTAACCCAGTGAACATCTTAGTCCTTGCATCTATCTACTAAACAATGAATTACAACATGAGTGGTAGCTTGTCATTGCAATTATATGTAGAAGAAAACCTCTTGTGGAATATTATGTAGAAACATCCAGGTAAAATACAGGAGCCTGTAACTCCATAAATAATTTTTTTAAAGCAATCAGGCCAAAATACCTCGCCAAGAGACAGGCAAATGTGTGCCTGAGCCAAGTGGTCACTCTAAAAGTGGAAAAGTTGAAACTGGGACAGAATGCGAAGTTAAATGGCAATAAGGCAGAGCCATAGTTACTGTTGCCATGGTTTCTGCTCAACTCTCATGGTAAGCGCTCACAAGGCTTTCACACCTCCAGGCATGCTGTGTCAGGATGGTCAGGGAACTGCCACAACTCTTGGGACGCTGCCAGCCGGAAGCCTCTGTCACCTTGGTTTCTGCTCTATGTCTTTCATCTTGTGAAATGACACATTTCCATAAGGCCTGCTGCTGTTGTTGATATCATTAGGGCAGAAGAACCACCATCCTCGGAAGTGCCACGTGATGGTTGACAATGTGGTTCGCCTTCTGTCATTGTTTTGTGTGCGTCTTCTATGCTTTATGAAGTAGAGCTAAATGGTTCCTACAGCAGTTTGCAGTAACTCGTGCCAGCGTACAACAGCCTCCAAAAGAAGGACAGGATTAAAAAACAAGAGCAGACCTCAGCTAGTCTTCCAGGATAACAAGACACAGGACGGGGTTTAATTGCTAATGTGAAGCTTAACCCCTGCTTCGTGAGCTGGGTGAGTGGGAACAGAGCCCAGTGAGGGTTCCCTGTGCTAGCAGAGACTCATGCAGGGACATCCACCCAGCCAAGCACTTTTAAGGAGCTTGAGAAGTGCATTGCAAAAGCTGGTTTGCCTGCCAGTGTTTCCAGCATGGCATGGGGGAAGACAGGCTTCCAGCCTGGTTTGTAGGCAGCCGGCTCAGATCTCTCTGCACTGCCCTTCCTGTGGCTCAGGGAGGTGGGAGCAGATTATGGCTCCTCTGTGGTGCTCCCCCGCTCCCTGGTACCTGCACAAACTTTTTTGCTGGGCTGAGTTCTACATTTGCCTGTTTGTAATTTTGGCTTTCTGGCCTTCCAGAGAAAAGGCTGGAAAGTCTGACATGTTACAAAGTTATTCAGTCCCTTTGAGTTTTTAAGAGAAGATTATTCTTACCTGCTGTTTTTTTTCTGGAGTCAGCAGTCTCTGGCAATATTAATAATGTGAATATACTTCTCTTCCCACAAGGTCTTCCCACCTCTTACCAAGGTCTGACTTCAAAATATGACCTTGCTACAGGCAGATGCCTTCCAGAATGCAAGCTGCTAGCAAACACAAGTTACAGCAATGGGAATCAGACCAGTTTTTACAGTCAGGGTTCCCAGACCTCAAGTCATGTGGGACTGCTTCCTGGTACTATGCAGAGCAGGCACCACATAACAGAACTGATTTGTAGCACAGCACCTTTTATATAATGGTATACTTCAATGAAAAAGTTCATTAGCAAACCACATGTACATGCTTCTTTAGATGCAAGTGAAAGGCTGAGAAGTTTATAAGGAGAATTCAGGTGGCTAGGCAGATGGAGTTTACCCAATCAGATCCCTAACGCTGTTGGCGTCTGTAGAAATAGATGGGAGGGAACTACAGGGTCTCTTTCATGGCTATTTCTAAAGCATGGCAGGAAACAGGGAATCCTCTTCTCTTATAGTATTAGCATGTAAGGTTGAGTAGGTTCATTGCAAGGCAACTTACTTTTTTTTTTTTTTAATTACAACATGCTCACTTAAAATTTTCTAGTCTTTTTTTGGTCAGTATAGCAAACAGCATCCGGGAGGCAAAATACATTTCCCCAGCATCTTGGGTGACAAAACAGATACTCCATTATAAAATGAGATCCAGAAAGGAAGTGTTTCTCTACATTTTTATTGCCACAAATACTGTTCCCAATATGGTGGTTACAAGTCACCATCTCCTCTCTTAAAGACAAGGAAAATGAATAAAAGAATACATTACTCAGTATACTCTGATAACTCTGCAGGCTGCAGGATGGTGGCTGAGGAAGCAGGACATAGGACCGTGACAAATACAGCAAGAATTCTTGGAAGAGAAGGACGGCAATGGCAGGAGCGCTGGTTCTGTCCTATGCAATAACATGCTACGTTTGTCAGCATACCTTGCTGGACCAGTGGTGTCTGCATAGCTGCTGACATACTTCTCTTCTTGAGCTTGCACAGAGAACAAACTTGGCTCTTGAACTTCTGTGAGAGTAAGAAAAATGCCTCTGTCTGCATTAATTTTATGTCTTAAAATAAGCTGATCCCTTTGATTATGGTACAAGGTATTGTTTCCAGGAGGAAGATAATAAAATGTCTTGACTATTTTAAAACTGAAGATCTGTGACAATAAGGAAATACAAACAGCTCTAAGTGAGCCCTAATACACTATTACATTTTTTAGAAAACAACTATGTAGGAAATTCATCATCATTTTAATGGAGGGAGACTATTTTTCCTGGCAGCAGCTGCACTATAGGTACTTACAGATCAAAGAATACCGATGTTTTGGTGTTAAAAGATCCTACCAGCTTCTCTTTTCATGCAGTTTTCTTACCTCAACAGAAAAAAAATATTTTCTCTCAAGTAACTTCACTTTTTTGCTATCAAACTGTGCTGAAAAATCTCAGTGGACAATATCTGAACCTATGTAAAATGCCCCTGCTAACAATTTTTTAAAAACTGTAACTTGTGCTTCTCTGTAGAAATTTACGTGCCACTAATCTTCTCAAAAAATCGAAATAAATAAGTATGCCTACATACTAGCTCAGATACAGTACTATTCAGTTTCTATTGTGACAATTAGAATGCCAGAATTAAAGCATTTACTTAATTTGATAGGAGTATTGACTATCAATGTAGCATGCACAACATAGGAAACAGAAGCAGCATTTGGCTGTGTAACTCATTTTACTCAAATATCCTCTGAAAAAAAGATTTATCAATAACTCAGAAGAAAATATCAATTGTTTAAATGTAAATTAACTCAGCCTCAGTCTCTTTTAGTTTTAGAAGCAAGTTTTACGCAATTAATTATATATTCACGCTCCAAAGCAAGGACTTGTGAAGAGAGTTGAAGGAATGCATGTCAATGAACACTAATGGAATTCAAAGCATTTTCTCTGATAGAAACTGATAATCCTACCATCTTTAATGGCAGGGTTATATACAGAGACAGAATTGCACAGCTGGTACCTTATAATAACAGCCAAACTGAATGGCAGGGGATCAGATAACCTCCATCTGCAGAAGGGGGGCCCAAAAGTGAAGAGAAGTAAAAAGCTACCTGGTGTCATTCTAGTAACCATGTTTTCAAAGAGAAGCCTTAAGGCTGATGGTTGCACAGACCCTTTGGACACCAAAAGAGAATGTGACAGCGTTGACGCTCTACATTATTTTATTCCCTCTAACAAATAGACAGTGTCCACAAGACAGGCAGGGACCAAAGGACCAAAGGGCTCATTCTCTCCATTCATCATACTGGAAGGAGGCAGCAAGAACTGCTTATTGGGAGCAGACAGAAGGAGGCAGAGTGAGTAGAAAATACAGTTGATCTAGATAGAAATAGCTCTTCCTTGGCTGAACGAGTCCTTTAAAGCATGAGATGAGTAGTATTGCAGACGCCTAGTCTTTCGCATCATTCTAACTTTTTAATGCATGGAGGTCAGCACAGTTTTTATAAAAGCAAATGCTCCATCTCCAGTGAGCTCAGATTCAGGCAAAATCTCAGAATCTTACTACTAAAAGGATTTTCTTAATTCAAACAGCATAAAATAAATCTGTACTTATATAAGAGTTTTCCAATTTTACATTAGGCTTATTAAGGAAATGCTCTATTTACCAAATGTAGCAATTATAGGGCAATAATCCACCACTTTTAGTAGAGAACAACCTGCCGTTGTCCTTACGTTTCCTTTCTATTCATTTGCTCTGTATTCCACTCAGGAAAAAGTGTAAAAACTTTCTTATTTCAGGTACCCATTTTCTTCAAATGAAGCATTTATGTAATAATATGCATAGAAATACAGTATTTGAAAACTTAGTTACTTGTAAATAACAGTCAGTATCTTTAGGAAGATCCCAGGTAAGCACATCATAACCAAAAATAACTGTCTAGATTATTACATTAAATAGTCATTCTATCCTGACAGTAGGCAGACTATTGTATACATTTATTTTCAATATGTAAAAGTATGACTGAAATCATCCCTGAATTGAATCCTGTTTCATTGTGAACTATTTCTGTCATATTCGCTAACCCTTGCTTTAGATTTTGGAAATAAATATCCAGCATGAAATTATAGCATGAAATAATCACACAAAAGTTGCTACTTCATAGTAGTCCAACCACTGTTTTCTAACCTTTGCATCAATGGTACTGTAGGAAATGTTTTGGACTTACATTTATTTTTGGTTTATTTCTTGTACTTTGAGAACAGCCAAACACCATTTATGTGTACCCTTTCATAATCCTGCACAGCAAGCCAGAGAATAACATAACAGCTCTGAATCTCCAGGATAAATCGTCACTCAAAAACATCTGGGACTTGTCCTGGACAGTTCGCCCATGTACTTTGCTATCCAGCTACCCTTTTTCTGCCTGTTAAGTGTGCAGTGGGGTCCATAGTTACCTTGCACTGCAGAGATCATTTGCTAAGAAAGCGAACACTTTCTGAGACCTGCTCAGATAGTCAGCCTTAAACCAACTGTCAGATTTGGGCTCATGAAAGATTTTCTCTCGTGTCATTGGCAGGACATTTGATGAAGGGGAGTGTTAGTTACACTGCTGTGCTTTGCTTCTTGGGCACTTTTGGGGTAACAAACGCCTCTTACCATGCAACTGACTGAATGTGCAGAGCATCGGGCTTGCTGTTTGAGGCAGTGACTCCCACCCCTTCCCTCCAGCGAGACTCAGGAGTGCCTATTTGCAAGCGCCAAGGAATCGCACAGGCCAAACTTTTCACAGGAGGCCCTCACTGACCTAGCAGTGCAGCTCTGCAAGTCAAGGTTAACCCTAGATGATCAAATGTATAATAATTTGCAAAGAGCAAGTCTTGTTCCAGCTTCATTTGTGCCCTAGCTACCAAGTCATGCAGAGTTCTTTTAGAAACAGGGAACAGTTTTTCATAAAAGGCATGCCTCAATGTCAGAAGATCTTAGAAAACAGTAAGTGAGCAGTTTTTTTCTGCCTGCCTACATAAAAGACCTGCACTTGGTGCTACGCTTTACATTCTTTCAGACCCATACAAGCACAGTGGGGTTTTTTTTCTTATCAAAGGAAGCACAAATTCAACACCAGGTTTGAAGCTGTGGGCTTTAGGCCATGACAATTTTTGAAACATACTGTGAATTGTAACAACAAAAAAGATAATGCCTTTTCCTCCTGCAAACCTGAGTTCAAATCCTTCTGCAGGCTACAAGCAAACATGAACATGGAGCTCTGATCCTGTTTTTCCTCTTTTGCATACATCACAGAGCTGTTGCAAACCAGCATGACTTGCAACTTCTATTAAAGGGACCAAATGCCAGAAAAGAAGGGCAGTTTGTAAAGGGCAGAATGCAGCTGTAGTGAAATGCCCTGGGGAAGGGAAAGTAAGTGGGCAAGGAGGGTGGAGGTACAGTAGGAGGAATGTAGAAAGTAATTGCTTGTTCTCTGCCTTCTGTAGCACATGTTTAGTCCTTTTCACCAGTGAATAACCAATTTCACATAGGTTGTATTTTTTAATCCTTCAGTCAACATCTGAACCTGAACAATCTGTGCTGGCAGCAAATACTGCATGCTGGTTTGGATTACAGAAATTATAGAGCATTTCCTTTCCAATTCTGCCTGGTAGCATTTACCTACTGCAGACATGAAGTGATGTGACCTTTCTGCATCTGGACACTAAACCAAACTTGTTAGCAATTTGCCTGAGAGCATCAGTGCTTTGCCTTGATTCCTTATGTCCTGGGCAAACTATAGGATCTAAGATCTAAGCCTCAGAAAATACATGCAACTATTAGGCCCAATACTCAAAGCTTTTCGGGTTCCCATCTCCCAGCTGATTTCAGTTATGCACCTAAAATATGTTGGAATGGGAATCTGGAACCCACAAGAGCAGAATGGTTCTGATAAGGTGTAAATGGTATTTGATGGGAAGTTTAGAGAGAAGAAAAAATGCCACAATGAGCAACTTTTAGCCATCTGCCCACCACCAAAACTTTCTCTCTCAGAATCTTACACTTATCAGTGGAGAACAGGGTGAGCTCATGGGAATGGCTCTTCCCCTTATTTCTTTCCCACCAAGCTGGATTAAAGGCTGCTAGGAATATGTTTCACTCTTTCGTAACATCATGTTTCCTTGTAAGTAATCACTTGTGTTGCCACGGGGATGGTATACGATGGTGAATGAGAGTAAAAGAGATCCTTAGGTTCAGAAACTAAAATCTTAGTAACATAGCATGAACAAGTTTGAAAACCATGCTCTGCCTTTCCCCATAACTACCATTTGTCTCTCTTTTCTATAAAAATGCAAAGCAACTGCACGATTGCATCTTGTGTCAGACAAAGACAGAATATGCTAAATATTTTCTTTAAAAGGCTGTTATCCTGAACCAAGTAAACAAATCTGATGGTGTAACACTAGGATTGACTCAGAAGCAACAGATGGGAGCAGGATGACCCAGTTCCTGGAGAAACAACTACCCTTTTCATATTGCACAATCTCATCAAGACACATCTGGGGTACAGTTTCTTGGAAGTCAAACCAACTACTGCTCATGATAGTCCCATGGACAGGATGGGAGTCACGTGCCCCAAACAAGCACTGACAAACCTCTGTTAGCCTGGAGGCCGACGCCATGCACAAACACTTTCACTGGGGATCTCTGCTTCCCCTATTAGGTCTTCAGACTGTATTGGCGCCTTGCTGCATTTAACCTGGAAAAATATATAAATAACTCAAACATAGAACAAAGTAGCATCTAGCAATACTCAGACATATGCAGGGGTTTGAACAAACCTCTAAATGAAGTTGATAGATGCCACTGTCACTATAGCCTGAACAGCCAATTGTGTTCTGGTTCCCTGTATTATTTTCCATTGCACCCATTTAAACAGGTTTTACGCTGCCCTGTAGCAGAGATGTAGGTGCTCCTCGGTCACTGATAATTTCCCCATCAGGAAGCAAAACCTTTGTGGCATACAGACTTACCTGTGTTTACACAGTGACACAACTTAATTATTGACAATGACAGGATTTCTTTCAAGTGATTACCTTTCTTATGTGGATTCCTCTTCTCCAGCAGGATGGTGTTATGCTGTGTGTTAAGAGGTCTTCTGCCAACCTGGGACACAGGACTTTTTGAGCTTGTATAGCGAGAGGCTAATGAATGGCCCACAGTTTCTTAGGGCTCCAGCTTCCTTTCCACTTCCTCAGAAGCAAATGCATATATCTCAAAGCATCTCCATCGAAGACTGTTCCATTGCCCTTTCCCACTTCTCTGCTTCCTGTATCACATACTTTTCTTCTCAAGTTCTTTTCAGCATAGAAGGGTACAGTGCCATCCCCTGTGATTCTGTGAAGTTCAGATCTATCACAAGACAACGGAGTGTGGGAAGTTTGCTGTAAATAGAAAGGCACTGAGTTCACTGCTAGTGAATAACTCTGCAGTTGTAAAGTATTTGTCCCAAAACAACAACTAAGATTAGCTTTCACAGGAAAGAACAGGATGACTCACCGCTGAAAGGCAAAGGTACTAATCAAAGGCAGCTTTAGCAGCCCTGAAATGCAGCTTCCTCAGCGAGCGATGTTCTCTCCTGCTGAGAGAGAAGTATAGAGCCTAATATAATCTACCTCATTTGGAAGTGAACTGCATCTACCAGTCTGAACTGTACAGAAAGTAGAAGAAAATACAAGTAAAAAGTGTAGTCTGGCTGAAGGGAGAAGGAAGCAGGAGTTGTGTGTTGGACTGAAGGATCTAAGCTCTATAACTGAGCTACCTGCAGTGGTGGTTCCCCCTGACTTCTAAGTACCCTGAATCAAATGATGAAAAGACTTTATATATCAAGCCTAACCACAAGGAGAAGTGCTCTGTTCCAACAGCCCTGTGAACAGGCATCAGGGGTCTGTTACCAACAAACCTTCTACAGGCTGAAAGTCCCTCATGGACTTCCAGGTCTGGAAACAGGCAACAACCATAGTCTCACCCTGGAAAAGAAAGACCTTTCCAGCTCCATCCTTTCCACTCCCTCACCCTGCCTAATGAATGAAAGTAGATAGGCGTTTTGGTGAGGCAAGGCTTGTCAGCTCTTTTCGTAACTGTTGAAACAAGATTAATTATTTCTGTTACTGCAGCGATTAGCTACACTCTCCACTAGCAACCACTCACAACAATCAAGAAGGGCAAATGTCTGAATTAGAAAGAAATGGAGATAGACATTGCTGTGCTCTAGTCCTTACAGAAGGTCCACTGGGGCCTTTGAAGTCCTATGTAGGAGGCTCTGCTGAGGATCGATATCTAAAGGAGCCCAGAGTTGAACCCTGGCAACCATGGGTACTACTTGTGTTATTGTGTGCAACCATGGGTACTACTTCTGTTATTGTGTGCATTTATCCAGAATCTACATAGGAAGGCACTCTGTCTTTTATGGTCTGCAAACTGGGACTGTGTGGTGGAAACTACAGAAGTAATCTCTTATGTCAAGAACATTGTGTTAGACGTTGATCTTTTCTTACATTGGATGTGCCAACTTCATTCTTAAGTGAACGGTCACATGAAAATATGAGGCTCCATGTTCTAATTAGTGTGTGAATGCTGAACTGAGATTGGTTTTTGTGTCCTTTACAACTACATCTGAGGCAAGAGACTTCCCAAAAACTCTTGCTGCCAAAACACGTATAATCACTATGGAAATCTGCCTCATTTGATGGATTTGTTTTTGTTACCAGCCTCCTGGATACCATCTACTTTGTTCATAAGACAACATTTTTTACATGGTCCCAGCTTGTTGAACATCACCATAATAAGCACCTGTTGGTCTGATTTCCATTTATCTGTCAGTGGCGTTGCTCCTGTGTTTCCCTTTATATTCATAAAGAGCCAGCTGCTACAGTGTGCCCTCAATTTGTGATCAAGGACACCAGCTTCATAGGAGGCAAACAGGTTTTCAAGAGCTGTAAACAGATTATACCTTCGAAGAGACTGTTAAATGTCAGGGGGAAAAAAAGGTCAGGTATCTGGTATTGCCAAGGACTGCAAGGTCACTCTAATGAGCCCTATTAACAGAGGAAATCAGAGATCAGGAATTCATCATTGTCTTCTGGAAATAATGACTGGAACAGCAGAATTAAAATAGGAAAGGGCACAACATGCTTTGTATTAGGACAGAAAATCCAGACAGACGCCCTCAGCATTCTTTCTAATTTCTAGGATCACTGAAAAGAGGAAGAGGATTGAAGGCCAAGGCTCCGAATTCCTTGACCCCAGATTTGATAGACCGAAGGCAGTTCATAATTGATGGTCTAAGGTCAGAGGAAGGAAGCACAGGGCTGTACCGGGCTGCACCGGGCTGCAGCTTTGCCCCTGGTCTGTGGGATCAGGCAGTTCACTGACCCTCAGCTGCCTGGACAGAACTCAGGTGCCAGACAGTGGCCAAGGCAGAAAGAGCCTCTAGCAACCAAAAATAGGAGGGTATGGGAAACCGTGCGAGATGAAGAGGTATGAGGGGGATCAGCCAAACGGGGTGAAAGAAAGATAAGAACAATTATACTACAGAAATAAAAGAACGAAGTTTAAACAGAAGGAGAGTTACACAGCATTAGGCTCCTCTAGATAGTGCACCTGTAATTCCAGAGTGAAGAAATCCCAGTGGAGTCAGGAAGGGCACATGTTCCTCCCTGGAAGACTTCTGCCACCTCTACCAGTTCCTCAGGATGCCCCTACCTTGTTGAGAAACAAGAAAGGTAGTTCAGACTGTAAGGAACTGCAGTTTACCTGCTACAGCTATCTACAATATTTAATAAATGTAACTGATGCAGCAGATGTAACAAACAGCCCCATGCAGATAAAACTGTGTGAGAAAAATGTTTCTTTTACCAGCTTCATATTGGGGTGAGGCAGAAAGAACTGCTAAAAAACCAGAGCTGTGACCACATCAGGATGCTCAGCAGTGAAGTATGTTAGTATTTCCTTGGAAGTAAAACACTTAGTTCAGGCACAATCACTGCATTACTCACATCTTTGGCCTCTCTGTTAACACCACAAATGAAAGTGTGAAGTGTAGAGGTGGCTTGCACGCTGTACAATGCCAATGCCAATGCTAATGTTTATTTTCCCATAGGCCAACTGGCCTGAAACCCTGGAACTGAGGTTAATGCATGCATACATGGAGCCACCGCCTATCTCTGCACAAGAACGCATAGGGGAATCTTTCTTGTAGCACTGACAAGAACATTTACATTTATTTTTGGGTTCTGTAGTTGTGATCTGAATTATTTTTTTTACCTACAATGATATTTTATGTCTGATCTTCATCTTTACAGTTCATTTCTGAACTCCTGTGATTTAGCTCTACTGTCTGCAGTATCAAATTTAGGTTATTGTCAAAAGACTGCATTTTGAATCAAGATTACAAATGTTCAAGTTCCCAGCAACCACAAAATACTCTTCATCCAGAGGAGGATGTACAAGTATCTCTGAGGCTTTTTTCATATCTGCAGCACTTTTTGCCTGGTAAGGTTATGAACTTTTAAGTTAGTACTAGCTTTGTCTTTGCAGTAGTATCTATGTTGCCACATATCAAAATCAGTAACTTAAGTTTAAAAAGGCTCTACTGGCTTATGAAATTTTATAAGATATTTAATGTAATACTCAAGATAGTAATTCAACCCCTCTGTTTTATTTTACAAAAGTCAGTATGTTTTTATTGCCCTATACAGAACTTCAAGAGTTTAATGCATGTTCTTCCTTTTCAGGCCAATACCATCTAACTGCAGTGGCTTTAAGAACTGGTTATTTTCCATTCTGAACAAATGCATGAACTAATACCAATGACAGCAGAGAAAATGAAATAAGTAGAAATTTGTGACTAGCCAGACTTGTTCTGCTTAGTCATAGTGATGATTCACTCTTTCTCTCCTTGTTCTCCTCGCCGTGCAATACTTGACACTGTAGTAGATGATCTTTTCATAGGGAAGCTGTTAATGAAAGCATTTTCTCTCACACAGAAGTTTCAGGGCCAAATGGAAACTATAGCTTGACCAAAAGTTATAAACCCAAGGACATGCACTGCAGTTATTCTTCTACATGGCATTGTCTTTCTGTGTTCCTACATAAAAGCAAATTCCAGCACCACCTTCTTTGCATTTACTTGCCAAAGCAGAGGGTAAAAAAGCTTCACTACATCAATCTCACCCCTTTGCTTGCTTGGTGGGCCTGGTTTGGAGCCAAGACTCTGTTCCCTAATCCTACTGCAAATGTTAGGCAGGCAGGAAGTGGAGCCTCGTGAGAAGTGCGTAGACCTGAAGTTCCCTTCTCCAACCAGAGAAGATGGCAGTGAGTATAAGCAAAGCAAATCACTTGCTGTCAGGCACCGAAGGAATTTACTTTCTCCTGAGCCAACTCCTTCTCAGCAGTGCGTGCAGTGTGACCTGGTGAGCACAAAGAGGAAGGCCAGCCACACAGCATTACTCTGTGCAAGCACAATAACTTCTTGAATTCTTTCTTTTTCTTAGAAAAGCACATTTGGGAAGGATTGTTTTAAGTGATATTTCCTTATTTTCTGTGTGATTGCAAAACTAAGCCATTTCATTATTAAAACGGCATAATTGTCAGAAGACTCAGTGGGTGCTAATGCCTGTACAGACACCTAGCACAAAGCAGTTCCTGCCACAGAGACCTCGATACAAAAGGAGACGATCCTTCCCCCGTGACTCACGCTGGAGCTGGTGGGACCACTTCTGCAGTCCTTCTCTTCGCTGTGGTGAAGAGTGGAAGGGCAGGCCCCATGCTAGCAGTGTTTTTTATATAAACAAGTCACAGAGAAACAAAGATCGTGATTCATGGAGGTTGCTATGATACCTGAATCGCGTAGACTCGGTGTCATTCACAGGAGTGCAATCCCTGAGTGTACAGTAGGATTTCCTTCTCCAGCCTGCAGGCAGACACAATTCCAGCACTTACACCGCAGCATGTATTAAAACCACCAATCTAATAAAATGTTCATTTGCTGACCCCTAAACAGTACCCAACGCTGCAGTAGTGTAGCTGCACCATATAGTGTGGATTATGTTGCTGATTTGGAGTTAAAAATAAGAATGAGGATCCCATTTCTCTGCTCCTTTCTACCAGGGTAAAGCTGCAACGAATCCCCCCCATTACAGCAGCATCGCTGGGTAAGTGCCCCACTAATGGTATTCAGGTTTTGGATTGCCTTGTGGTCCCAGAGGAATGACAGCTATGTAAGGCAGCCTAGATGATAACTTTTAGTAGTCCAAGAAATGGATGGTGCTTCCTAACCCTTAGGGTCTACTTCCAGTCTCAACAGCTCAAAAGACAGCATTTATGGGAAATTCCTATGTAGTTTAATAGGGAATGACTAACTTTCTATAGAATGCTTGGAACAACCCAGAGACCACTGCAACACAGATGTAATTCTCCATTCAAACCTATTAGCTGCTAAACTTCTATGGAATCTTACTGATTTCTTCCCTGTTCAATTCAATAAGGCTTTTCCATAGAAAAAACCTGCACTTTTACTGCAGCCTACACAGATACAAGGCAGAGTAAATCTGTATTGTTTAACAGGAGGTAAAATTGCTACTTTTCTTTTCTGTTATATACCAGGTGGGAAGTCTCTGCTGCATAAATCCCAAGCATTTGATACGCAACAAAAATCAGTTCACACTAAACACAGCTTGTTTCAAAAAAGTATCATTATAAGTTAGGCTTAACTAACAGCAAACTAGAAGTACACCACAGTATTCACACAAGTCTCTCTAATAACTATCAGCCTTAGAAAAACACAGAGAGTAGATTTATGCCTGCCATAAAATTACTGCTTAGGGTAGAGTAATAGCACAGGTGAATTTAGCTCCTGGTGATTAGTATTAAAAAAAAAATGAACCTCTGAAGAAACAGCGTGAAGTTACTGTCCAAACACATAGAAAAGCCGTGTTCATTTTAAGCTCCATTAGCAACACAAAGGGATAGAAGAAGCCGACACCCCGCTGCCACTGGTGGCAGTGCCAAGGCTCCCACTCACTTCAGAGGGGCCGGGGCTCCTGCCAGAGGGCCTGCCAGCAGGAAAACTGGTAGTGGTGTTGTGAGAACAGGAAGAGCAAATAAATATTAAAAGCAGATGCCAGGCCAAAAAGGCGCATGAGATTGCCCCTGTTCCTTATGCAGCCAGAGCTCTGAGACCAATTTTCACTTCTTCGGTGTCATGAAAATAGAATTCATTCACTCTCCATCCAGATACAAGTGTTGCAGTTTTTGTGAGCAGTAATTACGTAGTGGAAGCTTCCTCTGCTGGACAGAGTCCTTTGATTGCAAATTCATAATTTATAGGCAAGACACTTGAGGAGAGAAGCAAAAATTGGTCTCAGAAAATTTCTCAGCAGCACTGCTCCGTACAGACAGTTCTGCCAAAGACTGCCACATGTCATATTGGGACTGCCCTAAGAAGACTTCCCTCTTTCCCCTATCTTCTCATATCAGGACACCCAACATGTGCTAAGGTTTTTTGCAGCCTTGTTTGGCAGCAAAGATGAAGAAGTGGGTGCCGCAAAGCTGTCTGAGCAAAGTCAATGTCAGCCACAGATTCCCATGCGCAAACAGAGGTTCCCAGCCAGCTTCCCAAAATGGTCCAAAGGTGAGCAATGCCTGGCAATCTAATTTCCTATACATGTATGCTCAATATGGTGAAAGTACGGGACATCAGTATTTCAGCACCTACCAGCCTGGTAGGTGCTTCTAAACTGACTTTTAAACAGAACAGCATTCTTGCATCCTCCTATCTGCACGTTGGAGGGAAAAGCCCTTAGGATCCCATCTGTGTGTTTACCCTTGTCTTCTGTCAAATGAGTCCCTGGTTCTCTTTTGTTTCTTCTCTGTTTCTTGTTTTAATTTTGAGTTTGGTTTGTTTGTGTTTTGTGCAAACTAGTCATACAGAGAGAAATTGCTTTGTTTGATTCAATGCCTCTTGCTGTAGGCATGCTGCCTTTCTTCACTAGATTTGTAATTTGACTATCGATATTATTGATGTTCCCAGAGGTTTTTGTGCATGGAGCTCAGGGTATCTCACAGCAGCAGAGATCTTTTTGCCAAGTTCTATGTCAGAAACAGGTGTGAAAAAATACTTTTTAATATCTTATGAAAAAACTGCAGATATTGTAAAATACATGATCAATATAATGAAAAAATGTAATTATGCCTGCTGTAGAGTTAAAATAGTGTAAACATGAGTGTGCCATTTAAATGAACATCATGTCTGAGCAGAGAAACAGCAAATGTGATTACCATAGTGCAAGCATTAGGAAAGCAGGGTGGGATGAAGCCTAAAAGAATGAAATAAAGATGTCTCGAGGGGAAACCGAGGAGCAGATCTTGGGTACGGGCTAATCCCTGGCTCATCTAGCTAGGAACTCATAATTCTTATTTAAACCCTGAAGAGGGAAAGAAACTCAGAACTGGTCACTATTCCTTGTACCAGCAGCTTGCCTTCAGCAGATTCAAACTGGTGATCCCAGGGGTTTGGCAGGCGATGCTGGCACGGAGCCATGCAGTATTCATCTGGCTCCTGGATTTCTTTTTTGGCCTTCTAACAAAAGGCCTTACTTCTTCCTGTAGAGGGGTGATTAGCACTGCTACTTCATTTAATGTTGCTGCAGAGCTTAAATCTTTCTCACGCAGAAAATGTAGAAGATTGCCTCCCCAAGCACCTATTCACCAGCCCAAGCCACTGCAGTTCCTGAAGTGAAATGCTGCTGGCAGAGTGTCTTGTAATGGCCATCAAAACCTACTTCAGTGGCTTTAAGTAAAAGTAATTGTTTTCATTGACTCATTATCTATATGGAATAGAAAATGGTGCGGGCCAAATCCTGACCTCAGTTACATCTTATTAAATCTGGAAGAACAGTTTAATAGCTGTAAATGGAATGTAAACTGTAAGTGGTCTGCAGGCTGAACATCAAGAACACCACAAGGATTTTTGCTGTGACTTCACACAAAGTCAATAAAGCTAACACAACGATACTTTTTTTCATTTAGGGGAAATGTCTGTGGGCCACAAACACTTATTTTTCATGCTTACAAACATTTCAGTAAAAATACAAATGAATAAAATAAAAGCAAAGAGGAGAAAATGTTTGTTAAAAACCTTATTTTTGCTTTTGTGATACTTTTGTATCGAACGCTATTTTTCAAAACAAAAATCTGTTCTTTGTTGCCATAGCAATAGATTCCCAGGGTGAAATTATATCATACCGCCTTTCTTCTAGGTTTCTGCAATGTGCAATCACCACCCACTCTCCTTCATTACCGTCAATAATCAGCAAACCCTCCCCACCCCCAGCCTCTATTCATCTGCATGTTTTGGGCTGGAGGATGTAATAGTTATTGTTTTGACAGGTGTAGAGAAGACAAGTGAATCCTCAGCACACTGAGGAAGTACGGGGTGTGCTGTCTGAAACGTCTCCAGTCTGGTCCCCTCCAACGATGCCTGCTTGTGCCCATCCATTCGCAGTCCCGTACCTCTTCTGCACACATGCTAACCGCCAGTGTCAGCTCTGCAACACTGCACTGTGATCTGCTGGGAGGGGTGGGAGCAAGCACCGATGCTAGCCTGGCATTGCCAAAGCAAAGTTTGAAGTAGAACCCTGATTTCCTGAGGTAACATGCTATTGCATTAACTCAGTATGCCACCTCACCCTTGCACCACAACAGCTTCTAAATGAACACCTCCGTAGCAGATCAACAGGCCGAGCAGAGTTTGTAGAATGTAGAACGCATCACGGTCTGAAGATTAGAGCACAATGTAGTATAATTTAACAGGCTTGTACCAGAAAAAAAAAAAAAAACCAAAACCTGACCTCCATGCAATTATTCTGAAATAATGTCCAGTTACCACTCTCTCGCTGAGTATCTAGCCCTGCATTTAGCTGTGAATCCAACCTTCTCCAAGGTTGGATTCACACATGCTTTTTTAACACTAAATCCCCCAAATCAAAGCAAGTGGTTAAGTTAAACAGTTAATTCATGTTAAACACTGACCTTCTTTAAATTATCCTGGTTCATTACTTTAGAGGACCAAGATGGTTTATTATATTGATTTATACCTGCTGAAGAACGAGCCCTGGATAACTGTCTGACATTTAATATTACTGCACACTTTTCACTTTATTTATAATGGAGGCTAGTGTTCTCTAGTGTTTCTTGATGTTCTCACTACTTAGAAAAAGCAATGCAACTGCAGATTTACCAAGAGCATTGAAGGGACATGAACTTCCTCCTCCTCCAGTCCCAGTCATTTTCCATTAGCACTGCTTTCGCTCTAGAGTCAGACATTCAGGTCATACAGCTGACCCACTAACCCACCCATCTCCCTCCCTCGGATTCAGGCCTGCCTCTCGCCTTCAGCAACATTCACCAGGTTTTCAATAGTAATTTCTAGTTTTTAATCTGAATTTCTTGGTATGTCTTTGTTGTTCTTTCACGCATCCTGACTAGATTTTTCTCTCATTGGCCAGCTTGTAAAATATTTTTGTTTTCCAAATACTGGTATTCTTTTGCAGAATAAAAATTGTTTTTCTAATAAAAATAAAAGTTTCTACTTGGCTAAATAGAACGTACTGTAAAAAAAAAGTGCTTTGCACAGTGTTATGCATCAGGTCTTTGCAACAGCATGATAGCTAAAAGTCAAAAGAAAAGAAGAACTGCATAACAGAACTCTTTCTCCTTGCCTGTCAGTTAAATTAGCTGCTAAATATGGTTTCAGGTACAAGACACATTATTGTTAATGGATGCTTTTGTTAATTCAGGAACAAGGTATTTTGAATGCTTACTGCCCATTTAGTAATTCTTTATGAATACAATAGTATCTATTTAAGCAATGTGCATGTAAATGATGTATCATTTTTGTAATGTGATTATGAATGAATCTTGATGCTACTTTTATGCTGAGAATACTAAAATAACATTCTGTATTTTAATGGTGGACACACCCATGCTACTCCCTATGTCTTGAAGTCAGGAGAAGAGTGGATCTGAAAAACAGTCCCTTTATTTAAGCACATAAGTAAGAATTCCACTCTTCGTTCTGCAGGGTGCTGCATGCACAGACACTTACCCAGCAGAGTGATTACAAACTCTCCAGCCTGTACCTATGTGAGCAGTGGTTTACTCCACCAGATTCAGAGTTCACAATGCTATGTCTAGCATCTAGACCTCCAGATCTGCTTTGCCAAGTCTGGGCTACAGGTTCCTGCAAGAATTTTCCATCCTAATGGGCGACTGTGACTACCCCTAATAAAAAATATGTTCTTTTTGGCAATGACAGCAGTAACACCACTTGTCACACCTGTTCTATTTGTAGCTGATGAGCCTCTGGTATTTGGAGAAGGAAGGTCCTTGACTCAGGATGTAAAATCCTACTGGGAAATCGAGTATGTAGGTATATGGCAGCTACTTTTCCTTTGAAAATTGCATAGAAAGAAAATAATCACCGAAACATAGAACAAATAATCCATCCATCCCAGTAGCTGAACTCATTAAATAACTTGTTCAGCTTTACCTGTGATAAAATAATAAATCAATTAAAGGAATACAATGCTAAATGAATTAAAGGCATGCTGGGAGGGATTAATTCAGCTAGGGAAAATGGATTCTATCCCCCTTTTAACACATTCTGCATCATACGACATGGGAGGTGCTCATGGCTGGCCCTCCACACCACAGTTGCATCCTGCCTTGCTTTGGAAATTATTATTTTGGGCCAGAGCCCTTCCTCCATCATGTTTACTCCCAGCTTATTCCCAGCAAAAAGGTGCTACCAGGGAAACTGTCATGACTCCCTGATCCTCAGCAGGCTATCGTAGCCATCCATAGCAAGGTGCAACATACATAGGTTGCATTACCTTGAGCTAACAATGCAACTAGGGGAAATAAAGATGGCAAGGAGGGCCAGGGAACAAAAATTCAGCAGACAATGGCCAGGCATCACAACTATTACTCTTTACACCAGGTGAAGTTAGAGATCAACCTCAGAAACTGGCATTTCATCAGGACAGATTTTTTCTATACCACAGGGAACTTCAACTGACCGGATTACAGTACTTGAACAATATACAGTATCTCTTAATCAGCCAGCCAAGATTAAGTGTCACTTACACAACAGAAGCCTCTTTTACTTTTTTCCACACTCTTTTTCTTGGTGAACCCACCAGTTTGCAGAAGCTCGGTTATGCTCCTACCTAGCTCTCTGCATGGCACACACACAAAAGCATCCTGCAGGACTAGAGTGGGTCATGGTCAGTCCTGGGCAAAGGAATCACACACAAAGGAAACTGAGCGCGAACTTCAGATTTCTCTCTTCAGAAATTACAGGACAAATGTTTCATTGCCTGCTCTACACATAGGCAAGAGAGGCAGGTGGAATCTATGGGTATGAAACATGCCGAACTTGATTACTCTATGTCCCAAACATCTAGATGACAACTCCATGCAGACATATTTGTTGTAGATTCATGCTTAGGGATGTTTTGCTTTCGGAAATGCCCAAATACACTGAGCAAATGCTGCAAAAAAGTCAAATAGACATTTTTTTATATGGTAATGATTTCACACATAAGCATGTCACCAACAGCTGGAGAGTGCTACTCTCTTAACACTCCCCCTGTAGCTAGTCAGGGTGCCAGGCAGCTGGTAAGTGCATTCCATCCCATTATTTTCAAACTGCTTCCCTTGGTTCCCCAGCATTTTGAGGAACCTGTATCATGTACTAATCCAACAAAAGAAATCTCCCACACTTTACCTTTAAATATTGCCTGCTGTATCTGTTCTGGTTTAGCAGTAGTCAAGTCTTGCGTCACGAGCTATTCTCCTACAAAAATTGTGATAGCCACCTGGAAGCACCAGTGTGAAGACAGAGTTTTGGATCAGCACAGTGTACAGATTCTGAAATTCCCTTGGTAAATGTTCTTTCAGAACAGAAGATGCAATAATGATAGCTGTAGTAATGAGGTATTTAATGTGGACTCCACAGCAGTATTTCTGTCATGGCCAGACCTACTGAGACAGAAAAAATCTGGGGCAGCAGTTAGAACCATTAATGACTTTACATCCAGATTTTCACAGTGCATCCTCAAAGGAAACACCATCATGTAGGTGTCTTGGCTCACAGGAGCTGAAAGAGGCAGTCTTAGGGACTAACTGGAGTAAGGAGTTAAGTGTTAGGATAGCATCTTTTTTCAGTCATCATCACTCACTTCAAGTGTGATATTGTGCAAGTCAGACTGATTCTACAGACATTCTGCATGTACAGTTTACTCATGTTTAGCTAAAAAGAAAAAAAGAAAAATTACTCCCAGCAATTAAATACACAGCCATGGGTTTGGTGTTAAACCCCGTATTCTGCACTTGCAATGTTTTATCTGTAAAATCATTACATTAAATACTACTCAGCATTTATTTCTAAGGATAAGGCTGTGATCGACGTATTACTGTACTATGCCAAAGGAATTTGAACCCACAAGTGGCTTTGCCAGGCAGAAAGCCAAGACCAAGTGTCAGCAAGCACGTTTCCCTTCTAACAGCTGACATCGGCAGGGAAGTGGTGTGAGAGGTTTGGCTGACTACAGGACCAAAAGACACCACCACAGGCACTATCCCACCGACCTCCTCTGCCTTCCACGTGGCTTTCTCTAAACCTGGTTCTCGTCCCTGGCAAGTGCAGTGAGTGCCTGTTCAGTGTCTACAAGCATAATTACTTAACAACCCTGGCTGCTACAGAGGTGTAGCAGAGGATAATTAAAGCAACTGATGTTTGCAAAGCATTTGGGGAGCGTTGAATGAAAGTTGTTATATAAATTTAATTACCCTTATTAAGTTTTTTTCTTTTATATATAGGCTTTGATTTTTTTGTCTGTCTCATGACTCGGATTGTAGAGCTTTCCTTAGAAGAAGAAAAAAGAAAAAACAGAGATAAGACAGCACAGCAAGTGCTACCTCATCCTGTCATCCATTACCTCTGGAAGCTTACTGATCCGCATAAATATGTTTGCATGGTATCATATATTACTGATAGGTCTGCTGAACTTTTACATTTCAAAGCTAAACAGCAGGAATTCTAGTGCATATTGTGCAAGAAGCTGATGCAAAGCCCATCGTTTTATGACAGTAAATGTTATATATTATTATTATTAAACATGCATATCACAATACTGAGATGTCAGTCAAGTTCAAGGTTTATAGCGCAATATATTGTACAAATAAGGCCTTCAATTTCCCTGTAAAATTCTTGAAGTAGTTTGAGAATTACCAAGGACTTCCAGCAAGTGCTTTCTTGATTTCTTCTTTCAAATGTAGGTTTGCAGTATTCTTTGGTCTGACTGAAGAAAATTTACCAAACGTGCTGTTACATACTTGATTGGGTTTGTTTTTGTCGGAAATCAAACTCTTTGAGCTCAGAATTAAAAAGCCAAAAATCCAAAGGACATTTTCTCTTGCTACTTTAGAATATATATTTTGCCTCACAGAATATGTAATCCTATAAGCAACATAAAGATATATTATACTATTAAAAGTAATATTTTAACTAAATGTTACAAATTACACATTTACCTTGCTGAAATTACACGTTAACAAAACCTTTGTCAAAATGTTTTGACTTGGAGTAAACCTGCTTCTCAGAAAGAAACAGTTCTGCCAAAAACGTTATCATTTGCAGTTTGTTTTCTGTGAAATAAATATACAAAAACACAGAGACCAAATCTACATGGGAGAATAGTTATAGGAAATCTAAGTCAAAGAGATGTAATTGCTATTTAGTTCTGATTGTGGTTAGTGGTTATTCTTAGGTCATTTTTCAGAGGCTTTCACAATCTCAATTCAGCGTCAGGGCAAGACCCATCACCGTAGGTGTGAGTCTTCCTTCTTCCATTGGCAGCCTGACTTTTCCAAGTGAAGAGCTGCCCTGAGAGGGCATCGTCACAGAAGGAATCGCATGCAGCTTTGTAACCCAAACTCCAGAATTGCTTTGCCCATGACTCTGGGTTTGGGCTTTGATTCAGGGGGGTGCTGAAACATATGCATTTAAGCCCTCAAGTAGTTCAGGTAATCTGTTTTTTGCTGGTCCAAGTCAGGCATTCAATTAATTGCCTTGCCAAATAGATGCTTTGTTGGGGGATGTACACGATAGGGACACCTGATGAATAAACACATGAATTAGCAGATCCTAGATTAACTGTAACTCTCTTGGGAGATGAAATACTTTTTTTTTTTTTTATGATGAACTGACATAAATACCTAGAGAATATAAGAGGCACTAATCTTTCTGTGGTGCTTTCAGAAGAGTGATGCTGATATTTTTCTATGAACTTCACTTTTATGTGCCTTCCACAATACAGCAATTAAATTATTTTTAGCAATTTTTAACAAAATAGTGTTTTATTTATTGATTGAAATGCTAAGGAATTATTTTCCCAGCTGCAAAATTTACCCTGCACCACTTAGCTGAGTCTAGTTACAGTGCTAAAAGTATTGCCTTGTGAAGCTACGGATCCTGCCTTCTTTTTCAGCAGCTTCAGGCCTTTGTGAAAGGAATCGATGGATTCAGTCTACTTTCTGAGGTATGTGAGCCCTAATCACAAGAGCTACTGGCACATCTGCAGCTCCTTTTGTAGGAAAAAAAGCTCTGGGTTTACCAAAACTGAATGGCTCTGTGACACTAACAGTCACCCTCCCATCCTGGTGTCATCCCTCGTGCCTCTGATGGATACAGAAGAGCAGCTTTCAGGGGCAGTAACTAGACTGCCTTGTGAGAAATTAAAACAGGTATGAAAGACGTATGAATCAGCACAGAGAACATCACACACAACTCAGGAATTTGCTTTTATAGTCATGTCAAAAATGCCGATCTCTTAAAAAGAAAACTATATACAGAAGACAAAATAGCCAGCCTAAGTAATTTATGTTCTTTGCCATAATTGGTATCTTACATTATTAGGAGAGACATCTTACTTGGATGACAGAAACAAATCAGACAGTAATTTTACAAAGATTTATCCTGAAACAATACACTTAATATGCCTCCTTGTCTGTTAACTTTACGTAGTAACGGCTGTGTAGATTCAGTAGCAAAGTGGCTGAAGAGTGCTATAAATCACTTGACTTGCAGAAATAATGTAGCTTTCCTTTCACTTAACACTGCTTGGGGATACAGATGTTTTCTGCAAATTTTAATTCTTTGTAATACTTATTGAGAAACAGAACACTTATTTTTCTACATAGCAAAATATACACGAACCACTTAACATAGTAAGCTGGCAGGCAGAAAACACTCCTTCGATAACACATTCGTTGTTATTAATCTTGCTCCTGATCCTCTTTCACACTGAAATAATCTTACCGACATCACTATCACTCCTGATTTACAACAGTATAAGCAAGGAGTTAATCTCACTTTATTATTTCTGTTGTATTACAATAAACAAAAAATACACATTGGCTTGAAATCATGGAACCATGGAATCACGGAGATTTTGCTACTGAGTTTATTAGGGTTGGATTTTATCCAATGCGCTATTAAACCTGTAAGCGTAAAACACAACCGCAATTGCTGAGTTACATTTGACAGCAATTCAAAATTATTTTTCCCATTTACTACGTGTGCAATCCAATATCGTTCTCGTGGAAGCAGATGAGCATTTTGAAAGCATAGCAAAGGGGCTCGGTTTTCACCTAGATTAAGCGTTCCCAGACTGCAAGATGAGTGCCACCAGCAATAGGCAAGACCTTTCAAAATGGACTGCATCAAACCCAACCAGCTGAGTATTCCTCCGAAGAAACAGGAACAGTCCTTCAGCTGGCGAATGTTTTCTCTTGTAACGTGTATACCACGGCACGGACGTGGTATACACAGGTACACTTGAGTGGAGCATGACTCCTCTTCATGCACACAACATGGTGATGTGTGCTGTTGCTGCTGCCACAAGAGTATTCAAACACAACTCTCAGGTCCACTGAGGGGCCTGAACAACAAAATTCAGGCATCCCAGACCTAGAAGGACAGGCGTCAGGAGCAAGATTTCCCCCTTTAGATATGGTTATTAAATGAAAGGGAAAAGAGAAACATTTTAAGTAATTCATTTTTCTGTTGATCCCATGCATCTTGGTAATTATCTCTGTTTTGGTGTATTGATTCCAATGTGCGGCTGCTCTTACTTCAATCAATAGTGAAATTTCAATTGCTTCAGTTAAAGCAGGGCTGGATCATAAGGAGTAATACTGAATTTTGTGTTCGAGTAGCACTCGCAATGCAAAATACATACAAGCTACAATGAATGTTACTCTTGTATGAGCTCAGGACCATCATAAAAAATCCTGAAACAAATGAGTGAAAAACATCTGAAGATCAAGCAAGGTTAGAGTGCTTTAAATTTCATGGGCTGGCTCCAGTGATTGTCCTCATTTCCAGCAAAGGAAGAATCTCTAAAACCAAAACAAACTTTTGAACTTGTATTCAGTGTTCGTTAAAAACCTTGAGCTCTGTTGAAAATCCGCCAACCTGAAGTGTGTGAGTCATGACTTTGAATATCTGCTGGAGATAACTATGTAGAAGATGGACTGAAGACAAGGCACAGCATCATACTCCTGCATGTCTGGCTGTGAATCAAATAGCGAGGGGTGCATAGTTCCGAATGTAACTCAGTCGGAGGAGAGGCCACTATGCTGCCCTCTTTGAAGATGGCTTTATGTTAACTTCAGATCCAGCGATCCAGTCAAATGCCCTCCCTTCATTTTACAGATGACATCAGTGGAGGCACAAACATTTTTGACGCTTGCCCAAGGTCACGCAGTGACTTACTCAGAAAATTCAGGGCTTCTATGCTTGTTGCCCTGTACCTGAAGAAGGCCCGGCTCTCTCAAGTGCTGAATCAAGTGTAAAATCGTATGACTGCACTGAACTTTTTTTCACCTTTGATGAGCAATTCTCATTCTGAGAGATCTCAAGAGTTCAGATGGAAATTAAAAGCTGTTCAGCTACCTGACATCCTGTGCTCACTCGAGGCTGAACAACATGGATAGGAGGAAAATAGAGCAACTAGGAAAAAACCCGTCTCCAAAATGTAAGCGGTAGTCCAAGTTCCAACTTGGCATGGGACCAATACACTACAGAAAACATCATGCGCTGGGAGAGCAGAACCCAAGTAGCAGCAGCAGCACATGCAAGGATAGGAAACGTTAACAAACGCCAAATGCAAGGTGCAACACCCTGCAGAGACAATTTAATATATTTTGTATTAAAAAAAGGCTCATTATTGTTGCCTGGCGATAGAAGAATACCCGCAAACTGTGCTTAAATGCTTAACTCTGTGAAGCGCGTAAGGGCGCCGGTGGCGCAGGGGCTCCCCGCCGCCAGCTCTGCGGTGGGCGCGCTTTGTGCGGGGCCGGGACCACGCGCCGCGCCCCGGGCGAGCACGCGTGCCAGGCGGCAGCAGGCCTCCCGCACCCGCCGCTGCTGACGGGGGCCCAGGGCAGGTCTTGCCGCAGCGGACCTGCGGCCTGCGGCGGGCGCCGGTGCGGGGCGGCGACGGCCGCGGCACATGGCGCTCCCGCGGGCGGGCGGGCCGGTGCGCTCCGCGGCACCGCCCCGCTCGGTCCTGCCGGGACCGCTTTTTTGGCAGAGCAGGGGGGCAGCGGTGGGTGGGAGGAGGGCAGAGGCCGCCAGCCCCCCGGCTGCCCCCAGCCCCGCTTCACCCTGCGCGGGGCGGGGGCGCGGCCGCCGAGCGGGGGTGGGGGGAAGGCGCGGCCGCGCACACAATGGCCGCGCCGGGAGCGGCCCGCAGGCCCGCGCCGGGCGGGGGTCGGGGCGGGGATACGCCGCCGCGGGCTGCGCCCGCCGCCGCCGGGCCGGGGCGGGGCGGGGCCCACCTGGCCGTGTCGCCCAGCCGCGGGGCAGCGGCGGGCAGGCCGCGGCGAGGGGCGGGGGGGGGAGCGGCGGGCGGCTTCCCATTGGCCGGGCGGCGGAGCCCCGCGCGGCGGCGTCGCGCGGTGCCTGCGCGCCGGCCGGGAGCGGCCGCGGCGCTGTCGCCGCCTCACAGGTCGCGGAGCGGCCGGGGCGCCGCGGCGGCAGCGCGGCGGCAGCAGCGGGTGAGGGGCGAGCGGGCGGGCGGACGGGCGAGCGAGCGAGCGAGGGAGGGAGGGAGGGAGGGAGCAGGCGGCGGGACCGGCCCCGCGAGCCGCTGCCCGGCGTCGGCGAGGGGATCCCCTGCCTCGCCCTCCCACCCTCGCCCGGGGTCAGGTGCGGGGATGCCCGGGGGCTCCCGCCGCAGGCCCGGCGGCACGTTCCGGTTGACCGGGCAACAGAGCCTCGGAGGAATGCGGCGGCCGGGCGGGCGGCGGTGCGAATGCCGCCGCCGGGGAAGGGGCGGGGGCGCCGGCGCCGCTTTCTTCTCCCGCCGTCCGGGCGGGGGCAGGGGAGGTGCCCTCCGGCCCACGGGTGCCGCTTCCGTCGGGGGTGGGGAGGGCGGGGGGCGGCCCCGGCGCCGGCCCCGGCAGGGACGCCGCCCGGCCGTGGGCAGGGGCGTTCACCTCCGCGCTCCTCCGCAGGGCGCGCAGCCGAGCGTCGGGCGGCTCCAGGGCGCTGGTGATGAGGGCGCGGAGCAGGGGCTGAAGCCGGCGGCGGCGAGGCGGCGACCATGACGGTGTTCAGGCAGGAGAACCTGGAGGAGCACTACGAGACGGGCGAGGACCTCGGCAGGTGGGTGCGGGCCGGCGGCGGGTTTGGGCGGGGGGGGACAAGGGGCAGCTCCTGCCGCTTGAAATGCCCCCGCGTTGCCTTTCCGCCCCCTCTCAGGTGCCCGAAGACGAGAAAGGGAGTTGGGTTTTATGCTACGGCGTCTCTGCTTTTTTAGTACGGGTCTGATGGGATTTTGGACTTGGGCAGTGACCAATCGGTACCTTATCAGCCTGATGCCCGTCTGGGCGTCGTGCGGCGCGTACGGGCGTACCTACTGCCTTCGGGCCAGAGGGGCAGCTGTGAAGCTGGAAGGCTTGCTGCTGTTAGCCCCAGGCGGGCAGCTGGAAACGCGGTGGGTTTGTAGGATGGAAGTTTACATTGTGTTGGTAGTGAAGGACTCCGTGCGTATTGCATGTCGGTTTTCCTTTAATAACACGATTAAAGAAGTGAGAGAAACTCTGTCTTTCATCGATAATGCCGCGGAGAAGATCACTTTCTAGGCATCACTGTTGGAGCTGGAAATCAGATCGGGGGATGCGTTGCAGAGTGCTGCAGATGAAACGCTGCCAGCTTGAACCTTGGTTCTTGAATGCTGTGTAGCGATCTCCTCCTGCCACGCTATTTGTGTAAAGAGCTCAACCTGTTAGTCGTACCTTGTTTTTTCAGTGCTTTCCGTGGTTAAAACTGTTAGTTTGACACTGTGTTAAACATTGTGTTATGTGCGAGTCCTTTAATCTTCCTTCCCCCTTCTTTAAGGGGGAATCTGATGGCATTTTAGCACACCAGTATGGCAGAATCCTTTCCTAGTGTTCATCTTGGCGATTTCAAAGCTTAGGATCGGTGTTTAATTACCGCAGGGCAGTGTATGTGGGGCAGATGATCCCATGTCTACTTGTGTGTACCTTAGTGAAGGGTCCAGTAATAGCAAATGTTGCAAACAAGGTGCTGGCATAGGCAGGAACTTAGAAATGCAACACTGTTTCTTAAAAAAAATCCAACCAACCAAACAAAAAGCCCACACATTATCAGAAAATTCATTGCACTGTATTTAAAATAAACTTCACCCCATTTATGTACAAGCTTGTTGCCGTGACTTGTACATGACAAATTGTGTATTTTTTTTCTCCACAGTGCTCTGGGTTGACTTTTTCACACATCTAGAATGACAGGCTGTGTGGGACAGCGAAGTCGTATTAACTTATTGAATATCTTGTTAGAAAGATGTGTTATTGTGCTAAACCGTTAGGTTTAGGTTGTGTGGTCTAAATGTTTTGTTTGGACACATAAAATTGTTTGACTTGATTTCCATTCTTTTTGGCAAGAATACATAAAGTGTTCTGAAATTCAGGTTTAGGTTTTTGGACTCCTAAAAATAAAACTATGCTTGTGCTTACTGACACTGATGCATGATTTACTCTATAGAAGAAAATAAAGACACAGATCTAGAAACGATCTATTGTGTTTTCTTAAGGTTCTTCAGGGAGAAGGCTATGTCAGTATGCTAGTTTAGAAAGTGTTAAGGTTTATGTAACCTTTCCTGTATTTATTTTAAAGAGAAACTGTCAGTGCGATGCTTCGTCCCCAATACATATTTATGAAATAGAACAATTGCCCTTTGGCCAATTGCATAAGAAATGTTTAAATATATGGGGATTTTTCAAAAAAAACCCCATGCTTTGGAAGTCACATGTTAGCTCCAGAACACAGCAGTGAAGACCAAGCGTTCAATTTTTACAGTATGGGGAAGTGCGAACACTGAATAATGTTATATAGTTAAAAAAAAAAAAAAAGCTTTTTTCCAGTTGGCGGAATATTAGGTGATGGAGTTCAGTTAAAAAATGGCGTATTAATGTGATCAGTTACAGACAAGGTATTACAGTACTGAGGTGGGTTTTATTCATCTTAATGCTATATAAGCTTGGCATGCAGTCTAAACCTATAATATTTTAAGCATTTAAAAGAATGTTAAACTCTGCTCTTGTTTTTCCTTGAAAAAAGTAGAGAAAACTAATAACCTCATCAATTTTACCTACTTTTGTGAGAAGATACCAGTGGATGGTAAAACATTGTGAAATGTCTGACAGAGCTTTTGCTTTAAAAATGGAGTGCACTTATTTAAAAGTGCTAAAGCTGGCACTTCAGCATCATTTTGAGAAACAGGGATTATTCCACTGCGAAGTGTTGCCATAAAACCGTAAGAGTAAGCAAATCCCAGGATAGTTGTTGTACGGTTTAGTTCAGTGGTGTTTTAACTTCTTCTTAAGCTTAAATTTTTAGGGTTGGTTGAAATACTGTCCTGTAAATCCCATCGCTTTTCATTCCTCGTTTACCCCTTAGGTAGGTTTCTTACCGTTATATTTGCATATAAATGTAGTTGCAAATGTCAACCCTGAGGCTTAAAACTCAGAAAGCAGTGAACATTAAAAACACCTTTGACTTTAACATTTCTTGTGTTCATTTGGGAACCCCGAATAGTGATTTAATACTTGAGCTAAGCAATGATGAAAGGTTCCATTTTGCAAAATCAACCAATTTTTCCCCTTGTTAGAGAATAATTCTTTTATTTTCTCTTACTTGGCTGCAGTCATGCAGCAAACAAGGTGAATAAATGAACAGATGAGGTTTTATTGATAGAGGTGTGTTTGAACGGATCCTGAAGTTCCTAGGCCAACCTGCCTTTTGAGAAAGCTCAGTGAAAATGCAAATACTGAGAAATGTTAATAATCTTCACTATTTTCCCTTTTAAATTATTTAGCAGTCTTTCTTACCTTATAATACTTCTGACAGTAACTAGAATAAAAAATCATTTTAATAAGAAAGTAATCTAAGAAAGGTGTCTTGAAGAAGGTAAATGGGTTGTGTAAATGAAAATTTTGATTGAAACTAAGAAAGGAGGTTTAAATATTGCTTAACATAAAACTTAGAGTTGTTGGAAACAAGGAAGAGGCATAATAGTGTGCCTGGGCTGACAAAAAAAAAAAAAAAAAAGCACTTTCTAGTTTTCTGATATTTCACAGTGCCTTTGCAGAGAAAGTAATAAGCAGTCCTCATCCTGTTACCAAAATGTTCAAGTTTTATTCTGTTCTTCAGTTGGTTTTGATTTATGCCTGGGGAGAATAAGAAAAAAGGAACTTGGTATTGTGAATACTGACAGGATCACCCTTATTTGTCTTGCTTTATGTGATTTCTTCTGACCTGTTTGTGGCTGTTCAAGTAGTTTATCTTAAGCTTTTGTAGCAAAACAGTCTTGTGAGACTTGTGGATCAAATGTTGTCTTTAGCACAGAACATAAAAGAAGATTGTGCTCTTGATCATTGTGTACGTTGCATTGCATACGCTTTTTTTCCGTCTTACAAATTTGAAGTGATACGTATTACGTGCATTGTTCAGATGCAGGCTACCTACAGCTGTGTTAAATAATCATCTAACCATGAAATTTCAAGGGGTAGTAGAGACTATCCTGACAGAGCAACAAATTTACTAAAGCTATTTTGTTCATTTTAATTCTGCCTGCAGTTGCAAGTGGTGTGACCGTGCATTTTAAATACCCTGCTGCAGTGCTTTTACTTCAGGCTGCCCAAAGACAGGAATTCAAGTTCATCAGTATTAAAAACATCACCGTGGTGAGCATGCAAGTAAAGACCTTGAAACCAGATCAAACTAATCAAAGTATTTTATTACCCTCCTGTGACTGGCCTTACTTGGGAGTTGCTACAGTACTGTGAGAAATGACGCATTGCTTAAATAATTATAGGGAGAGGTACCCAAGCAAAGCTGTGGTATAGATCCATACTCTGTCTATTTATGTGAATTGAAGGGGTTTAGTTCCTGGTCTTACAAACAGCTCTCTCCTCCTTCTCCCCCTGCACACCCCCACAAACAGATGCACCCCCCACTTCCACCACCACCCCGCTCCCCCACTGGTTGTTTTGGTTTTTTTTTCTTTAAACTTTCATGTGCTTCCTAAAAGAAATGCAGATTGTTGAAATAAAGTTTTGGAATTGAAGAATGCTATTTGCATTACACTGTGGCTTGCAATTTTTAGATTCTTGTTGATTCAAGAAGTGGGAAGAGGTATCTAACAATTCTAAACTTCAGGCTTGTTTGGACCTGTTGGACTCACTAGGGAAACACTTGCAACCTATTGTTGAATAAAAACTATGATGAATATCAGCAGTTTTAGAAACCAGTCTGTTTCTGCTTGGTTGCTCACTAAGCAGAGATAGTAACAGTAAGAAGCAGTTAGCTAACCCTGCTATCTGAGGTATCTAATCACTATCAGTTGTGAGAGAAAAATGCATAGGATAGCATGCTGAAGATGCCAATAACAGAGAACAGGAAGTTGTGCAAATGTATATTTACAATCTGAAAAATGTTCTTTTACCTTTGTGTGTTGGGTGAAAAGAGATATTCCTCCCCCCCTGACGCTGGATACTGATTTCTGTAGTAAGCAGGGAGTATGTAGGCAGAACATATGTGTGTATATATACATGCATGTATGTATTTTTGGTTATTCACATACCAGTTTAGAGAAATGCTTTTTGGGACTGCGAAGGCTGTCCATCATCTATCCACATAGCATAACTGTAACTACATTACACTCTGTGTTGTGAGGAAAGTAAAAACACCGAACAAAAAATACTTGGATGGCAACTAGAATTTGACCTTCATGGTGCTTTTCAGGCTTGTTAACCTAAACTAATTTTGCTAACTAGCCAGTGTACTAAAATTGTGTGAGTATTGTCAAGGTCTGTTGTGAGATGTGTAGGATATGAAATTCCTTTGAGATCATACTTCCTTTCAAAATGGTCACATTTAAAACCCATGCCAACCATCTTTAATAATGTTATAGTGTAACATTTTTTCCTATGAATTACCAGATTGGGGGGGGAAGGAGCAATGTGAAAGATGGTCTGGTAAGGCTAAAAGTATTGTGTGTAAGATATAAAACTTTTAATTGTGATACATGGAAATTTCCAGTTTCTGTTTTCTTGGATTTTCTTGCTGTAACCTCATCTCCATTGCTCCATTAAAAGGCATGTGTTAACCTTCCTTTTCATGCAGGGGTAAAATGGTTAAATCGTGAAGATGCAGAAGGCGCAAACAGCTGCAGTACAGTTTCCTGTGTTATTCATACAGACACAACACTAAATACTGCAAGAATTCACTGCTTCTGTAACTACATGTATGCAAATTCCCATAGAACATGATAATTAATTATAGTAAATTGAGTGGGCTATATGAGTTTTTCAGGGACGAGGACCTGGGAAGGAACCCTGAAAACGTTACCACATAAAGGAAGACGCAGAAACGTATTGCACAAGGATATGGGGAGATACCTGCCCCTACAATTCATCTCCAGTATTAGCCTGTTCTTTAACTGCACCAAAACCAACAGGAATATCACCCCAACAACTGACCAAAAGATGCAGGCTTCACTCTTGCCATGTCATCCCCTAAGTGATGAGATCTCAGAGTTTAACAACATTACCTGTATTAGACTCCTTGGCACAGGCCCTTGTACCCTGTTCTACTAGATTTCACACCATTTATGGTACTCCAAAATTTACTGCATTAACAAAGACATGCAACAAAATAGTTTATGCTTGAAGATCTTTAGGCTTTGTCCATACTCCTCTCAGCTTCTGCCTACCTCAGCCATGAACTAGTGATGGTTAAGCAGGATCTACTATACTGCATAGTAAGTCGATGAACGCTTTTCAGGTTTGTTGGATAATCCTCATTTGCGTCACCTATCTTTCTGCAATGGGGTCAAAATACAGTTTGAGAAACAACAGTTTTATTTGAGACAGAGCTTCTATGCAAGCCACTACCATCCAGGAAACAAACTACTGAGCCACTTCTTTAATCGGCACATTTTCTTTGGAATATAAAATTGTACCAACAAGTTGCACAGGTTCGCCAACCAACTCACTTAAAACCAGGAGGACACCTGGCCAGTAAGCCCAGCTATGGGTCTCACAGGAAACATGTAGTTTCCTCCAAAAACTGTTACACCTTTGAATACCTGTGACCAATTGCACCAACTGTTTGTCAAGGTTATTCCAGAACCGCTGTACCATCTGTCATTCTCCTAATTTCCACCTGAACTTCCTTGTTGTCGGTTTATGTTCTTCTTTTGTAGTAACCTGACTTTTTATCTCTGTCGCTTGTACTTATTTAACTTGAGGTAGATTTATTGAGGCAATCACAACTCCACACAGGCTGAGATTTCACAGTACTTTTAGCTGATCTGAGTGTGCACTGCTGCCATAAATCATAAAAAAAGATATGAGGTGGGGGTGTTTTCCCCTTTGACAGCACCGCTGCCTCAAAAAAAAAAAAAAAAAACCACCACACAGAAACACACAGCAGAGGAAAGTGATACTGGCCCTTTCAGCCACCGATAGCATGGACTGCACTTGGCACACAGGTCTCATGAAAACGCAGCCTCAGCCTCCTTTTTCCTAAGCTAAAGGGACCTATTTCTGTTGGCTACGCACAGCTCCAGCAGAGGAAGTGATAAACTTGAACATCTGTAAAGGGACGTAATGGGCAGGAAAAAAAGAGAAACACCAAAAAAACCCCACAAACACAGAAGGCCAAAAAAGCAAAGTCCGGAAAGTCGGAACGAAAGTTTCAGCACACCACTAACACACCAGCTCTGCTACTGATCGTGCTTCACTGAGCCTGGCTAGAAGAGAAATCAAAGATGAGCTTTTTTATCTGCTTCCTGATGAGTTTAGATTTACAAAGATTTGTGCGTTTAAACTGAAGGCACAGAATAATCAGCAAGCTCTAGTTTTAATTACATTTTGTTTTAAAAGACCTACAAAGCAGGCATTATTCCCCCACCTCTGAGCGAGAAATAAACTAAGCAGTACCAAGCAGTTGTTATACCCAAAAAGCATCTGCACCTCTTGTGCTTTTCATGCCTCCATTTCAAAGAGATTGCTGCTGTTCTGTTCTAAAGTAAAGAAGAAACACTAAGGTGGTGAAGCTGTGGGAAGAAGCTTTTTAAGAGAGGAGACTTAAGACTGTGGTACATTTAGCCTTGCACCACAAAGCTTGGGATGGTATGATTTTTAAATACACTGGAAGAACAAAAATGCTTGGAGAAACTTTTGAAACTAGATTTACATTTACAGTGCTCACAGGTGAGTCTGCAGGCTGGAAATTGAAAGGCTGTTTGCCTCCAGGAGAGTGAATTTCAGGGCTTGTCTTTGAAATGAAGCCAATGTGAACTGGGAACCTAAATTGTATCAAGACTGAGCTTGTAAAATAGAAGGAAAGGATTGCATGTACTGTCTTGGGGAAGGAGGAAACTGGTAAGATACAGTCATTGTAGATATCTTAGATCAGTTTTAACTCTTTCAGAGTTTCCAGGCATACTGCAGTCCTTCAGGATGTTGTCCTTTTGTACTAAAGGTATTATATTTTTAGTGTGTTGGAGTTTGGTGGGTTTTTTTGATTGTGGCATACATGTTGGGGAGAATGGGTGCTTTTCACCCAAATCCAGAATAGTTCACATGGTTTAGGATTGCTGTAGAACGCCACACTGAGTAATCCACATGATGATCTGCAACCTTATACTTTTGGTTTTGATGGTTTATTTCCTTCCCCTTATTCCCTCCTGATTACGCAAGAAAATGTGAGACAATTTCCACTTCAAGAGGCAATACCATGTAGGAGGAAGCATTGTTGCACGGCTGCCCAGACCACGTGCATGCATTGACCACTAGCAGCAGGGACATTGCAGTGCAGTGGTGTACTACTTCACTAGAGCGAGTCTTCTGCAGTATGGTCTGCCTGCAGGTGCCAGTCTGTTTCTTTGTTAGGAAGCTTAGATGGTCTTGCCTGTATGTTAACATAAAGGAAAATAACTCTTACTGGGCGATCACAAACATAAGGGGACATATCCAAAGCCTGGAAGAGTTCCCAGTCAGTCTAAGTTATAACTGGGTGTACAACCTGATTGAAAGGTGTAGTTTAATTGAATTTTCTGCTGAACTATGCAGAGAAGTGAGCCTTCGGAAAGGAAAAAATTTGCTTTGGGCAGTAGCGTACTTTCTGTGTGCTTCTTGCTTAAACAGGATGCTAAGTTAGCCTTTAACTGAACTGGTGTACTGGAAATACTTGATTTCCACTGCACCTTTATTTGTGAGCAACTAATTCTGTGTTTCTAAGTTTTCACAAGTTAGTTGAGGAGCCCTGCTTTCTGTCTGGCATGTAAATTGGCTTCTGGGCTCTTGTCCCTTTCCTCAGTATCAGTAAGTAGACCTTGCAAGACTTGAGGTCCTTGGGTGGGTGTGCCTGTGGAAGTGTTCACTTAGAGTATCTGCTTGTGTGCCACGGTAACGGGTAGTGGAGGGACATTTTTCCCTGGTCACACAGTCTGTTGAAGCTCTGGTGTTTTGAAGTTGTTAGTTTTACAGGACAGAGAAAGGGTGTTCATTTTCTGGAGTCTTTGGTGACTTTTAACTGTCTTGTGATTATAGAGGAGCAGTATGGGGCCTCTTACCTCCTCTATTCTCTTCTTTTTTTGTTTTTTGAAATTTTTAGTCTCGTTGACTATTGCAGGGTTGTCTGCAGCTTAAGAAGATTGGACTTAATTGCTGAGATGGTCTTTTGTAATCCTAAATGAGACTAAGAAAGCCAATGCTTAAAACTTATAATCATATGTATTGTATGTGGTGTGTGTTATTTGGTACTGCACTTACTTTGCTTAGTTATGTAGGTATAACTAGGTGGAGCTGACTTTTATGTTAATTGATAATATTGTATTCTGTTCTGGCATGGTTTACAACTAAATTATTCTGCCCAGTTTAATGGAGATTGAGATGTGGGGTTTTTCCCCTTTATCCACAGAGGTAAATAGTATTAGTGGGTATGTTACTTGGGTCTAACAACTTTGTGGCCAAGAACTCAGCGCTTTCCATAGCTTCATCAACAAAACTGTCAGTTTGTTATTTCCTAAGAAAAAACAGTACATGGGAGTCTTGGACGGTAATAAATTTTAGCCTGCTTTTGATACCTTTCTTCTTGCTGACTCTGATTCCTTTATTGGGACACTTGGCTCCTGTTACCTTTGATGAAGATGGTGCAGATGTAATCCCAGAGATGGATATTTCACCTTGACTCCCTCTCATTTCTTTATCTTTTGGGGGTTTTTTGTTTGGTGTTTTTTTTCTACAAGCATAGACTTCAAACATTTTGGTATAGGAGTTAGGACTTTTTTTGTATATTATCTGTCTGGCAGTATTTTCTTATCTCCATGAGCAGGGCCATCTGCGCAGAATTGCTGTTGATTCCCTGGGAAAGGAAAGCACATCAGGCAATGGCTTAGTTCCTTATGTCTCATCTTTTCTCACTGCTTTTTATTTGAAAGGGCCTTCTGATACTGTTTGCTTCACATTCCTGCCTAAAAGAAGGATGGCTTTTCCTGCGTTTGTTGCCAGTTATAACATTAACTGGAGAACAGACCATTCCAGATTATATCTTACGAAGCTGGTGCATTTCTGCTGTGCCTTTCGTTCCTTTAAACAGAAACCTTTACATTACTGTCCCTCCTGAGGGTGTGTTAGTTCCTGGTCAGCACTGCCCTACCTGCCTGCTAGCCTGCCTGCGTGTTTTTACAGGGTGGATAAACAAGCATACTGAGAGGCCAGTGGATGGGACCATCCTATTCCTCACCCACTGAGCTGCATTCTCCTGCTGCTTCTCCTGTGCTGACACTGGCACTGTCCCGAGTGCAGCCTGGAAGTGGGAGGGGATTACAGATTGAGCTCCCTGCACTGGGTCATCGTGGGCAGGTCAGGTAAGTATCAGTGCCAGCCACCAGCATGGCATAGGAATGCAGGGCCAGGGGGGTGGCAAAGCCTCTGGTTGTGACGGATGCTGGCTCAATCTACTAACCCGCACTGTAAAGCCCACGCTCCATGTGCTCTGTCAGTGCCATGCAGGTGTGGCCGGCTAAGACTGTGGAAGAGCTGCTCTGACCTGGGAAGCAAAACCTCACTGTTGATTAACCCTGGACAACAAAATCAGCGACTGCACGGTCTGAGTATGTTTTACTGCAGCAGCAGCCGTAGGGTAGCCAGACAAGCCCTTCTTTGCACAGAGGTCAGAGGGGGCAACTTGGAATATTTTTTTAAAATGTTCTAAATTTCTAGGTACCCAAGCTTGTCTGTGAGAGTGAGTAGTTGTGAATAAAGGCTGAAGAGCTGGGGAAGTGGACAATTACTTGGCTGTAAATAGCAGCTCATAAAACCATAATGTATATGGACAGTTGCTAAGGCACTTGGTATGAGATTTGTGTATGTGACACAAACTGTGCTTTGTTTGTAATGCCATGTCTTCTTAAAAAGCTGTCTTCAGTCAAGGAAAAATAGTATTTTCATCACTGGCTTAAATTTTTTGGTTTAAATCATGTGTTTATAGATTGTATTGCTTGGTGAGTTTCTTATGTATTTAGCTAACATCAAGTTAATAATTGGAGGAGAAAACCAAGAAATTCTCTCACGCGAAAAATGATTGCCATCTTCTGTGGAGTATAAGCTTGAGATTGTATTTTTCTCCTTGTGCTCTGGTACTGAATGGTTAGTAAGATACCTGTGGATTTTACAGTGATTCTTCGTACCTGATGGGAAGTAATGAAACGTGGTGAAATCCATTCTACACTTTTAACTCTATCGTTTCTTGGGAAAGCTGAGTCATAACCTGTTTGGGGCTTTGCAGTCCATCCTCACTTCTGCTTTTCGTGATTAGATTTTATCCTTTGTCTAGCAAGTGTTTGGTGAATGATCTATACCCTATCACCCTATTAAATGATTTTTCAAATATACTGAAAAAGCAACATTTTCTTACATTAGCATTGTTTACTGTATCTAACAGGTGCAACTGTGCTGCGAATGTCATGCATTTGTGTATTTTTATTTGTGGCCATTCAACATAGATATCTTCCAGAGTCAAAATCTGCATAGAAACGCTGCCTAGGGGCACATTGTTATTGCTCATTAAGATCATAGGTTGTATGCTTTAAAACAGGGAGGTTCTGAAAAGGTAAAATAAAGGGAAGCTGCTCATTGCAATGAAAGAGTGGATGGCGTAACTGAGATCTGATAAGCATTATCACTAGACTCTTCCTCTCCAAGCTGAAGGACAAACGTCCACTTCAGGCATGCTTTAGAACCCATTGCCACAGAAGAGAAGCAGGAAACTCAAAACATTTTACTTATGAAATAGCAGCAACAACAGTCTTTAGCATCACCAAAATCAAATGTTTGTTCTGCTCATATGTTTTAACATTCATCCCAGGCTCCTGGCTTAAGAATTTCTGAGCAAGTGATGACTGAGATTTTATGTTCAGTTCTGAGTCAAATGTACGTCACATGCATCTTCTAACATTTAGCAAGACTAACTTATGATTTAATGTTAATTGCTGAGCTAGTTTACAAATTTCATGAAAAGTCCAAATGAAGGGGAAAATGAAGTACTAAAGAGCAATAGAAGCATTAAGACTCAACCTCTGGCATTAAGTACTGGCACGGTGTATTATGTTCTTTATTTATATGAGTATGTACTTAGGCATTGATCCTTTTAGTATCCGTATGCACAAGTGCCTTTTTAATACTATAAATGGCAGTCAGGGTAGCACTTTGCTTGAAAATCTGTGCATTTCTCTGCATTATCCCACCTTCTTTCTGTCTTTTTCCTTTCCATCATAGATGTAGTTATTACTTGAACTGTTTACAAGTGTGAGTACTCTGCCTTTCATACTACAAGATGGTCTCTGAAAAGGCTGTAGCAGATGTACATGTATTCAGACCAAATGGGTTTCAGCAAGCTCTAGCCCAAGCATCATTAATAGGAAATGGCTGAGATCCAGCTGCCTTGGAAGTTTTACAGCCAAACATATTTCCCCAGCTTATACGTCAAATACCACTACACCTCGGCATGGACTTCACATTGGTATTTTAAACCACTGTGTCTATGAGTAGACTGCTGTCTGAAGTGTTTTCTTGAGTCCTTGCTTGGGCAAATAAGATAATACCTAGTTCTTCGCATTCTGTAGTTTGATAACCACTTAAATGTAAGTGCTTGTGTTGGACTTGAGGCATGGGACCTTCTCACATTTTCACTTTTCTGTGTGTTTGCCATCTCCAAGTTTTACAAGAATGATTCATGTGTGTTTAGGCTAAGTTCACTTTCATACTGGTTGTGTACATCTTCTTATTTGTCATGTGAGATAACTGACATGACATTTAGTGAAGAAAAAATTTTTTTTCCACTGCATATTGACAAAGGACCAGCTCCAAAGTCCTGTAGAACAGGTCAGTACTTTTTCCTTTTTGTCACAGTGTTATCGATGCATATGTCAAAGATCAGTGACTTGGAAGTGTTCATTGAGAGAGGACCACAGAATACCAAGATTCAGTCAATCTGATGCTATGCTTGTGTTTTGTGAACTGTAGAGTACAAATGAGAGAGGCAGAGAGAATGTGAAAGTGTGGTTTAGCCCTGCTGTCGTCTGTATACTAGGAAGCTAAGAGTTCTTGAGCTTTGCAGTATGGCTTAGTCTCATATTAAAAATAAAAATCTAATAAAAAAAAAAGAAAAAGGATTGAACATACGATGAAGAAGACTGTTTAAAAACTAACTCTGAAGTTTTCAAACTGTATGTATAATAGCTGTGCACTTAGGCCATCTCACATTGAACTATATTAGCTGAAATTTAAAAATGAAAAGTAATCATATGGTAAAATGAATTCTCAACAAGGAACCATGAAAAATTGTTTCTCTCTTGAGCAGTGAGAAATTTTACAGCTCCTAAAGAAAGCAAGTCACAGCATCTAGAGATTACACTTTTGCTTAGAAAGGAATAGCCAGCAACTTGAAATTTTTATTTTTTTTTTTCCTGTTACAATTGCAATTCCTGCCTAGGCAATAACTGGATCAGAAAGAAGAAAAAAAATCGTGTCCGGCCGTTGCTCAGCCTCTTGTATAACGTTTCAGTGTTGTTGATAACTTGCATTTCTTGTCTTGTCTACTGGCACAGTGACAAGCACGCATGTCTGGTCTTACCCAGACTGTACAAGTGAGTGTTGGATAGATAGTATGAAACTGAAGACACAGCTGAATTGTTTATATACATACAGGAAAGAGGGAAGGTTTTGTCTGTGCCTGTCTGGTGTTTGCCTCTCACCCACCTATTCTAACCATTCAAAGCAGTATAAAGAGCAGGAAAGAGAATTTAGTCTTTGTTTGGCTACTTTCAGACTTAAATAATTCAGTGAACTTCTTATACTAACAGCTTTACAGATTGCTATGTCTTTGTTTTGTATCTGCAGTAATTTATGGGTTTCCAGGAGGACAGAATCATCAAACTTTCAATAATGCTTCCAGCTTTTTCAGTGTGCCTTCTCTTCTGAACATCTGCTACCAACGTAGACCCAGAGTACTTTATTCATTCAAATTTGCATTCCAAAACCCAAATATGAATGGAAAAAAAATCTGACATCAGAATTCCTGCTTATGCAAGAGAATCTGTTTTAAAAAAACAGGATTACAGAACTCCATAAAAGCATGTAATATCTCTTTTGCTCTGGTTAACAGCAGCAAAAATCTGCTTATTTACCTGACTATTAAGCCACATCAATCCGTTGACAAAAGTGTAATTTAGAATGAACGAGACAGTACTGGTGAGCATATTGATGTAAAGGAGTTCCTTTCTGTTTCTGTGTACAGCTTGTAACTTGGAACAACACTTTCTCTGTTTGTACACAGATGCCAGTTTTTCAGTGCCAAGAATGATCCTTTCATACACTATAAAGTTCTAGCAACAGTGCAGCTCCTCTTTCTGGCAAGGGCTTTGTACGTGCTTGAGAGTTAAAATAAATCTTTCTGCTCCTTTTCTGCCTCATCTCCTCCCCCGCGTGCTTTCATTCCTTGACCTTCAGCTGCGCTAAACTAATTTTCAAGAGCACGGTTTGACCTAATTGCTTAGCAGAGTATGATCATGGAGAAATCCCATACATTGTCTGCTAACCCAGTGGTCATAACTTCTTTAAAGTCATATGCTCCTTTGAAAGAAGACGACCACATTGATGGGAGGGAGGGCTGTGTGCTGGTGCTGCCTGTGGAGGATTTAGCAGCTGCAAGATCTCTCCTTTTTGTTTCATTGTCTGAAATACCATTGTCAGTGCCACCTTTTCTTCTTGAAAACCCTTGTCCTTCATGCTGCGTGGCACTTAAGAAAGAGACAAACTCTTAAATCTGTGCTGGGTTAAATCATGATTCTGTTCTCTCTTTTTCCATCCAGATGAAAAATACCTGGGCGTGCGTTCCTGCATGTTGTTCCTTAGAAGGCTTACGTGCAGCCGTAGCGTAAATTTGAAATGCTCTGATGATTTGGAAACAAATAATAAGAGACCAGAAGACAAAGTAAAGCAGGAGATGTAGTGACAGCTATTAGCCCCCTTGTTCTGAAAACCTTCGAAGCGCAGCAGCAAGCAAACGTGGTCAGAAGAGAGAGGGAGCGTGACTGGCTCTTGTCTGTGTGCTCACAGCCAGGGAGCCCGTAGTGCCTTCTCACCTGCACCTCACCGCAAACCTCCAGCCTTCTTTTCAGTACTGGTGGTACTTTCTGTCTAGCTCATCAGGGCCACCTCTCAAAAACGTGAAGCTGTAGGCTGCCGTAGAATGAATCCTCCATCTGTTGAAACCTGCATTTCCTGCCGTCGTTCATTACAGTGATGAATGTGGGGTTACACCGTGAAAACTCTCTTAACAGACTTCTGGTTTAAGCTGTGCGTAATGGTAACATAAATGAAAGTCAAGGAAGAAATGTTCTCTCTGGCTCCTTTGTGAGGTAGATGGAAATTATTTCCGAGTTCCTTGTGTATGTCTATCTGTACTAAAACAAGTCCCAAATTAAGTGGGGGTGTGGGAGTTTTTCTAGCCTACGGAGTAGCCTAGCGACAGGAAACTCCACTTGTTAATAAGAAAGACCTTCAGTGTCAAGTATGAAGTTTCTAAGGATTATTGAAGTTAATGGTCTGCAAAGTATGGTGCAAGGAAAAACATCAGTGTTTCCTGGCTGCTATTGGATTCATTAGCTAAATAAATTAGTTGTGAGCTATTAATTTTTGTCTTTTCCTGGAGGACTGATCGAGCCTCTGTAGGAGGCTTCTCTATCATTGTGCAGCTCCTGCTGAATTCAAAGCTCGTCTGTTGTAGCAGTTAGTAGTATCCTCCATGCTGTTGTCATGCCCATGTTTTTTGAGGAGAGAAAGAAATCTGAGGTGGCAGAGCTCTTCTGTCACTTTCAGTTGAAAATTAGAATGCAAACTACATTGATTTGTTTGTTTGTTTGTTTGTGTGTTCCAGCATTAGTTATACCATTTTTCTGTCTTTTTTCATAACTTCTTAAAAAAAAGGAAAATAAATGTCACGTGTGTATGGTATGCCAAGTGTTGTCAAGGGTGTCTTTTCAAATTAATATTTTTCTGTTTATACAGTTCTTTGGTCTGTAATTTATACTGTAAAGTTTTACAGCCCAAACTCCTTGACCATACAACCTTAAGTCCTCCTGTAGTAGGTCTTTTGGAGGTAATGAGAGGTAAAGGCAAATGAGAATGTATTTTTGAGGGAGTTTACTCGCTTTGTTTCTTACAAACAAGGGTGGAGTGGAAGAGGAAAAAGACTTTGTGTGCCTGTTTGTGGTGACTTACAGGATGTGTGGTATTTGGGTTTCTGTGCTTGTTTTTTCTTCCATTTTTACCCCACATATAGATTGTATTGTAACTAGCATGTTGTGAGAGGTCCTGTGTTTAGTCAGCTGCATAAAATGGTTTAATAATAAAGTTCTGTTCCCTCACCCAATTCTTTTGCTCATTTGGGGGGATTATGAACTTTTAAAAGCCTTTTAAGCTGTCTCATTTGAATGCAGCTTTCTTATATCTACTACGTAGTGTTATCTTTAATAGTGTTCATGTGCTGGTGGTTTTTCATACGTTCTCAAGAATTACAAACTCTGCTGACATAAAGAAAAAGAGGTATCTTACAGAAACAGTTTCTCAGCTACAGTTAGAGCTGCGACACTGGAAAAAGCAAGATAAGATAATGTAATGTGATGCTTCTTGAACTGAGAATTGAATACATCCTTCAGGGAAAGGGATAAGCTTTATGGGTATGGTTAATATCATCCTGTTGGTGGTTATAAAATGTGCATGAGTTTGGGTGGCAGGTACCTACATGGAGGTAGTAGATAATGCACATTTATCGGATGCGCTGTGTGAGTGAGAGCAGGTTTACTCTAGTTTTACAGTGGGTATATGTAATGGCTCTGTCCTTGTGCAATGTGGAGCAGGGTGCTTACTCTTAAGAAAAGTGAAGCAGAACTGCAAGTGTCGGGTGCTGCCTGGAGTGCTGCTGCTCACCTTACCTTTTCAGTAGCTTTCTCATGTTTCAAGATTGCACAGAGAGAGAGGCTGGTTAATCTTTGTAAAGCTCAGACCAGGTTAAGCACATTTGACAACTTGTTTATAAGTGTAGCTTTGTTTAGATCAATTGTTTTCTGCCCTTTCTTCTCCCTTCTCTTTTTTCCTTGTTGTATCAAGGTTCAGTTGTTTCTATACACCATCAGAAACAACACATCACTGCATTCTGGTCTGTGTCTTGGGTGTTATCTTTGTTTACACTTGCCTTTTGTCCTTTGCACTTTGCCAGCTATTCAACCTCAACATGATACTCACTTCCTGCTGCCTGTTGGATTTTTTCCTTGACTTTATCTCCGAGTGTCAAAATGCACCATGCTGTCCTTAATCACTTAATAAACACCCAGAAGTTGGGATTTTTCAGGATGTACACAGTCGTGAAAGGATGGAAACGTCTTCAGTTTTAGTCTGAAAGCATCTCCTTCGTTTGTGATGTGGTCTTAGCCTGTCTTTCTCCAGCAACCTATCATCTGCCTCAAAATTGTCTTGTGTGGTAACAAGTTCACCTTGATACGTGGTCAGTTCTCATCGGTTGTTTTTTGTGGGTTTTTCTTATCCAGTCATAGCTGTTTTAACTGAAAGTTCCTAGAATATTGATACTTCGGCTTAAAAAGCAGTCATAAAACAATGGTGAAGCTGGGATCATTAGTATCAGAAGACATCTTATAGTGAATTCTTGCATCCATCTTAATTAACATTGCTAATTATTAATATTTGTCTTGCTTATGCAGATGTAAATGTGATGGAAAGTTTCATTTCTCTGTAGCCATTTAGAGTATGTATTCTGAAAATTGTAAGGTTACTGTGTTTTTACATAGGGTAGGAAGATGTTGAGAAAAGAATTAGTGTAAATGTCTTAATGTTTTTCACCTTCAGGTGCTTTTGGGAAGCCTCTAAAGGTCAATTTACTGTCTCTTCCTTGCCATTTGCAGTAGCTGCATTGCTTTTAAGCTCTTTTTTAGGTGTTCAGGGTGTGCAGTCTTTTGCATTTTAGGTTAGAGGAGGTTATGACACGCGGAAACAAACTTCACAACTCACAAAGAGTTATAAAGCAGGCATGTTTATTGTGGCACTGGGTGCAAGGGGATTTCTCCTCAAAGCTTGCACACTGGGTTAAAATCATGACAGGTATTTAAAAAATACCCTTTCCTTTCTCAATCATCCAGGTATAGACCGAATCTATTCTTTCCCATTCAGTTGGTCGCAGTGTCATGTTGTTATTATATATTACCACAGTTGCCAAATTCAACCCGTTTAGATCCTTTCCCGAACTTCCTGTATACCCAAAATAAGCGTTTGTCCAAGGCCACTCCCAAGCATTTATTAGGTTACAGTTCAGCAGAGTCATAAGAACCCATATCATCGCTTTTGAATGCAAAGCTTCAGTGATCCCATAGGTGTCGATTCCCATCATGGCTTAGCAGCTTTCTTCACTCTGGTGTGGTGCACCCACGAGGTCTGCTCTTTAATCTTGATCGCTGTATGGGATGTCAGCAGCACCTGGAAGGGGCCTTCCCATTTCGGTTTCAGAGGTGAATCTGTAAAGGACTTCACATACACATAATCACCAGCTTTAATATCATGCACCAGCCCATCAAGACCTCGGGCTCTGGTTCCTAAGACAAGTTTCTCTATCTCCTGAAGTTGTTTTTGCAGGCTTATCACATAATCAGATAACGTTTCGTCTCCAATCTGAGTTGATATTCTCACCTGTACAATATAGGGCCTCCCGTACAGTATTTCAAAAGGGCTCAACCTCTCTTTAGTTCTGGGCTTCGTTCTAATCCTCAGGAGTGCCAAAGATAATGCTTGTGGCCAGGACAATCCGGCTTCCTGCCCCAATTTTACAATCTGTAACTTAATTAAGTGGTTCATCTTTTCCACTTGACCACTTGCTTGTGGCCTATATGACGTATGTAACTGCCAATCTATTCCCAAGAGTTTACTAACTTGTTGAACAATTTTTGCAATGAAATGTGGTCCTCTATCTGCGGAGATTGTTAAAGGAATCCCGAATAACGGTATTATTTCTTGTAGTAGTGCTTTAGTTACGTCCCTAGCCTTACTAGTTCGGCAAGGGAATGCTTCTGGCCAGCCTGAAAAGGTGTCTGTTAGAACCAGCAGCTATCGGAACCCCCCTTTTCTTGGAAGTTCTGAGAAATCAGTTTGCCACTGCTGCCCTGGATAGTTTCCTTTCCCTATTTGTCCAGGTTGGACTTTAGGGCTTACTTTAGGATTATTTTTCAAACATATTTCACACTGCTGTGTCACTTGTCTAACAGTGGTGTAGAGGTTCTGGGCAACTATACGCTGACTCAAATGTTTATACAATGCGTCAGCTCCCCAATGGAATTTCCTGTGTTCTGCTATAACTATGGCCCACAATAACACAAATGGGATTATTATTTTACCCTGCGGAGTCTTTGCCCACTTACCTTTCTCTATTTCTCCACCTCAGTCTTCAACTAATTTCTGATCTTCTTTGGAATACCTGGGTTCACAATCGATTTGTATTTTACCATCTGGGACCAAAGACTGCACCTGTAATTCACCTTTCTCAGCTGCTCTTTTGGCTTTTCAATCCGCCATAGCATTGCCCAACTCTTGAGCCGTATCTCGTTTCTGATGAGCCTTGCAGTGCATGATAGCCACTTTTTCGAGTTGCTGCACTGCTTCCAGGAGCCTAAGAATTTCTTCAGCATGTTTTATATGTTTCCCTTGGGTGGATAGGAGTCCCCTTTCTTTCCATATGGCTCCATGGGCATGGACTACCCCAAAAGCGTATTTGGAGTCTGTCCAGATACTAATCTTTTTGTCTTTGGCTAGCTCCAACGCTTGGGTTAAAGCGATTATTTCTGCTTTTTGTGCCGAGGTATTTGGGGCAAGGGCTGCGGATTCTGTTACCTTATTCACGGTGGTTATTGCATGCCTTGCTCTGCGGATGCCTTGTCGAACAAAGCTACTTCCATCTGTGTACCAGGAATCCTCAGCGTCTTCCAGTGGCTCCTCCTTTAGGTCTGGTTGGCTGGAATAGACCGCTTCAATTGTTTCCAGGCAGTCATGTGATACCGGTTCTCCCGTGGTTCCACTGAGGAAAGTTGCTGGATTGACAATGTTAGTAACAATTATTTCCACATCATCCTGTTCCACCGCAACAGCCTGATATTTAAGGAATCTCTGTGGTGAGAGCCAATGCCCCCCTTTTACCTCTAATACTGTAGATACAGTATGAGATATCAGCACTGTAATCTTTTGGCCCAGTGTAAATTTACGTGCTTCTTGAATATTTAGCACCAATGCTGCTACCACCCTTAAGCAGCTAGGCCAACCTTTACTTACTTCATCAAGTTGTTTGGAGAAATACACCACTGCTCTTCTATATGGTCCCAAGTTTTGGGCTAGGATTCCCAGGGGTATTCCCTGTTTCTCATGGGAGAACAACCAGAATGTCTTAGTAATATCTGGTAACCCCAAAGCAGGGTCTTCCATTAATTTCCTTTTCAGTTGCTGGAATGCTCTTTCTGCTTCCCCATTCCAGGTGAGGTCTTTTGAATTAGATTTCGACAGTTTATAGAGTGGCCTTACCAAGAGTCCATAGTTGTAGATCCATAGACGACACCATCCTGTCATCCCTGAAAACATACGGAGTTCTTTAGCCATCTGTGGTCGAGCAGTTTGGCAGATGGCCTCCTTTCTTGCTGTTCCTAGGGTCCTTTGGCCAGCAGTTATCTCATATCCGAGGTAGGTTACCTGCCACTGAGCTATTTGGGCTTTCTGTGGAGAGACTCGGTAGCCATTAAGTCAAAGGAAATTTAGCAGACTGACTGTCCGTATTATACATAGTTCTTTTGTTTTAGTGGCTATCAATAGATCATCTACATATTGTAATATTATTCCATCTCCATGTGGTCGCTCCCACTGTTCCAAGTCTTTGGCTGGTTGGTTCCCAAAAAGAGTGGGGCAATTTTTAAACCCCTGTGGTAACACGGCCCACGTTAGTTGTGTCTTTCTCCCAGAGTCTGGGTTTTCCCACTCAAATGCAAACAGCATCTGGCTCTCTGGACTCAAAGGTAGGCAAAAGAAGGCGTCTTTCAGGTCCAATACAGTAAACCAGGCCAAGTGTCAATTTAGTTAATAATGTATATGGGTTTGCTACGACAGGATGCAGATCCTCAACAATTTTATTAATGGCGCTGAGATCCTGTACTATCCGATAATTACCATCCGGCTTTTTGACAGGTAGAATGGGAGTGTTATATTCCGATTCACATTCTGTTAGTAGCCCATATTTGATAAATAGGTTAATTATTGGTCAGATTCCTTCCCTATCTTCAGTTCTGAGGGGATATTGCTTAATTCTTACAGGCTGCGCCCCTGATTTGAGCCTGACCATTATTGGGGAGGCATTTTTTGCTTTTCCTAGTATTTCTGAGGCCCGTACCCCTGGATATACTTGGTTCTGAATTTGCTCAGGTACTTCTGAGCTAACAGGATTATCTATGAGGGCCAGACTCAGAAGTTCAATTAGCTGGCCATCCCCCACTCGAAGTTCTACTTTTCCTTTCTCAAATTTTATTTCTGCTTTTAGTTCCAATAAGTCTCGCCCCAGTAGAGGTTTTGGTGTGAGTTAGGCATATATAAGAATTTGTGTATTCCCAATTGTTTTCCGAATCTAAATTTAAGAGGTTTTAAAAAGTACGCCTTTTCACTTTGGCCAGTAGCTCCCTTTACCATTACAAAATTATCATCAGTAGGTGTTAAAGCTTGGTTGATAGGATTTATCTTGAGAAAATAAAATCAAGGACAGGGTCTGCCCTTTCTCTGTGATTCTTAGCAGCGGGGCTGCTGCCTCCGAGAAGCATCTTTGAGGTGGGACGGCCCCCTTGGGCGCTGGTTGGGGCACACACCACGCAGCACCACGCTCAGGCCTCATCACAGTGGTTTTATTGGGCTCCAGCTCCCTCCCCAGCGGGAAACAGGGTACCGGCTCCCCCTCAGTTGTCGGTGCTGGCTGCAGCCTGCCGCTCCCGGCAGCGCTGCAGGAGGTGGTAGGTGTGGACGCCGTGCAGGTACCCGCTGTAGATCGTCAGCAGCGCCATGGAGCTGGAGAAGGCCTTGTAGCCAAAGTCGTCCAGCTGCTTGCCAGACACCATGGCTGCACCTGTGCCCTCGGGCTCCGGTACCACCAGCGCGCGGTTCTGCTGCAGGGTGCTTCCGAATCTGAACTTTCAGTTTCTCCTTGTTTTACTCCTACCAGCAATTTACAATGCTCGGGCAGATCTCCCATCCCAGGGTCCCTTATTTTCTCTAACTTTGTACATCTCTGCCCTATGCTGCACGCTGAACAACATCTCCTCATCTTTCCTTTTCCCTCTCTCTTACTTTCTTTCTCCAAAGCCATTACCATTGGGTCCTGTGGGGGTATTAATCCACAGTCCTTTTGATAAGACCTCATCCCATTTCCCTTCTCTCCTCAAAAACAACATACTTATGACACTCCAAACACTTAGCGCAAACAAACAAGCAACACCAATGGCAAATCGGACAGGCACTCGTCCGTGCTCTGTGCCAAATAAACCCGTCACTATTCTGTTCTACATTTCCCCTACATACCAGCGACATTTTTACTGATTCCTTATACCTTTTATATTTCTACCAAGCATCTGCCTGAGCACTCAATCTTATTTCATTTCCTTGATGCTCACTACGCCAAAAATCGTCTCGTCCCCAAACCGTACTCAAATGTTCTGTTTACAACCAAAACATTCAAAAACATATATTGGGTTGCATGAAAAATCCTGATATCCGTGTATAAGACAATAAGAGTTAACAATCGGTTCAATTAACACAGTCTGTCACATGCTTCGTCCGTCTCCGGACGCTCTCCTCACGGAGAACACAGAACCGCGGATCAGGACTCCACACTTGCCCTGCAGTCCGACTGCATCTCACTCAGCTAAACACTCACCCAACTTAAAACAACTTACAACAACATTAATTGTATAATGAAGCACTTTTCACAGAATACACGGTATCGGGCACAAAACTTCTTAAGTGTACAGATTGTAATGACGATCATAAAATGCCAATTATAGCCACAATAACATAAATTTAAATTCCCATGGGTTATAATAGTTGGTACAAACGATAGCTATCCCGTACTCCCACAATTTCAGCGAAGAGCACCCCCCGCGTACGTCCCTTATTCAGGGATTCCCGTGTTCGCGTACTTCCCTTAATCGGGGATTCCCGCATCCTCACTGCTGGATTCGAATCCCACCCAGGGTGAGCATCAATGCTCTTTACCTCGCATAGGACGCCTCCTCACAACTTACTCCTTACCTGGTCCGCTGATGGTCCTTGCCTGTCCCTGCAGTGATCGGGCGAGCGAGGGAGGTCCTCCGAGAAATCTCGGGGCGCGCCAAAGACGTCCCACTCTCAGCCGGTCCCACAGCCGGACAGAGAAGGTCCCATCTGTGGTGCCAAAATTGACACATGGAAACAAACTTCACAACTCACAAAGAGTTATAAAGCAGGCATGTTTATTGCAGTGCCGGGTGTAAGGGGATTTCTCCTCAAATCTTGCACACAGGGTTAAAATCATGACAGGTATTTAAAACAGTTAACAAAGTTAGTTATGCCTACTGGTTCTACCCCTTAATTAACAATTGGTTAATACTTTTCTTACTTCATCTTATAGTTCTCTTTTAATTCACCATGCATGCTCAGAGAGTAGGGGGCTTAATTGGGTTGGGGGCTTTTCTAGCTAGGAGGTGTGTTCTTTAGCATTATAATGAGATTATAATGAGACAAGTTAACTGTAGGGCACTATTTTGGCATTCCATTCTATTTTTCTAAGATTCGTCCTTGTGCTAATCATTATTGCTAGTTAGCAGAGAGTTAGTGGAGACAGTCTTTATCTCTAATATGTCTAGGTGCCAGGTGCAGTTGTTATGAAGCATCTTCTTTACATTCTTCTAATTCTTCTTGCTTGGTTTTAACACTTGTTTTTCAAGATGTCCTGTAACACTTATTCTGAACCTGAACGAAGAACTGTTTCAGAGATGGGCTACAACATGGCCTTTTTGTCTGCTCATAATGAAGCAACATTTGAATTAATCACTTTTTTTCTTTGGCAATACCAAAGTTGGTCCTGCATACAACCTCACTGTTGTCCATACAAACCTTCCTGCTGAAATTCACAAGCATCCAAACTGCACACCAATACTCTTCTGGGATGAGAAGACTACAGAATAAAAGCATATATTTATTATGTTACATATTTCTACTGGATTTTAGGTTACAGGGACAACTGTGAGTTTTGACCATTCTGCTCACGTAAGTGGCCTCCACAACCATTGCAATGAGACCCTTTTGTTTGTTTTCTGTGGAATTTAGGTGTAGTTTGCCAGCAGTGAAAGCTGCTGGAAATGTTTGGTGTTAACTTTGCACTTTTTAACGTATGTGGTTTGGTGTTACTGCTGGAAAGTTAGTGTAACAATATGTAATCTTTTCAGTTCTGTCTTCAACTTCATAATTCAGGGAGGAAGTCATCTACAGCGAAAATTTTTTGACCCGTTCTGCTTTTTTTTGTCTGCAATAATTCAAAACAGTGAGCTTATATTTCATTTTAGGTAATCAGTCTCTGTAACTGCCCTGTAAAAAAAGAAAATTTGATGTTTCCAGAATATTCCAAATGTAGTGAATTAGCTATAAAGTACTTCAGTTTTGTTTAACCTCACAGTAATTAATTTTCTGTAGTTGGAAGAAAGTGAGCATTGGAAAAGTACTGGAGCTTTTGACGGAACCCCATGTAAGTCCTAGTGAATCTCCCCTTAGTCACATAGTATTGCATAATAAATAACCTCATCTTTGTCTTTGGAGCATTTTAAAGGAACGCAAATTTCAGAAAATTATGCTGAATAACTACTAGTTGCTGAGAAGCGGAAAAAAAAAAAAAGGCTCTCATATGCACCCCCAAAATTTATTTCCTCTGACTTCTCTAGCTAACGTTAATGATTGGGATATGGCTGGCCAAGCAGAAGACTTGTGTGAGAGGTTTTGCTATCACGAGTGAAAACTGAGTGAGTAGAAAGTGAGACCTCTGTAACAAAAAAAAGAAGTTGAAACAATCTCTGATACGTTCATGTTCTAGTCTGCCTACTTTTCCAAGGTCTCTCCTGCCTCTTTTATAGTGCTGTTGTTCCAAGTCTAGTTGCAGGATACAGGGCAACGTTGGCTTGAAGAATTTCAGCTCATTTGACATTTCATCCTAGGATGTGCAGTCGCATTTTCCTCCATGACTTGCGTGAACACTTTTTTTAAATTATCTTTTAAACTGGATCATTGAGCATTAATGGTTAGAAGTCAATTTTGATCTTGCAAGATCAGTTGAAGAAGAGGTGTGACGGCAGGAACAAGTAGTTGGGCATGCAGGAGGGTAGGTAGCGTGTACACAGACGTTTTTGAACCAGCTTCACTTCAAGGCAGAGGAGGAACATGTTCGAGACCCTTTCTGTAGTGCCATATGCTGTAGAATTGCCACCGTGCTAGCAGTCCAGCCCAACAAACGTGTAAAGGATATGATGTTAATATGAAAATTAGTTAAACTGAGTGATGGAAAAATACTATTTTGGGAAGAGTGTGAGAGTGGAGAAAATTATGAATTGATAATAAATTGCATAGACAAGTGTCCTGTTGTTGTTCTTCATAGTACTGCTTTTTAAACTAATTTTATATACTCTCCTCCTGATTTACTTAAGTTTGTTTAATGTGTGGCCTACATAGGCTTTAACTTTGGAGCAGAGCTTTAGAATTCAAAATGCTACTACCTTCTCTGTTTTAATTTTTAGAGTTCTAGTGTTGGCCTTTTTGGTGCTACCCTGGTGGTGCTGGCTGAAGGTTATTTCTTCTGCTAGTCATGTGGCAGATGGGGAAAAGAGTTTCAGCATTATAGCATGAAAAATCATGTGAAGCCAGAAAAAGAGTGACTGTTTGTTGGTGGCTGTCTGGTTTCCATGTGGTTGTGCATTTTCTGTAACGTCTTTGTGTCCCCTGTGCTTACTGTAATTCCAGTACCCCCTGTACCTGCGGTCATGAGAAAGCTGCGTTTGTGCTTAGGTAGTGCCTAGTGGTAGCGTCTACAGCCTTCTCAGCAGAGACCATGTTACCTTTCATGTGGGTGCTGCTTCACGCCATTTTGTCATCTAGCTTCATCTTATCGTCACATTGCCACTCTGATAAATTGTCTTCTTCTAGCACCATGGTGAGATGATTGTGTGCAGGGTTGTTCACAGCTGCATGGTAACTCTTGCTTTTCCCATGCAACCACAACTGTGTTATGTCTTCCAAAAGGACGTGGATTTTTGAGGAACCTTTGTTGGGACGAGTTTGTACTTGCTGTGAAGACAGTTTATGTTTGTCTGCGTCCCTGACAAAGACGGTGTCTGGCTGCTTGCAGCAATGTCTGTACTTACCCTGTTCACTACACGGTGGAAGCCTGAACCCACACACCTATCAGGATTTCAGCTTGTTTACTAAATGTTCTCTGAGACAAAGCTTGAGATAAACTTTCTCTGATGCTGAAGGGTTTTTTTTTATTTCCATTCTTTGAGAAAGCTTTCAAAAAGAGCAATAAATACCTTAAGTTGTACCTAGTGGGTGCATTGAGAATGACAGTGAATTTAAGCCTAAGAAGTGTTACTGAAAAGCTAAGGCTCACTGGTGTTGTCTGTTGTTGCCAAGAGAACAAAAAGTAATTCAGAAGCTTTTCTGACTCTTCAGGTGTGGTTGTACGGTTTCAGACAGGAAGGTGTTTGGAGATTCCCTGTTCCATTTCACAGATTTCCACGTCAAGCCTACAAGTTGATTTTTGACTGCCAACCCCGCAGTAGTCACCGTGCACTATGGCAGCTGAGCTCTGCTCTCTTTCTCTGTCACCACCAACACACTATCACTTCAAGTGATGTTTCTGCCAGCTACACAGTGTTACGGTTGCACTTGGAGTAGCACCTGTGCGAACTCATTAACTGCTAGAGAAATTTCACTGGTGTCACTCTAGGAAGTAGGAAGGGAGCTGTCTTTATTTGGTGACCTAGTGCTTTTCCACTTCTGGCAATCCTTTTTTGTTTTGCCCCCCTCCCCTGCACCCCCCGCCAACCTTGTTTTCCTTCTCGCCCGTTGTTGGCATTCAGCCGTGAGGAAACTGTGAGGCCAAAGTGGCTCTCGCTGTGAAGATGAGAGAAACACCTGACTGCGAGGGAAGGGGGACTTTGACATGCAATTGTTACTCTGCAGATGCAAACTCGGGTGCCACCGTGTTTTCTGGACAGGCTACCAATACCACGGGTGGCTTTCGTTAATTTTTTTTGTGACTACTGAGGAGTGTGCCACATAGGGTTGCTCACAGCTGGTCACAGTGGATGTACTCCACAGGTTGCCATGACAAAGCAGTCTTTCCTGCAGTGACAGACAGTCCATCCGGAATGCTGCTTGCCCACCAGCACACTTGCCTTCCTGACGTGTTATAAGGCACTTCACCTGGAAGCGTGAGGCCAGCAAGGGTAGTGGAAGAAACCAAAGCATTCTGGAGACCCGGGCTTTCTCTCTTTGGACAAATGGGGTTTGAGTTTTGGCCCCATATGTTTGAAGTACGTACCAATAGAGACGTTGCCCCTGTTCTGGGCGGTGTGTGCTGCCCTGGCGCCGAGGGCCGCGGTCTCACCAGTGCAGCACTGCCTGCAGAGGGTTGCCAACGGCACACTGGCTTCTGGCCAGCCAAACGCTTGGTTGCGTTCCTCGGTGTGTGCCGGGCTCTCTCTGGTTGCCCCGGCAGGAGGGAGTGATTCGGGGGTGGTACCAACCCCATTTGTGCAGTGTCTCTGTCCTGCTGGTGGAGGGGCCTGGCTCCGGACTCCCAGCTCTGCCAGGGGTGACACTGGCTCCATCAGCTTCTGATCAGCTAGGAGAAAGGGCAACATTTTCTGGCACTCAGCATTTTGATACTTGGTGAAATTGACAGAGCAGTGAAAATAGTTTCAGAAACACTGTAGGGTGGAGGGATAGCAGGACTCCAACTTGAAAGGGAGAGTTTTGCAGACTGAGTAACTGAGAAGCAGAAAGATGAGGTGGTCTCGAGGCAGGTTACTGAGACGCCGTGAATAGGGAGGGAGCCATCCTACGAAACACCGGGCTGTCCCCCGGTTTCACAGAGCTGCGTTTGAGTGCTGACCTCCTAAGGAGCAGCTGCTGCTGCCTTTTCTGGCTGGGCGTGAGACCTTAATGGGAGGTGAAACAAGAAAATGCTGCTTGCCTGACTGCCTCTGGCAGCACAGGTTTTCTTACCGAGTACAGTTAAGTCCTTCTTAAAAGACGTCTTTCCCCAGAATGAAAAAGGGCAATTAAAATTTGTTGTTCTTCGTCAAACTGCTCTGCAAGGTCAGCTGTGGCAAATGCACTACCACGCTGATCTCTTGCTCTCTTGTAGTTCCTCATTGACATTTTTCCCCATGTAAAGAGCCAAGAGAAACCCCCCATCAAAGCAATTTTTCTTTGTCTGACACCTTAACATGAGAAAGAACAAAATGAAGCATGACACTGGGGGAGGGCACATTGTGCTGGCCTCTCTGAGACAGATGTGTTGAGCTGAAAAGCTGGTGGCTGGCTGTAGGAAAGGCAGGCTGCTTACCATTTCACTGGCACAGGGAGTGCATGCGGAAAGCTGTCAAGAGGCACATGGTCATCCGATATAATGGTTTTTATTAGAGATTCATGCTTCTGTGAAAGAAACAATAGCAGTCCCTGCTAAGACAAACCTTGCTCCAGGTAGTGTTTCAAGTAGATGCAACTCATGCAGATGAATGCTGCTTTATGACAGAAAAAGGAAGGAAATGCATGAATGGATTTTGTGTTCTTGAAGCCAAAATAAAATGCCTCTGTGAACTGGATTTGTAACAAAAAATTGCAGCAGAAGTTAGTTACAGCTTTGCTTGCACTGCTGGAGCTTGAGCCATTTCTGTGTTTCCTTGTGGGGAATACACTTTTCTCAAGAAGGCAATAGATATAAGAAAATTTCAGGAATTAGTGCTGTTTAATATTTGAAGTCTTTACTTGAAAAGTCGGTATCTAGAAAATCAAAGATCAAAGTAGGCTGTGGCTTGTGAAGTGAAATACTTCAGGATTCTCTGTCATTTATTTCCGTGTGCAAAAAATATGTAGTAACTAGAAAAAAATGTATCTTCCATAAGGCAGGCTGTCACTTGTGGGCCACTTTATTTTGTTAGAATACTACGTAATACAGAAATGTCTGACCAAAACTTTCCACAGAGAGCTTCAATGCAGAGTTAAAATTAACTGAAAACGCTTTGTACCCTTCCAGCATGTCAAGAGTACTCCTCCCTAAGCCTCTGAAATCTATTACATAAAGAGTTAATGCTTTTAGGAAGTTAATTTCTTACGTTGTTTTTGAGGAAGTCATGACAGCAAAGGGGGTGCAGTAAAATACCTCTTGAGGGGTGGAGGGGGAAGTGATGTGCAGAGAAAGTTTATTGGAAATGCTGAAATGCCACTGGGTGACTGGTTCTGCTTTTTTCCAGGGCCCTGCCCATCTTCAGTTGGGATGCAGGGAGGTCCTGAGTAAAGGCAAGATGAGGAACTGAATCCAGGGAGCGCACTGCTGGTCGTAGCAGTGGGGTGGAAGCGCAAATCCCCTACTTGCTCGTTCGTAACTCTCTGAAACAGAGCACAGCTAAGGGATGGACTCAGATACTGCTCTCAGTAGGGGTACTACTCTCTCGTTTGCCAGCTCTAACTGGACAATACCAGCTTTCTGGAAAAATACTCTTGTTAAAGCTCCATTTACAACATCATTTGTGAATTCAAAAATCATTGCCTTGTTTTGGAGCTGTGTTGAGACACACTTCATCCCTTTACCAAGTGTCCCCAGGTTATCCCACTTGTTTTATCTCTGGTGTAGTATTGCATATCCATAATATATAAAGCAAGAGGATGGAGGGCAGCAAGGCCATGTTATGTATGACAATTTCCAATTCTGCAGTGTAAAAGTCTACAGAAGTGCACCTTCATTAAGATCGTAATTTCTAAAATGTGTACTGTAGTTTGTGTACTCCTTTGCTCTCAGCCTTGTAACAGGGGAAGAGGGATTTCAATTGCAGCTTGCAGTGACTGTTATGCTGATGTCCATGTGACTGCATTTTTATTCTGATGTCTAACTCTTCATCTGAGCAGAAGGAGATGCAGCGCTGGAAGCTGGAATTGATGCATGCAAGACTTTTGTAGACTGGCTGAATTACTGTGGAAAGTGAAACTTTTCCGATGCAACGTTAGTGATTATAAATACACAACTGTTTGGAATGACAAATCTCCTGGCATCCTGTTAGTCAAAACCAAACTCAGAAAAAGGCTTTCTGTTTTGGCACAGAAGCTGAATTTTAGGAAACAACTCTTTTTAGTAATGCTGATATGGCCTTACAACTTTTTTTTTTTTAGTAGTATTTGTTCTTACTGTTGATATTCATTGAGCATACTGCTTGTATTAATGAAGGTATATGCATTGCTTACAACAGTCTCTGACCTTTCATGCAATCTAACAGTTTTCATAGCTTTCATAAAGGTCATCGAAGTAGGCATGTGGACTTTGGACGGCTTCAAAAAACTGACTGTTGAAGTCAGAAATTGAGGTGTTGTTAGGTCAAAGCTTACAGGACAGAGTTTCTGTGCGCGGCATCCACCTGCAGAACTGCAGCTGGAGTAGAGGAGGCATTCCGTGTCCACAGAAGATCACCGAGAGACAGCTGTTACTGAAAATCGTAACCAAGAAAACTCTCCAAACCAAATGATAGTTTAGAAAGCCGACATTGTTTATTGCAGCGCTGGGTGCATGGGGGATCCTTCCTCCTAGCATGCACACCCAGTTGAAATCATGACAGGTATTTAAACAGTTAACAAAGTTAGTTATGCCTGCTGGTCCCACCCCTTAGCTAACTATTGGTTAGGATCTTTCTTACTTCATCTTGAAGATACAGTTCTCTTTTAATTCACTACGCATGCCCAGAGAGTAGGGGGCTTATTTGGGTTGGGGGCTTTTCTAGCTAGGAGGTGTGGTTTTTAACATTATAATGAGGTAGGTCAGCCTTAGGGTGCCCATTTGGGGCATTTCACTGACTTTGCTGTTTGGCCAAGTCTCAAGTTTGCATACCAGCCATTATCAGGAGACCCAGAGGCTGTATCAGGTGCTAGATCTCAGTATACTTTTGTCTCCAGGTAGACAACATTAACATAACCCAATAGAGCTAATCGCCACAGCCAGTCACAGCCAGCCTGTTTCCGGGAAAACTAATGCATATTTCAGTTTGTGCGGGAAAACTAATGCATATTTCAGTTTGTGCGATTCAGTTATCAGTCTTAACTCATCTGTACAAAGTTTGCACAAAGGGGTCTGCTTTTGTCTGCTAACTAATTTGTTTAAGTCTTTGGTATCATTCTCCCCTTTGGGGAGAACTTATACAGGTTCCTATAATAATTACAATTATGACCACATAAATCATTATCCACGGAGTGACTCCTTCAAGCTTGACAGCTGGTAGGCGGTGAGTAAAATCTGGAAAGGTCCTTTCCACTTCTCCTTCAACGGCTCATCTGACCACATCCTCAGATACACCCAGTCTCCAGGTTGATATTGATGCACAGGCACGTCTAGGGATAGCGATGCGCTCACAGTGACATACCTGTGGAGAGAGGACGGAACCCTTCCCAGAGAGATAACATATTCTTTCAGATAATGTTTTCCTATGATTTCAGGATTAACTCCTGTTTCGGTCACCTGACAAGGTTTACCACATATGATTTAAAAAGGACTAACCTTTTCTTTAGTTCTAGGCTGGATGCATATTCGTAGCAAAGCTAAGGGTAAAACATCCAGCCACTTCATCTGAGCCCCTTGGCAAATTTTACTTATCTGTCTTTTTAGGCTTTGATTCATTCTTTCTGTTTAATGGCTTCTGCTATAAAGTGTGGACCCCTATCCGAAGATAGTCCTATGGGTACCCCAAATCTCAGTATTATTTCCTTAAATAACATTTTTGCCACTTCTTTTGTCTTGTTGGTGCGACAAGGGAAAGCTTCCGGCCAGCCTGAAAAAGTATCTATCATTACTAAAAGATACCGGTATCCATTTTGCCATGGTAATTTGGAAAAGTCTATTTGCCAGTAGTCTCCTGGACTGTTTCCTCTCTTTGTTACCCCTGGTAAAGGTCTTCGGGGTAAGTGAGGATTGTTATTCCAGCATAATTCACATTTCTTCACTATGTTTTTTTTTGACTATAACAGTCATTTGTACACTTAGCACTTGTGTTTTCAATGCTTCAACCATTGTCTCAATTCCCCAGGGAGTTTCTTGGTGTTGTCTGTTAGCCAATTCACGCATAATTTCCTGTGTAACTAATGCTTGATGTGAAGGAGTCACTCACCACCCCTCTTGGTTTTTATTCACCTTCAGTAGATGAGCCAATCAGTTGTCTTTTGGTGCATACTGCGGATTCTTAGGTCCAAACCTCTAGACCTTTTCCAGAAAAGCTAGCAATATTTGACCTTCAGCTGCTTCTTTCACAGCTTTATCTGTGATGCGTTTTCCTATATGCACTGGGCTATTTCCAAATTGATGCACCTTGCAATGCATAATTGCCACTAATCGGGGTAGATTAATTGCTTGTAATAATTGTTGGATCATTGGCCCATATTTAACCAGGGATCCTTGAGATGTTAGGAGTCCCCTTTTTTTTTCCAAATAGCTCCATGAACATGGACCACTCCAAAGGCAAATTTTGAATCTGTCCATATATTAACAGTTTTACCTTTTGAAAGTTCTAATGCTCTCAGCAGGGCTATGAGCTCTGCTTTCTGGGCCAAAGTGTTGGATGGCAGAGCTTTTGCATCAGTTATTCCTTAATGGTTACCACTGCATAACCTGCTTTCCATGTTCTGTTCCGCGTAAAGCTGCTACCATCTACAAACAGGTCCCAGTCCGCATTCTCTATTGGCATGTCTCTCAAATCTGCTCTGCTGGAATACATCTGTTCTACTGTTTGCAAACAGTCATGAGTTAATTCTTCTCCACCAGGATCAGTAGTTAAGAAGGTCGCTGGATTCAGGATCATGGTTACTTTCAGCTCCACATCGTCTTGTTCCAGAAGAACAGCTTGATATTGCAGCATCCGGCTTGGTGACAACCAGTGTCCTCCTTTTTTGTTCTAGCACTGTTGTAACTGCATGGGGCACAAATACAGTTAGCTTTTGCCCGAGCATCAATTTTCGGGCCTCTTGGATCAGTAGTACTGTAGCCACCACTGCTCGGAGGCATGCTGGAGATCCTTTGCTAACATTGTCTAATTGTTTGAAAAAAAAAATACCCTGCCAGCCCCAAAAAGTTTAGGAGGTCTATTGTAATTTTTATGGAATCCTCCTTGTCACTTGCTGCTAGCAGTATGTCATCTATGTACTGCAGCAAGGTGATATTTTATGCATCATTTGCCAGTCTTCTATTCTTTGGCTAATTGATTTCCAAAGATTGTAGGGCTATTCTTAAATCCTTGTGGTAATACTGTCCAGGACAATTGAGTTTTTCTACTGGTCTTCGGGCTTTCCCACTTGAAAGCGAACAGTTCCTGACTCCCAGTGGCTAGCGGAAGGCAAAAGAACGCATCTTTCAGATCCAATACAGTAAACCATTTGTCTGTTTCCTTCAGGGTGGTCAAGAGAGTATACAGGTTTGTCACTATCGGGTGGATGTCCTGCACAATTTGATTTATAGCCCTTAAGTCCTGAACCAATCTATATTCTTCTGAATGCAGCTTTTTAATTGGCAAGATCAGGGTGTTGTATTCTGATGGGCATTCTTTTAATAACCCAAAATTTATGAATTGTTCTATTAATGGTTCTAATCCTTTTCTTGCTTCTAATTTAATTGGGTACTGTTTCCGTCTTACCGGTCTGGCATCTGGTTTCTACTGGATGATTACCGGTTCTGCTGCTCAAGATCGTCCTGGTGTTCCTGAAGTCCATACAAGTGGTGTTACAGCATTTTCAACTTGTTCTGGTATCTCCTGTAACTTGGCTTCCTTCTGTAACATAAAAACTTGAGGATCCAAAGCTTTATTTTCAGGAATATGGATTTGGATTTTCCTTTTTTTCAAAATTAATTTGTGTATTCAATTTACTTAATATATCTTATCCTAATAGCAGCATAGGGCAATCTGGAATACAGAGAAATGAATGGGTTAACACCCTTTTCCAAATTCCAAACTTCAAAGGATGGAAAAACAGCCCATTTTCTTTCCGCCCTGTGGCACCAATAATTGACATGCTTTGATTACTCAAATTACCCTTGCATGTATTTAATGCTGAATAACTAGCCCCCATATCTACCAAAAATTTTACTTTCTCATTCCCCAACTTACTATAACCAGGGGTTCTGTTGGGGAAGGTTCTGATTCTTCCACCGGTCCTCCTCAGTCTGAATCTAATGTCATCATGTTAACAGCCTGCCTCAGTATTTACTCAAGGCCCAGCTGACTTAACTGTGGACATTCCCTTTTCTAGTGTCCTTTCTGCTCCACTGGGAAACCATCTCCCTGTCTGGCTCAGATAGCCCTGTCATCTGACCCCACCAGTTTCCTGGGCTACGGCTGCTGCCAGTATCTTAGTATCTTTAAGCTTCTTGTTTCTCTGTTTTTCTTCTTTCCTCATAAGACACTAAATTGTTTAAGTTAACTTGCAGATCCTTCCAATCCAGATCCTGATTTTCAACTATAGTTTCCGTAACATTTGCTACCCATTCAGGGTCCTCCCTGTATATGCCTGCTGTCTCCTTCCAAGCCTTTAAATCTGATACCAAAACCAACACTTTTACCCAAACTGGTCCACTTGGTCCTACCACTTGGCTAAGAGGGGCTTGTATGTTCCAAGCATTTCCCCTCCTAGTCCTACTTGCTACCAAACCAAAACCTTCTTCCACGTCAGAGCTATCAGAATCACACTATTCCTTTGTTCCCTTTTCCTTCCACTCACCCCCCTTTCAACCTGCACTGCTATATCCTTCTCATTTCTCCTTCCTCCATTACCCCTTCTTGGTCCAACCAACATCTCAACGTCCTCCTCTTACCATTTCTCTTTATATTTATTGCATCGCCTGCAGATGCTACATGCCAAACAACAATGCTTAGGGGCTTTGTTACTTTCTGCCTCTAGTACCAATACACCACTTTCACTTACAATCAAGTCACATTCCTTACATATATCAAAATTATCCCATAATGCAATGAACAAATTCACATAGGGCATCTCATCCCATTCTCCTTCACATCTACAAAACAGCATTAATTGCAACACAGTATTGTAGTTTATACTTCCTTTCTTAGGCCATTTCTCCTGATCATCCAGAGTATACAAGGGCCACCAATGATTGCAATAGTCTCTCAAATTTTTCCGAGTGAGGGGGGGTCACCCCCAAACTTGATCCAATGTTTTAATATACAACCCAAGGGAGAGCACTTAAGAATTCCAAAATATATCCCATTCTGATATTTAGAATCCACTAAACCACATTTCTTTCTGATTTCCCAGTCATTCCTTGAGAGAGAAAAATAAAAACAAATCTACATATGGAATCTCATAACCCCATTTATCAGTTCTTCTACAAAACAACATCAATTGCCGAATAGTATTACAGGTTAAAGATTCATTTTTCAGGCCTTTTTCTTTTTTTTCCCTTTTTTTTAAAATTTTTTTTCCATCTTCCAATCGATATTGCAGCTGCTATTAATTATAATATTTTTTCAATTTATCCTTAGTCAAGGGGATCCCCTCCAAATTTATTTCAGTATTTCAGGATGCATCCTAGAGGGGAACAAGTGGGTTTTTCCTGAGAAGCAGTTAAACCCATTTCGGTACCGAAAAACAAACCAGTGTTTCCACACTAATTGTTAATATTGCGTATGCTCAATAAAACAGAAACCAGACCAGAGTGTGGAAACAATTATCCAAGATGAACAACCACTTAGCGCTTTATATAGGGTGAAACATACCTTGTTGCACAACTTTCCCAATATGATCTTACACAAGGTAAGTATATCCCAGAGTCATACAAAGTTACCACGTACGTGCACCCAAACCAAACCAAAATCCGGACTCCGGGCGTCCCCATAGTAGCGTACGGATTAGACAATAGTGCACTTCCAATACCAATAGCTTAACAACACGTACTTAATTCAAATACGATTTACTTGTAAGGAACCAATACCAATACTTACAACCAATGTCGTTAATCTCCCAGGTAGCTGTCACGGAAACTCACCCGACCAGGGAATCAGAGGGCCTCCCCGAAAATAATTCCGTGCGCGCTGGAGTCCTCACGATTCCTCTGGTCCGTTGAGATTCTGGAGAGCTTGTCCCATCTGGGTCGCCAAAAACTGTTACTGAAAATCGTAACCAAGAAAACTCTCCAAACCAAATGATAGTTTAGAAAGCCGACATTGTTTATTGCAGCGCTGGGTGCATGGGGGATCCTTCCTCCCAGCATGCACACCGGCTTGAAATCATGACAGGTATTTAAACAGTTAACAAAGTTAGTTACGCCTACTGGTCCCACCCCTTAGCTAACTATTGGTTAGGATCTTTCTTACTTCATCTTAAAGATATAGTTCTCTTTTAATTCACTACGCATGCCCAGAGAGTAGGGGGCTTATTTGGGTTGGGGGCTTTTCTAGCTGGGAGGTGTGGGTTTTAGCATTATAATGAGGTAGGTCAGCCTTAGGGCGCCCATTTGGGGCATTTCACTGACTTTGCTGTTTGGCCAAGTCTCAAGTTTGCATACCAGCCATTATCAGGAGACCCAGAGGCTGTATCAGGTGCTAGATCTCAGTATACTTTTGTCTCCAGGTAGACAACATTAACATAACCCAATAGAGCTAATCGCCACAGCCAGTCACAGCCAGCCTGTTTCCGGGAAAACTAATGCATATTTCAGTTTGTGTGATGCAGTTATCAGTCTTAACTCATCTGTACAAAGTTTGCACAAAGGGGTCTGCTTTTGTCTGCTAACTAATTTGTTTAAGTCTTTGGTATCACAGCCACTGCTTTGGATGGGCAGCTGCCTGTGCACATGCTGCCTGGCAGCATAGACCCAGTCCTGCTGTGCATAAGCAAGTTGCTTTCTCTAGCAAGTTTAAGCTTAGGATCTATGCAGCAGACGAATCTTTCATCCCAAGTACAACTTAGACGGAAAATAAGGCACCACTTGCCACTCAAGGAACTTAGTCCTTAAGTAGGTTGTATGGTTGTATTAATACTGGACGCATGAAAGTCCAAATCCTAGATCATGGGATTCGAGTAAGTTCTGGATGTTGCAGAGTACTGCTGTCTCCAGAGATCCGTTTGTTCAAATAACCTTAAATCTGGATCACTACATCCTCACTAATCTTTCTTAAGGCCCAGTAATTTTTCTACCTACATTGAGTAAAATACAGATTTAGAGTATTTGGAAAAACGGGTGTTTTTAACAATGAGTTGGTTTATCTAAAGTATAAAGCTAGAACATGATGACATCTCTAGAAATCACTTAATCCATTTCTGTGCTTCAAAAGAAGATCAACTCAACTGCCTATAAATATAGAAAAAATGTTTATGGTATCCTCTGCATAGCAGCACTAACATGGAAAAATGAAGCTTTTAATGCTCTTTTTTAAACTAAATGCATATTGCTGGCTTTTTCAAAGTAAGCGCTTATAGCCAGAAAGCATGTTAAAAACCATGCAAGCAAAATTAGATGTTTTTTGAGAGGACATGGATACCATTAATAATCTGGAACAAAAATGTATGGAATCCCAATGGGTGGTGGTGGTGGTGTTACTGTTTTATTTCAGGCAATTAAAGAAAGCCAATAGATTAATAAAATGATGATGCACCTATTTCTCTTACTAATTTGATTCAAGCTTTTAAATTTTCCGTGATCTGCTGTTATTTCTCGTTTTTAGGTTCTGAAAAAGTTAGCTCATCAGCCCTCCAAAGACTTGACGTTTTCCCCCCCTCTTCTTAAATTACATCTGGAAGTCTAACTGGAAACCTCATTCTTGTTCCACAAGGAGCACTCATGCGAGTAAAATGCACACTTAACCTAAGCCCATGTAATTATTCAGCAGCTGTGCTCCAAATTTGCTGTCTCTCCAGTGCTGTGTAACAGCACTTTCAAATCCTACCAGGGGAAGAGAACGCTGTTGTTTTTAATGAAGGGAGCAAAGTGGCTGGTTTTGGCGCCAGTGTTTTTCATCCATTACTTTCACAAGTACACTGTGATTGTTGTTGTAGCACAGAGTCCTAAACTGAAGTATTTCCATGTTAAACAAAACCAATACCAAAGTAACAAAGAGCAGCGATCTTCAGCTTAAACATATTTCAACATTTTTATGTTTCAACATAGAAATGCATAGATTGAGTTGCTAGGTCACAGACTCTATTTTCCCTCAAAGAAAGGGTGTTGCTGAGTTATGTGTTATGTTAGAGAGTTACAGGGGTTTGGGTAGAAATGGTTTTAAAAAAAAAAACCACCACCAACAAAAGCTTGTCGCTGTCTTTTCCCTCCCCTCCCTCCAGCCATTGAATCTGTACAATGCATTCAGATTGGACAGCATACAAATGCCCCAGCCCTTTCTGTCTTTGGAGTAACTTTTAAAAAATATTTAGATCCTGTAAGTTAGAGCTATATGCAGTAAGCCAAAGAAAAATTAATTTTCTGTGTTTTTGAGTAATTGTTCCATTTAATTCAGTTATGGTGAGACTGTTGATACCAATACTTGGAATAATGGGGAGTGGGAGAGAAAGGAGGTAAAGCAAACCAGGAGAAATTATGTTTACATCTTTGGAAGAATAGTGGATTGGAGTTAGAAAAGAGTTGTGAAACTTCATACATAACAGAATTCCTAGAAGCGAAGCATCTTGGCAAATACAGGAACTTCAGATGGTTTGTACTTTCAGTGGGGCAGTACTTAAAAGTGGACTGGCCTGGGCCCAAAAGCAAACAGATAAGTAAATATCCAAGAATTTCCTACTGAAATACCATTGCTTAAGGAACAGAATTTTTTTTTTTTGTGCAGGTCAGATGGGGAGGAGGGGAGAATGCGGAGCGGGGGCAGGGAGGCAAAGGTGCATACTTTCTATATTGCTGCTGGTTATGCAGCAGGATTTGTAGATTAATCCCCTCGCCAATGCTGCAGAAAGATGGGTAACCACAGGATGTGCCATCTGCCACTTAGCAGTTAAGTTAAATTTAGACTTTGTGCATATAAGTTTTAATTTTTTATTTATGTCTTAAAACACTTATTACAAGTGCTATTCAGCTATCTAAATAAAAGAGTAAACAATTTAAAAAGTAGTAGATTTGTATTTTCTTAATGAGGTATAGAGAAGCTTTAAATTATTAACTTACAGTTTACTGTTTATTCCTTTATTCAGATTATGGTAAAGAATTGGTTTAAGATTGTGTGTTTTAACTTGAATATGCTATGAGTCCACCCATTTCGTACATCCATAGTTGAGAACTTTATAGGTTCTGAGTCACTGTTTCTCTCTACATAATAAATAAGCTCTACTGAGTGTTAAAGGTGCTGGGAAGGTGGGAATGCCACATCTGGGGTGCAGCACTCTGTTTAATCCAGAAAGGAAGCATAATTGACAAAGGTTTTTTTGTTTGTTTGTTTCAGGTATGTTTCTTTGGTGTGCTTTGTCATTTTATCATGAAGATAAGCTAGGCAAGTTGGAAGGAAACCAAGTATTGTGCTCAGGACATAGCATATGCAGCAAGAGGGTGATCTGGAAAAGGGTGTCTCTCCCAGGAGAGACTGTGGGGAGTGCTGATTAATTTCTTTAGTTATGCCTCAGGAAGAGACCTGAGTACCTGGACATCCTGCTTGAGTCGGGTGACTGTGTAAGCACAGGGAAAAGCAATAAAGAAGAGAGCAGAGTTGGAAGGAGTGAGGAGAAATTTGTAATTTTTCCAAGTTTATGACACCATGGCTTAAATGCCTAGGTCTAGCGAGGTACAGCAGAGGTGTACTCGAGAGTGCTGAGGTTCGAGGCAGAGGTGGAGATCATAAAAATCCGGAATTAAGAGGACTTAGCAAGGAAAATAAATACAGTGCCTGACAGTTGTGAAAATAATGAGGAGGAAACCTTTCAATTGTATTAAAAGAGCACAGCAAATGGGACAAAGAGGGCTGCAGGTGGTAAACACCAGAGATAAACAGCCTATGAAACCACGCGGTTTATTCAAAAATTAATGTTTAAAAAAAGGTGAAAGGGAGACAAGAGGTGTTTCATTTGTGTTGCAAAACATTGACCAAGAATGACTACTAGCACTCCAGCACAATGAGTGGTGCACGTTGCACTGTGTCTCATCACATTGCCACAGTGGGACACCTGGTGACAGCAAGCCTCGTTCATCAGATGTGTTGTAACCAGGAAATCGATTCACGACTGGGGTGGAAGAAAGGAAAGGAGGGTGAGCAGTAGGAGGTAAATCTTGGACTTGTCAGTTTTGTTACCCCTGCCATTATTTCTAATCAGGAGGTGGAGGTTGCAGCTGTATGTTTAAAGCAATAAAACATTTTATTCAAAGGTCTTCAGTGGAAAGCAGACACAGTATTACATATAACAGA